>NC_141534.1:61164000-61472000 GCF_021556685.1 Rattus norvegicus | reverse complement strand
ATAATTTTGCTCTATTTTTCTAGTCTAGTTTTTACTTTGTCTTTGTTTTTTTTCTTTTTCTTTTGTTTGTTTCTTTTAGGTACCACAAGTGTAATTTTAGCTCTTATATTGCTCCATCTTTTTCATTATTTGATTCCATTTTTGTTATTTTTAGGTAGCATTAGTACTGATAAAATGCCTACAGAGACTGAGGAGGAGTTACCAACCCCTACACCCGAGCCCAGTATCTCTGAGGAGGGCAACTTCCATTCCCAATACCAAGTACTGGGGACAATTGGGCAAGGGGGCAACGCCAAAGTCCTCCTGGCCCACCACCGGCTCACAGGAACCCCGGTGGCTGTCAAAGTTCTGCGAAAGGACAAGCAGTGGTTCCAGCCAGCCATGATGGAAGCAAACATAATGAGAAAGATCAACCACCCCAACATAGTGTCTCTCATACAAGTTATTGAAAAGGAAACGAGAATATACCTCATAATGGAGCTGGTGGAAGGCCAAGAACTCTACCAGTACATCAGAGAGTCAGGGCACATAGAGGAGGATGAGGCCCGGCAAATATTAGAACAGATATTGTCAGCAGTGAGCTACTGCCATGGAAAGGGGATTGTTCACCGAGACCTCAAACTGGACAATATAATGGTTGATAAAAACAAAAAGGTCAAAGTCATCGAGTTTGGGCTTAGCACCCAATTTCAACCTGGAAAAATGCTAAACCACCACTGCGGCACGTACTCTTTTGGTTCCCCTGAACTCCTCCTTGGCCATCGGTATGACGGGCCGAAGAATGATATGTGGATTATAGGAGTGGTCTTGTACTGTATGGTAGTGGGAAAGCTCCCATTTGATTCAGTGATCATCCAAGAACTGCAAAGACAAGTAGTGGCAGGGGTATATCCTGCTCCCTGTGGGGTTTCAAAAGAACTGGAGGACCTCCTTAGTCAATTACTGAAAGTAAACCCGAATTATAGACCAACAGCAAGAAAGGTGATGAAACACCCTTGGTTCAAAGAACACTGGAACGGATTCATAGGTCCCTATGAAGAAATGCTTCCCCTCACACCAGACCCGGCCATTTTGGATGCCATGAAAAGCATTGGATTCCAAGCCTCTGTAGTAAAACACTCTTTAAAACAAAGAAAATATAATGAGGAAATGGCAACTTATTTCTTTCTACAAAAGCAGGCTCTCCAGGGGGATGGCTGCACAGCCCAGTCACAGCAAGTGAGTCCCCTTGCAGCCTCATTTCCTAGCCTTGAGCCTGCTGCTGCTTTTAGATTAGAACAAAAGAGGAGTGAAAGCCTGCCAGTCCTTGGCACATTGCGGGTGTCATCCTCCCATGGTCACATATCTCACTATGGCCAGAATGCTCATCCAAAAGGAGGCAAAAGATCCACTGTGGCTTGTTGTCTCTGGCCACTACCGATGACACCTACACAGGACCACTATCACAAATGTGCCGTGAGTGTCCCATGCATTCAAGCAACAAGCATCTTCAGTGAGAAGAGTAGCAATAAGGAAATCAAAGAAGACAACCCACTCTCCCACAGAGCCCCATTAGAGGATAAGCCAATCCCCAGCAGGGTCCGGCACAGAGGTTTTAAGGGGTGGACCAGGAATATAGCAAATGCCCTGATAAAGCTGTGTTGCTGCTTGCCAAGGAGAAAGAAACCTCCGCTGGGGCAGAACAGAATCTCCCCCCAGAAATGAGCCACAGGGAGAGTCCAGAGAACAAGCAGCAGGCATAGCCCAGGTACCTTTGTGCTTTGTCCTTTTCAGTTTGCTCTATGTTGGTCCTTCCTCTGTCTCTGGTTTCCATTTTCCCCACAATTCTTACCTTGTATCTGCTCTAAGTTCTTTATGAGGTTTCCCCAACACCAAGCCTCCTGCCTCTTCTTGATTTCTCCTCTTCCCAGCAGGAAGCTCTATCCCTGGGCTCAGGATAGATGGGCCCTGAGAAGGCAACATTCATGGGTCTGCAGGAGTAGGGGAGGTCTTGGCATTCATGAGGCACTCCTAACCCTTACTTGAGCCACTCTGGGGAGGAGATGGCATCATTTGTGAGATGGGCTTATGTGGGACACTATGCTTCGATGTATGGCACAGACAGCTCCTGTCCTTGCTGACAGTTCAGACCCACAGCTGGCCTCATCTCAGACAGTCCCATGAGGAGTGGTGTTTGGTTCCTGCTTCACAGTTAGGGCAGGAAAACACCTAGGATACGATGGGCCACTGCAGTGAGTACGGGCCACGTGCCTGTCTTGTCCTTGCTTACTTGTTTTTTCCTCTTCCTCCTCCTCCTCCTCCCCCTCCTTCTTCTTCCTCCTCCTCTTCTTCCTCCTTCTCCTTCTCCTCCTCCTCCTCCTTCTCCTCCTCTTCCTCCACCTACTTTCAGGAACCACCCAGAGACCTTCACAGGAGAGTAGTTCATGCCAATCAGAATGCAGGGCTGGAGATCAAATTCTGGCTAAGTTCTCCATCCAGCCCTGGTTGCTCCCACACACACCCTGCCTACCTGAGATTTCCAAATTGTGTTCTCAGGGTCGTGGAGAATCCTCTACAGTTAGCCCTGCCGATACAGCCAGTTACTTGGGAACACTGGGTTTAGCAGGAGTCCTCTCCATCAGGCTCAGAAACTTAGAGTGAGTGAGAGGGCTTGCTGAGTGGCACACCAAGACCAGAAAAGTGTAGAGCCCTCCAGTGGTAGACTTGAAGTACTGCAGGAGTTTATTTCCTGATTTCTTCACCTCTACCTTGTTCTAAAGCCTTTTCAGGGACCCATAGGGACCTAAGAAACTTGACTTTGGACCCCCATAGCGCAACAGAGAGACTAAAGCAGCAGCCCTGTGAAACTTCTGCAGAGGACAGTGTGGGCTCTGTGTTATAGAGTGGCTGTGGACTGGCATGAAGGCTGACTGACCAGCCAGTCACAGAGAGCTAGGGACAGTTAGATTCTTGGAGGAGGGAGCATGAGCGGCAGACACAGCAGAGTCGAGGCCTTCAGAGGAGCCAGCTCATTTAATAGAGAAGCATATGCCCTCCCAAAAGGCGGTCAGCTTAAGACACTGCACTGAAGACCTGACCCAGTAACATGCCTCATTTACACATCACCTACCTGTGCCTTGTGTAGGGTCCTCAGGTTAGATCCTAAAGTCCATCATGACTTAAAAGCAGAAGTTTGCACATCACTGCAATGTGGAGGCTACTCTCAGCTGATGGGACCCACGCAGTCTGTGGACAAGTTTGCTTAAGTGAAAGTTGGCCGTCCTTGAACTCTCCGGTCTTCCAGGGTAGTGTGTGTTGACCATATGCAGAGCCATTCCTGAAGGATATAAGTGCCAAAATTCAACAATAGGGAGAGAATCCTGCACTGGATGGAATCACTCGGCTCAGTGTGGACACAAAGATATCCTACGCCATGGCATGGAGGCTCCCAAGAACTTCTAGGATCAATGTGAGGCACACAAGAGCCCACAGTGCAGCCTGGGAGAACATTAAAGTATCTGGAATTATCAGGGACCCTAAGGTATGTTGGGCAGGATATGGAGCTGATGCATGCTGGGATGCTTGGAAGAGACAGCCTGAGGTAAAATAGAGGGCAGTGTGTCACGAAAGCTAAGACAGAGCAACCAACAGGATGGCTTATCTGGCCCAGAACAGATCGACTCTGCCAGAATTAGATGGTCTATGTAGAGCTTCAGTCCTGGGATTGTAGGAGTATAGAAAGCGCCAAAGTCAGGGTGCAAACTACCTCCATGTTTTCGTACCTCCCTGTAGGTTGAAGAGGCAGAGAACGACCGGAGAGGTGACCAGTATGTCCTCAGCCTGGACAACAAGTGTCTGCTCAATCATACAGACAGCCCACGACTCTCTCACCCAGCGAAACCTGAGACTACACACTGGTGGACCAGCTGGTTCCTCAAGAGGTTAGCTCTCTCAATGGCATGAAATTCAGGTGCTACCTCTTCCTATGCTGGCCTGGTGAAGACAGAACCCTGGAGGACATTGTGGTCTGGGCAAGAGATATACAGCAGCCCTTTCTGTTCCAGCCAGCCTTGAAAGTTGCTTGAGATCATTCCAGCATGACCAGTCTCCATCCTTTTCCAAGCAAGTCAGTTGTTGGCCCTTACGACTTCTGCCCACCACCTCAGTCGCCTTTCCCTACCCACTTGTAGGAGTCGGGGACCAGCTCTGACTTAATCTTAGGGCTTTGGATGTGCTCTATTTTTCCTGTTTCTGGTTGTAAGCTACTAGGATTCTCAGGAGCATAAGTGTATGAGAGAAACAAGTGTCTTGTTAGCCCTGAAGCAGCTTGTGCTCTGGTCTTATCTGCTAGAGAAGGTGTCATGAAGGGACATGGGCAGTAGAGGGAGGTCTATGACTGCAAAGCCTGCCTAGGCTCCAATAATCCAAACTGGGTACTGCAGAATTTCCAAGATCACAGCTCTGCAGTTACCCTTCTCATGTCCTGGTTTTAACTACTGCACCCAACACAAAGCCTCCCTTGCAGTATGTCTCAGATCCATTTGAGACTCTGCAAACCAGACATCTTTGTACGGAATGGAAAAGAACCCTTACTGCACATCTCAGGTTGTGGAGGCTGGTCCATCCTGTCTAACAGTGATTCTGAGTCACTGGTATAGGGCTGTTTGGGGTCTCCTCTCCTCACCTTAGCCAAGGAGTTCCAGGGTCATCAAGCAGGTACAGTCCATGGGCTCTGATATGGTTCATGGTATGTTATCTACTCATGGAAACCTCAAGATTTCTTTACTGCCCAGGGTCCAAAGAAGTATTTGATGTCCCTTTACTTGGATGAGAGGAGACTTGAATGTCACTGCTGCTCACAGGTTCTTGGTAGTTGAGCCCAATAGTGGATGCATTTTTGTGAGTCATATCTGCACCTCCTCCTAACATCTGTTAGAAGATGAAGTCTTCCTGGCTGGGTGGGGCAGTACCTCCTCACCTAGGCCTTCTTGTGTGCATCTGGACCTCAGCCAGAACATGAGGAGTTGGGACAACCATTCTGGATGTCAGCTGATGCAATGCCTCACACAGAGGTGCTGGCAGAACTGAGGGTTCTATTCCCTGGACATTGTGACACGAAACAGACTGGGAACAGTGGGAAGAGGAGGGTCCACAAGGCTAGCTCAGACTCCAATCTCTAAAGATCAGATTTCATCTTTCGTAGAAAATCTGGTGAACTAGCCCTGCACAAGACGCATATTACCTTCCATTAGAAAACCTTTGGGAACAAAAACCCTAGTGTAAAGTGGTGTCTGTGCCAACTGTGGGTGCCAGGATAGGCCCATCCACAGACATACACAGGCACACACACACACACACACACACACACACACACACACACACACACACACACACACACACACATCATTTCATGCAAGCCTACACCGCCCTCCCCCAATCACCTGCTATCTTGGGATGTGTCCAGGCTGCCTCAACTTAGCTTCTTCCCACCACATATGTCCCTAAATTGTGTGAACCAGGGGTGGTCACTCCCCTTGCTGGGTTCCCTATTCCTCAAGTTCAGGTGAGGTCACTCTGCTCCTCCTGATCCTTTCCTGGTCTAGAGCTTGTCACCTGACCCTGTGGTTCACAAGTGCTCCCAAGGAAGAAATAATCCATGTCTCCAAGTTTACGTGGTTGCCCATACTGCTCATTCCTGGCAGGAGTCATGTGTGGATGGGTACTTGACAGGGTCTTGGTCCTTAGTTTGTCAGTGTCTCCATCACCACAGCATTCCTGTGAGACCAAAGCACTCCAGACACAGCTTGGGATATGCTGAGTGGCATGGCAGATAATGCCCCTGAAGAGCAGGCAGGCCCAGCATGGCCACAGAACAGCCTTGGATGTGCCTGTCTGCCTTTCCCACCAGAGCATGGCCTGTTGTAACAGGTGCTTGTCATTATCTTGGGGAACACAGCAGTGAGAACCCTGCTGGGGTTTCTGGTCTCCAGGGAGCAGGCAGGGGCCTTGTGCTCACTTTTCCTTCACTAGTCCCCTTGGCCCAAGGATTGTGGTTTTCAGGACTCCCAGAAGCATCAGAGGCCAGCACAAGTCATCCTTAGTGTGTGCAGCAGCTACAGGTGCATGCAGGTCAGGACCTGTGCCCTGTGTCTTCAGAGATAAGAAGGAGCCAAGAGCATTGGCTGACCCTGAGAAGCCACTTGGGTCTCATAAAGATTCTATTTATGTCCTTCCTCTGGGCCTGTGGAGACATTGTAGGGAACTATACCAATTTCCTTGGATGCCAGGCTGTGCAGAAGTGCAGAGTTTGGTCACAATCCATAGGGAATGGACAGGACAATTACAGGCTACGCTCTGCCATGCCTCTGCCTAAAAGTGTGCAATGGGGTCAGGGTGTGGGCATAAGGAGGAGCCCACGCAGATTCGAGTCTTTTTCCAATATTCATCTATGGGCTGGGTAAAGAGCCAGCACAAAATCACAGTAACTTAATATGATTGTCTTTTAAAAGAAACATCAAAGAAAACAGGTGTAAATCATGAATATGGCATCTGTGTGTGCGTAGACAGCTGTTTGCATGGAGAGTGTGTACCCACACTCCAAGCACGGAACACAGGCATGGGGAGTGTCTGTCTACACTTGGAGCAGAGCATACATGCTATCAAACACACAATAAAGGCCATCATGCCCAAGCCCCGGGTCTATAAGCCACTGAAAGCCTCTCACTCCTCAGTGGGGTTTGATGTCCAATACCTTAGAGACATCTGCAGACTGTGCTGTCAGAACATGAAGAGCCATGAGAGTCTCCCCCGGGAACTCTGTAGTCTTGCTGGAAATGCAAGAGGAAAGCCCAGCCTCTAGGCCAACATGTAGCATAGTTCATACAAGTATTACTGTCACACAAACATGTTGAAGACAACATGACAGGGCCTGCCAGAGCTGTAACTTGGCCAAAGGTGGAGTGGCTGGGACAAAAGTACAATCATGGCTGTGGTAACTCCCTAAAGCCTGGATTTCTGCCCCCTCTATTATGGGGTCTCTGAGGAAGACAAACTGATGGACTCCAAGAGCATCCTGTTGATTAGCTTGCTGTTCAGATGTGGGATGTGGTCACAGTGCTCTGACAAGGCCACAAGAACATCCATGGGAGTGAAAACTAGCCTAGGTGTGTCCTACTGTGCCCAGGGTTCTGCACTCTGGCTTATGGTGTGGAGGCCCAGGGTGCAATGGGGTCAAGGTGTGCCATAAGGAGGAGCCCACGCAGCATAGCATGTGAGTCCTTGAACTCACTGCATTTAAGTCCTGGGGTGAGTCTCATGTGGTCAAACTCTACATGACTCAGGTGACTGACATCTTACCTGCTGTGATTGACATCACCGGCTTTTACAATGTGGGTGTAGCCTTAAGAGCCATGTTATATACTTGTCAACTGGAAAACAGAACTTGTGTTTCACTTAGGATGGATGTGTGTCCTTCCAAAGTGTGAGTGTACCATACTTTTGTTTTCTTCCCTCCCTCTACACTTCCAAAGTCTGGAAGGCCTCCTTGGTGTGGGCTCTAGACCGCCAACGCTCACTGCAATGATCACTTGGGTTTGCCATGAATGAACTTCTGTACTGGGAACTGACCTGGCACAGGGCTAGGCTTCCCTTCCTTGCTGACCGAGCAGAAACCTGTGACAATCAAGTGACACCTGAAAGAGTTCCTGTGCACTAAGTTGGGGTGCTGACTCTGAGTTGCATGCCTCTGTGCATGAGCCCCACAAACGCCAGGGCACAGGTGACAGGCCTGGAAAAGGACAGCATAAGTCACAGGAGACCCCAGGTTGATCTGGCAAGGGATAAGCACTCTGTGCTATGATTAACCTTATCTTGCTCATGGACAGACAATTCTCATGTGAACCAAGTGTGCTAAGTTTAAGAAAATAGGATGGGGCTGGAGAGCAGGCTCAGTGGTTCAGAGCCTGGCTGCACTTTCAAAGGTCCTGAGTTTGATTCCGGTCACCATATTATGGATACTAACTAACTATAATCAGATCTGATGCCCTCTTTGGACACACAGATGTACATGCAGGTAGACCACTCAAATAATTGAATCTTAAAAGAAAGGAACAAAGGAATGAAAGAAGGAAGAAAAGAAAGTTAAAGAAAGAATGAAAGGAAGAAAAGAATGAAGAAAGGAAGGAACGTATGAAAGAACGAACGAAAGAAAGAACGAAAAAGAAAGACAGAGAGAGAGAGAAAGAGAGAGAAAGGAAGGAAGAACGAAAGAAAGAGAGAGATAGAAAGGAGAAGAAAAGAAAGGAGGAAGCAAGCAAGCCGGACAGCCATAGAGAAACAGGCCTGTAATACCAGATCAAGACACACAGTAGGGAGGGGGATCAGAAGTTCAAGGCTACCCTGGTCTACAGCATGAGTTTCAGGTCTGCTTGGACAACTTAGTCACATCCCTTTTTCTAAAGGTGAGGAAGGCTAAGGCTACTAACTCAGTGGTAGAACACTCGTGGGGAAAGCAGACTGCTGTCCATTGATACCTCTCCTTCCTTGCTCTGAAATACACAATGGTATTAGAAGAGTCAAAGGTTCCTGGTTTAGCATCCACGATTCTATTTGCTACATCGTTAAGGGTGCAGTTTTTGGTATTTTGGTCAGGGATCAAATCTATGAAATAAAACTTAAGCAATACTCTCATTGCTGTCAGAGTGGCAGGTGGATGATAAATGCTTGCCCACCTGCATCAGTACAAAGCTGGTTCCTTGGACTCCCTGCAAACACATCACTGCTAACTGTATGCCTTGTGTAGGCTTTTCCAGCACTGTACATAGCTTGAAAACCTTCCCTGCTATGGACCCTTGAGTGGGCATCCTGCCTCTCTCAGTCTCAGAATGGAGCAAAGATCCCCTGCTCACCTCTAGGCTCACAGGTCAGGGACCTCTTCCATCCCATGGTGAACAAGACTGGCACGGCTGCACACACCTTGGAAAAAGAACATATTGGCAACCCTTAACGAAAAAGATGGTTCTTACTTTCCATTATGGCATTCTATAAAATACGGGTATTTCCTGGTATTATTACACATGTCATTGATTGTGTGTGTGTGTGTGTGTGTGTGTGTGTGTGTGTGTGTGTGTGTGTGTGTGTGTTTGGAGGTTGGAGGGGGATAATTCATTTCTCTAAGCCCCTTCCTCAATGCTGGGTGATAAACATTGACTCTCATATAGACTTTTAATAATTATACAGTTATTTATATATTCTTAAGATTTGTTTATTTCCAACTTTTTGTAGCTCTCTCTCTTTCTGTGTGTGTGTGTGTGTGTGTGTGTGTGTGTCTGTGTCTGTGTGTCTGTGTGTCTGTGTGTCTGTGTATGTAATTAGATAGAATACTCAGGGTCAGTAATCCTACCCTTGAGCTAGCTTATAACTTTTTCTGTTTTAAACAGCTTTATTATGATATCTTTGATATATAAAGCTGATACGTGCTAGAGGTGAGCATCTTGATGTTCTTAAAGACCTGTTCTTTCTCAGATACAGAACCTGAGCTGGCTAAAATCCTTGCTGCTCCTGCAGATTAACCTTGTCATGCACTGAAGCAATGGGGCACATCCTAAGCACACTCCCTGAGATGCTTCCTAGGTCGGTAGCACTGGCTCCATCCCAGGCACAGCTGTAGTGGGCAGCTGTAAGGTTGAGGACCTGCATTTAGGACACACGGCCCCAGGAGCACCTCACCTGCAGGTCATCCTTTGTACCTCTGAATGTCACTCCTGGGTTCTCACTGCCTGGCACTTAACCACAGACATCACTGTAGAACTGTCTAAGGCCAGAAGGGCAAAAACATTGTTGTTATAAATTTCTACTATGGAAACATCAAATGTTGAGCTTCTTGAAAGTATTCTGAAATGAACCTGGGAGAAACAAAAGAACTATGGCCTGAAGTCTCTTCCGAAACACCCACTCCAGCATAAGCTTCCACAGGCAGTCACTCTCCTCTGCACTACTGTCCTCCTTGTTTTGCAGCTCATGGATCTCCTTGCTTAGCATATCCACAAGGTGCATTTGCTGTTGCTTCTCCAGCTTCTTCCTGACATCTCATTTCCATGGGTCTGGAGACAGACTCCCCAGAGGACAGCTCCTCTTTACTGATAGTTATGAACTGCAGATCCCTGTGCTCAATAGTGGGGGGCTGCTGCGGGGACTACAACACCAGAATGATTGTTTCTTGGGGCCTCTGCAGTGTGGAAGGTTTTGCTGGTTTGGCCGGTGTGGTCAAAGAAGAGAAGGAAGCAGGTTCAGGGAATGAGAGTGCATCTGTCGCCCTTTCCTCTCCTACTCCCCGTGCTTCCTCTCTGCTAACTTGTCCAGGCAGGCCTTCTATATCTCAGACCACCACTGCTGCTCCTCACTCTTTTTTGCTTGCCAGCAGCCACCTGAGTAGACTGGGATTCTGCCTAGTTTGCAGAAGGAGGGGGAGTGGCTAATCCACTGAAATGGCACCAAAATCTGGTGTAATGGACATGTGGTGGAGGAGGTGGTGGAGGGAGGTCTGTTCATATGGGGTGGGAGACAGTCACAGGGGTGGAAAGCACCTCTGCTGGGGTTTTCCAATTGCCAGGACCACTCTTGGTCAGAGTGGAAGCAGGGGTAACTGACTTGGAGGAAGGGTTCAGGTGCTCCTGGCTGGATGTCATAGATTCCACGGAGGAGCTCTGGATCCACATATCATTGTCACACTAGAGATCCTTGCCAGCCTCTACTCAATGGAGTTCAAGTAGGTAAAACTCTTCCTGAAGTTCTCCCTTGGAAGGGGTAAGAGGCTGATAAAACAAAAGAGGAAGCTCTACTACTTCAGGGACTCACCAGGGATATTAGCAAAATTTCATGCATGTTTCTTCCTCACAGAGGAGGTGCCAAAAACTGGGGAATGGGTGAGTAACCAGACCTGACAGTGCTTTATGGCTCACCCGCCAAGTAGCCAGCTGTTCCTGTGTCTACGAAGGAATAAAAAGATTTTTCTATACACTGATGCATGCTGTTTGTGGCATTGTCACTCCTGCAATTTAGCTCCTAACTTCAGGTCTAGGTAGAGGGCTCTGTTCTTGTGAAATGTAAAGAAGTAAACAATCAGATGCTTAAAACTGCATAAAAGGCGTACTTTTTCCTCAGGGATCTGTTTTACAATCTTTTAAAAAGCATTCATGGGGGTTGACACCCCAAAAGGAGCTTGGCCATTTCAGGAAAGGGTGATGGAGGGAAGATTTGTATGATTTGTATGATTTCCATTCCTTGAGGTAATGGAACTTAGAGTTCCTGAGTTATTGGAGGTCCTGTGACTGTGGGGTCCTGGGAGAGTAGAGGTGCTGAGACACTGCTCTGTGACATTGGATGACCTTGTGACAGTTTAGGTGCAGTGACAATGAAAGTCCAGCAACAGTACACATACTGTGACAGTAGATGTCCTGAAAATTGAGGGTCCTGACAATGCAGCCGCTGTTAGTGAGAAGGTCCTATGACACTGGAGGTCCAGTGATAGTGGAGGTACTGGGACAGAAGCCACACTGGAACAGTGGATGTCCTGCTACAGTGCACATCAAAGTGCTTGTAACGATGATGATTTTTGACCACTGTAACTTCATTTCACTACGCAAGGAATTGAGTCTGAGACAAGATAGTACCTTGTCATGGTGCTACTTGAATGCCACTAGTTTTACAGTTAAGTCTGAAGGGCTAGGCTGTGACAGAGGAGGTCCTTTGACAGTGATGGTCCTGCAAAATTGGACGTCCTACAACACTGGAGATCCTGCAACAATGGAGGTCCTGAGACTCTAGATTTACATTGACATTGCAGGTCCTGCGGCAGTGGAATTTCTCTGCGAGCTGAGGTCCTGCAATATACAAGTTGCTGACAGAATCAATTTTCTGCAACAGTGAAGGTCCTACAATAGTTGAGGTCCTGAAAAGTTGAGACTCTCTGAGAGTAGAAGTACAGGGGAAGTGTATGTCCCGTGCCAGGAGAGGCCCTGCAATTTGGAGGCCCTGAGAATGTGGAGTTGACTTGACAACAGAGTTTCTAACACACTGGTGTTCCTGTGACAGTGTCCAACAAAGTCCTTGTATTAGAGAAGAAATAATGCCAGCCAGCAATGACCATGGCAGTGATGATGATGGTTGATCACCCCAACATCATCTCGATTCTTCAAGTAATTTAGACCAAAACAATACATCTCTTCATGGAGCTGGTTGAAGGTCAACAGCTTTATAAATACACCCAAAAGTATGGCTATATAGAGGAAGGCAAGGTCAGGGAAATATTGTATAAATAATAGCTGTGATGAGCTAATGCTATGGGCACACAATATTTCACAGGGACCTGAAGCCGAAGAATATTGTGTTGTATATCAATGGGAAAGTCAAAATTATCAACTTTGGCCTTAGTGTCCCATTCCAACCAGGGTAAATGCTGAACCAGCACTGCAGTACTTATACTTTTGGTGTCCCTGAACTCTTCTTTGGCAAATTTTATGACGTTCCAAAGAACTAAATTTGAAGCTTAGGTGGAGTTTTATATTTCATGGGAGTCAGAAAGTTTCTGTTTGGCTCTCTCTTCATTCTAGAGCTAAGAAGACAGGTTGTAGCAGGAGTGTGTGGTACCTCTGGTGTGGTGTCAGAAGGACCTACTTAGTCTCCTAATGACAGTCAACCCTAGATATAGGCCAAGAGTCACTGTGGTCATGATGCAACCCTAGTTCAACTAAGGCTAGAAGCGGTTCCCAAATACCTATGAGCAACTGATCCCTCTCAGGCCAGACCCTGTAAGTATAAGAGCAATGGAATATATTGGATTCCATGTGCTAGACACTAAGGACACTTCAACTGAACAAAATTATAACCAGACCATGACATCCTACTTCCTTCTGCAAAGCAGGAAGTTCAGGGGCAACACAACACAACATAGGCTTGGACAGTCAGTACAGTGGAGGTGTGGGGAAAAAGCAGGTGCTAAGACAGTGGATGTCCTGCTACAGTGGCTTCCAAGTCCTTGTGAGGAAGAAGCACTTATGCCATCCAATAATGACCATGGCAATGATGACAATTGTGGTTAACCACTCCAACATCATCTTCAATAATTGAGACGAAAACAAGTAGATACCTTGTCATGGAGCTGGGTGAGGTTCAATGTCTTCATAAATGTATCTGAAAGTATGGCTACATAGTGAAAGACAAGGCATGGGAAATACTTATGCAGATATTAGCAGCCTGGATCTACTGTCAGGGGCACAGAATAAATACAGGACTTCAAAACAAATAAAATTGTGGATAAGAACAATAAAGTCAAAATCATCGACATTGGCCTTACTACCCAAGACAAACCAGAGCAAATGCTGAACCTGTACTACGGTGCTAACACTTTTGATGCCCCTGAACTCTTCCTGGGTTATACTTATGATGGTCCAAAGATAAGCACTGATAAGCCCATTGCCTTAAAGGTCTTCTGGTCATTCACGTTTCAAATGTAAGTGGCCACTCAGTACTGATGGAAGGAAGGTATGTTTTATTATCATGGCACAGGATACACTGATCCGTTCCAGCAGGCTGAAGGGTCAGTGGGATGTTGTGTCCCCTCACCCTCATGACTACTGTGCTTAAGCACGGGGAGCAGGACAGTGTCCAAATCTCAGGGTTTGGGTGAAATGTAAGGATGGAGTTGGGAAGTTGCTGGTCAAAGGATGTAAAGTTCAGATGTACAGGGAGTGACTTTGAGTACTGTTACCTGTAGCCTATGACACTCAGCAGTGTCCTATAAATAATGCAAAGGAACTTTAAGAAAGGGGAAGCATGTTTGAGGGTTTAAAAAGCTTGTGGGGAACTTTTTTGGAAGAACAGATCTTATATGTTGGAATTACTGTTTGTATTTCTATATTTTAATTTGCTTTTTTTTAATTCTGTAGAGACATCCCTTAGAAACTAGATTTGGTGCTGACCCAGGACCATGTCTTCTTGTGCTCCCTGTCCTGTGTGGGATTTGTGGCTCTGGCCTGCTGTGGCCCCTGGTCTCTGTACCACTTCATTTTCTGCCAAATCCTACATGAGTCTTCCTCTGCCCATTCCCAGGTAATAAAGTGATTTCAGAAACAGTTATACTCATGAATTTATGATACAATTAAGCAGAATAGGTTGGTTGATTGACTTGGCAGAAGAAATTTTCATCTCCTAAAGTGTCAGGTGATTGTGTTTGTATAAGAATTTTTTTCAACCTGTTCACTCACAGCGCTGGGAGGTAAGTGCCAGTCTTGAGATTGCCTAAACGTTTTAAACAGTATGTAGATAGTACTGCCCCTACTCACCCTGTGATCACAGACAGTCACATACAGAACAGGATGGCAGATCAGGAGACATCAGCAGACCACAAGTGTGGATAAATGTTAAAGTGTGAGAAATGAACACAGAACCTGCGGGGCCTGATTGAAGGACCCTATAAGACATTGTCTGTGTGGTAGACTCTCCTGAGATGGTAGAGAGGAAGGGGACGGGCCTCCTCCATTACAAGTCTCAGGGGGCAGGATCGCCAGTGGGCTGGGAAAGTGATGCCTCTAGGTGAGATGGGTATTCAATGCCACAGTAAATTGATTTGTATTTTACAAACACTGTAAATGCGAAGGATCCTGAAAGGTAGCCTGGAAAACTTCAGTGTATGGGCATAGATCTCATGCGCGCGCATGAGTGGCCAAAGAACGATACCTGCCCCTCCTCTCTCAGACTTAGCCACGCCCTTCATTAGTTCCTGAGGAGATTTTTGCGAATGGAGGTTATGGCAGTTTCAGCATCGAATTCCAGTGAGTATGAGGGGAGCCCATGGAGTTTGAAACCACCCCTTTCTTCTCTCAGGGATGTGAGAAAAATAAGAGAATTTGGGTTGGCTTAGTAGCACTATTTTGTGAGTCTTAGCTTGAGTTCCTTCGGGATGGAGACCAACTGCTTCTTTTCCGAATCTTAGGGAAGTTGACCCGTTTTCTCCCAACTGTCCTTATGGCTCCTTCCTCCATCTCCTGCTTGGGACCTCTGTGGACTCTCATTTGCTGCATCAGCACATCAAGGTCCCCTGACTTGGCACCTCCTTATTCTGAACATCAGCAGACTCCATTCTGAGTAGGATTTGTTTGTACAGCTGTTAATACCAATAACTATGTAACCCTACTCATTGCCCTCTTAGAGCACACCGCAGAAAAATAGATTGATAAAAGTGAACAAAAGTATAAACATCATGTGTGGTAATGGCTCCCAAGCAAAGAATCTGAACCTTACAGCAGCCCCACCTAAGATTTATGAACAGGAAACCGGGAAGGGGAATGACATTTGAAGTGTAAGTAAAGAAATGTATCTAATAAAAAATTAAAAAACAAAAACAGACAAACAAATAAAGAAGTCTATGCTGTGAACATAATGAGAAAGATGATCTTATCTGCCTCTTGTGTGTGTGTGTGTGTGTGTGTGTGTGTGTGTGTTTTACGTTGACTTCCGTAGTCAATGGAGTTCAGATAACTGTAGGAATGCATTTTATGTTTTAGAGGCAGTGATAGGATCATTCCTTTACTTATGCTCCCCCTACTAGTTATCTTACACATATCTCATCAAGATTTAAGCTGTTATGCATCCATAAAACTTAATGCTTACTAAATCATTTTCACTTTCCTATTCTTTTCATCTTCTTTAATATTCCTGGTACCTAAATAATACAATCCTGTAAAAGGTGTTTCAAATTTAGCTGGTAGACTGATACGCCTCTTAAAACACATGACTTAGGAAACAAGCTAACCTACATTACGGCTGATTGGCTCATTGAAAAACAGATTAATTCTAAATTAAATATATTAGACTATTTAAAATAGTCCTGCTTTAATATTTGTAATCATATCAAACTTTAAATATAGGATTATAAAGCCTGTGATTTGACTGTACTATACTGCATTCTCCATATAGATTTTTACATGAGTTACTGAAAATTTCTTGGCAAAAACTTATTATGTGAGCACCTTTATAACAAATACCACTGGGGCTTTTCCATTTAATGGGGATGTGAACCGTATGTTTAAATACAGGTAAAAGTAGATTTACACTTAGCAGCCAACTAAGTAACCTGGATTTAGTCACTTATATTCAACTGAGTCATTGCTTGTAGAAGGGAGCACAAACTGCAGATCAGGTATTTCAAGGAGCTCTCTTGGTATAAACTTAGCCCTAGCTAATTTGGCCATAGGAATTCATGGTCCTTCTGATACTTGATCCATCCAAGCCAAACTTCCTACACAAATGTTCAGGATTCAGTTCCTCCTGTCTCTATGTCTTTTTTTTATTAACTTAAGTATTTCTTATTTACATTTCGATTGTTATTCCCTTTACTGGTTTCTGAGCCAACATCCCCCTAACCCCTCCCACTCCCCTTCTCTATGGGTGTTCCCCTCCCCATCCTCCACCATTACCACCCTCCCCCCAACAATCACATTCATTGGGGGGTTCAGTCTTGGCAGGACCAAGGGCTTCCCTTTCCACTGGTGCTCTTACTAGGCTATTCATTGCTACCTATGAGGTTGGAGCCCAGGGTCAGGCCATGTATAGTCTTTGGGAAGTGGCTTATTCCCTGGAAGCTCTCGTTGCTTGCCATTATTGTTCACATGGGGACTCTAGCCCCTTGAGCTCTTTTAGTCCTTTCTCTGATCTTATCTGCCTCTTAAAATTCAGTTTTTAGCAGGTGTGCTTCCTGACCAAAGAAGTCAGATGAGTGCATGACCAGCCCCTGCGAGGACAAGGCTTGGATTCCCAGGAGCAGACAAGGAACTCTGTGGGCATACTCCAAGCAAACTGGTGAGAACCACAGCCAGCATTTTGGATCTTTGAAATTTGCCTAAGTGTACATTGAAAGAAGAAACCTCTATTCTGGCAACTAGTGCTACATTCCTTAAGGAGAGCACAGCTCTGCCTGCTTCAAGCTCAAGCTTAGCTATCGGGAAGCTTCCCCCTGGGACTGGACCTTGGCACCTAACTCAGGACCACTTTACCTCACCTTGAGAGATAGACTTCCATCCACCCCAAGATAGACAAGACTTCCATCCACACCATGACAGAACTGGGGTTAGAGCAGCGACTTTCAGGCTCTGGAGCACACCAAGAATGCACACTCTAGTGTTTGTGGGCTGCAGGCAGAACTGAGCAGAGGTTTCTGTTGGCTTCCGTTTGGAGGACTGGGGTCCAAGAGTTGGCTCCAGTTCTCCTCCGTTTGTAGGTAGCTGGTTCCTCTTGGTGCCCTGTGGTCTCTCTCTGCACCCTTCAAGTGTCTGTGACTTTAGGGTCCCTTTCATAAGGACACCAATGTCATTACAAGAGAGCCCACCTTTCAGGTTTCCTTGAATGGATCACGTGGAAGGCATTGTCACATACTAAGTGTCAAGGACTTCATCCTTCACCATATTAATTGGGTTACAACTTGTCCAAGTGAAGGTAGTGAAGAGAGACTCATAGGGTCAGAGCAAACCTGACAGAACTATCTCACCATGCCCCATTCTAATTGGACCAGACTTTGTAAATGTGTCCCAGGTCTTTCTGGCACTGCTGTCCATCATTGTTCTCACAGTATAGCTCTGTCATTTACGGGGGAAAACTGAAAAAAAGGCATCTCATCAGAAAGGAAAAACAAGGTATTCGACTTGTAGATGGAATCCTGTTATAAATGGCAGAGACCCTAAGGAATCTGCTAAAGTTTAGCACTGAACAGTGAGTTATAGAAGACCAATGAATATAAGCTCTGTCAGCAGAAATAAAGCATTTCTATATCCTAGCAGTAAACAAAACAAAATAGGGAAAATTTCTATGTCATACACCAACTTTTATAAAAATCAAAAATAATTTGTAAATAATTTGGCCAAACACACACTAACCTTTTAACTATAGCTTCTATTTTTGTTTGAAATCTAGTAAGTAAGTATATTTCATCAAAATATTGTAGAATAATTCATAATCAACTGAATACATTTAGAAATCAACAGTATAGAACTCATAGGATTTCATTACTCAGTATATAACTCAGAGGTTTTCAAACTCATACTGTGGGTTATCTTTACCAATCAGAGTTTAGAAGTGCAGATAATGCTGTCTCCAAGTAGTCACACATACTCTGTGAGAAGATTTAGAGAGTTAATTCTCTGCAGGAGGGTCCGCATCCCAATCTGGAGACAGAATTCCCTTCAAGAGTGTCTAAATCACCTGCAGGAATGAGTAGCACCCTCAGAGGAAGGACTGAATCTCCTGCAGGAGAGAATGACAAAAATGAGAGGATCCATAGGAGTAGGGACTTAATTTCTTCTCTGATGAGACTGGAGCACCTGCAGGAATTTGACTCTGTAGTCTGAGAGATTATTTTCAGTATGATGTTCTAAGTTCCCTGAATCCACAGCTGGAGCACTGAGCCACCACCAGGAACACTGCACCTGGACCAGTTGTCTTCAGGGAATTAAATACGAATTTCACTTCTTTGGCTATTAAAATCCCACCATGCTCTAGCTTCCTTCCAACATCCACCCTTCATTCCCCACCATCTCAGTTTCTCAATAAATCCTTCCTCTCCTTGATTTTCCAAACCACCTATGTCTTATGAGCCCCTACAAACACACACACACACACACACACACACACACACACACACACACACACACACACACAGACACACGGCTTTGAAGGGATCAGATTTTGATTTTTAAGGCTGAACTGTTTCTGTGACTTTCTCTGTAAACTCTGCTTCCCAGCTACTTTCCAAGGCACCTTACTGACCAAAAGATAAAAGAGTCTCGAGTGTAAAGCTTGCTTCCCTGGTAGTCCTCAGGTCTGGAGCTGATGGGCTCAGAGCGATGGGGTGCATGTTGGTAGCCGGCCATGCCTTGCTGAGGCTGACTTGTCTTGTCTCTGCAGTATGTGAAGGAGTCTTCGCAACCTGACTGTTGACTGTCTCCTTGCTGATGCTGTTTCTACCATTTCTTGTTCTCTGTTCATTAATGGTGTTTCAGTGTGGGCAGGTAAATGCTGTTTTGATGCATTTTCTTGGATCCTGGGTGCAGGTTAAAGAAAAAAAGTTAGTTGAATTGTAAACTGAAAATGCTGTTCTGACCCTGAGATTGGCATAGGTAATCTCTGTCCTGAAGACTGATTGACTGATGAGACACATGTGAGTGTTTGCTTTGCATAGGCTACTACAGTTGCAAAAGATTAAAAGAACGGTAGCTTTCCTTTGATGGTTGGTCCCCTCCAGTGTGGTGCACATTTAGTGAGTCATCCACTAGTGGAACAGAGATTAATCTTAAATTTTTCATCCTCGTGATCAGAAGTATTTAAGGAATAATCCATTAATGATACATCCAACAGTTGGGTCTGGACAACTTTGTTGTACTGTTTATGCATGATAAATTCATCCATATTAATTTTAATTAATCTATAGATATAGTAGTCACCTGCAACACCCAAAGACTTGGTCTAAATACGTGCAAACTCAGGTGATGAGATATGGTTTCTCAGACACCCCCACAGCATGCCACACTGCAGGGTGGAGGCTGCACAGTTCAGATGCAGATGTTTCCTGTTTGGCTGGGTGTTCAGTGTACCCTTCACCTTCTCACAGGCTCTTCTGACACAACCTCCACTGCCACTCCAGTTGTTTATTTTCCTTCGATTTTTGTTTTGAAGTGTACTGCTCTTTTTTCAGTGTCCAAATACTTGAAGGCATTGTATCCCCTGAAGATAAACAGTCTGCCTTGTCTTAAATTGGTACCTCTCTCTCTGTGTGTGTGTGTGTGTATGTGTGTGTGTGTGTGTGTGTGTGTGTGTGTGTACAGCCACATATTTCGTGATCCTACCCATAGCTGACCCACTCAGAACACATGCAGGAAGTGGGAACAAGAAATAAAAATAAAGGAGTAAAATGCTAGGTGCAAGGCAGTTGGGAGCAGAGCATCAGGAGGAAGAGTCCAGAGTCCAGGGAGGCAGGGTGTGAATGTACAGCAGCAGCTTAAAGGGTCTGCCAGTTCTTAGTGTGTGGGGATCAGGTGTGTTAGGAGCACAGGAAGAAGTTGAATGTGATGAGCTTTCAAATTTAACTACTGTCTGATCTCTGCAGTGCCATCACTGGAAAAGTGATGTAAGTAGTCCCTAGTGCCCTAGTCAAATCATAGACACTTTCACTGTGTTTTACCTGCATGTGCATCTGTGTGTGGCTGTCAGATATCTTAGGAATTTTTCGTGTGGGGGCAATTCCAGTTAAAACAGTCAGAACAAAGAGGAAATGCAGCATCAACAGTATCAATCACGTCCCTCTCCTTAGTACCCTGTGGATGTACCTGCCCATGGGGCTACAGTCTTCTTTGTGAATGCATGCCATGCATACACTGAAGTACAGCTGTGATGCTGGTGTCGTATGGCTCCCAGAGCAGCTGCATCTTGCCTTGTCTACAGAATACCTGCATCCAGCCCTGTCTCCAGGCAAGCATGCTGAGGAAGAAACATTAGACACATGTAAACAACATGGGATTTGTAAGTACACAAAGAATATGATTTCCTATGAAATCTGCAGTATAAAAGGAGGGTAGCATGAAGGAGAGAGATGCTATAGACTAGGACTCCAGTTACACAGTGGTTTCCATATGGATTTGTCAGACATGACTAGGAAGGGTGCTGGGAACCTGTGCAGACTTGGACAAACACAAATGCTTTTCTGTAATGGGATCCAAGAGGAAAACAGGATCAGATGAAAGCTCCTTATCCAAAGATGACCTCTCTTCAGTGAGAAGGCCAGAGTTATGTGTGGCTTCCATCTCAAGATCTCGGGTGGAATGTGTGAGTCAGGTGTCCTTGTGCCTGCTGTTCTCCAGTGCTTTTAACAAGAAGGCTTCCTCCTTCAAATTTGCAAGCTTGAGGGTGGCGAGCTCTGTCCCTGCTGTGGTTAGATTATGGTCATCCAACAAGGGTGTACATGAGTATATGTGCACTGTGTGTGTTATGTAGTGCCCACAAAACCCGAAGAGGGTAAGATATTCTAGATCTTGAGTTGCACATGACTGTGAGCTGACTTGGAAGTGTTGAAAAACAAGTGAAGGTCCTCTGCAAAGGCAGCCAGTGCTCTGAAATCCTGAGCTTTCTCTCTAGTTCCTGCTCTGTAGGTTTTCTCGTGTCCTGTTGATTACTGTCTGCTTCACAAGCCTGTTCCACAGGAATCAGTCTTATGATTGTGTAGCATCACAACACCAAAAATACTTAAATCTCTGACTGGATGCCCTGACGGATTTTTACACAGGATAAAAGTCGGCTACATTTGTGTTTGATTATTAACAGTGCCTCTGGAACTAAACTCAGATCATCAGCTATTCCTTTCACCTCTGAACCATCTCAAAACCTCACACTATATATTCTGTTCTGTCCTCAGTGTACCATGTATTGCTATAATCACCAGCATTGTTAAAGCAAGCCAAAGGAGATTTATAAAATCTTCAGATTTTGAAATTTACATTCACACATAGCTTGTGCTACACATCATTAATCCCCCTTTCAGGAGAGAGAAGGTCTCTTTACTGTCCAAACCACCCTTGTGTACAGGGTGAGTTTTAGGACAGCTTCAGTTTGTGGTAACACTCTGTCTCAAATTAAGCACACAACAGCAACAACCCAACCACACTCACACAGAAACACATGCATGGAACACACACACACACACACACACACACACACACACACACACACACACAGAGCATTTTCCAGTTGCTACCCTTCCCATTCCTCAAGTGAGCATTCAGTGTAACTGTACTTTAATCTCACCTACCTCAGTCCTTCCAGTCTGTAGGCTTCTCTTAAACCCTCAGGAATTGGCAACTGACATCAGGCCGGTTTCTGCTTGCTGGTGGGGAAATTGGGTTGTGTTGCTTTGTTAATCTGTACTCCCTTAGCCATCTTCCCCAGGCCCTGAGAAGTTTCCATTAACCTCCTTCAGAGTACTTCAGTGTTTTTAAGTCATACTCCACAAAGTAAGAAACCATTTGGTTTGATTGTAGCATTTAGGATTGTGTTGAGTAGGTACCAGCAGAATGTACACTGTTTATGAAGTAGGTCTGTGAGTAAGGGCTAGGTGTAATTTTATCTGCTGAGTGAGTGAATGTTTGCTCCATATCGTTACCCATTTTGGCTTCTGTGGTATTTTTATTCCTATAGACTAAACGGTTTGAGTTTGTGTTGGCTTCTTCTCTGATTTCAGTATCCAGAACCTCTGGAATTATCCTATAAGTATTACCAGATTAACAGGGCTGTTGATTTTCCATGGAGATGCTTGTTTACATTTTTACTTAATCCACATCTTATGTTCAAGAGGAGGGAGAGCAGCTTGCTGGCTTTGCAGCAACACACATTGACCCAGAGTGAAGGTTCTCTCTGTTACTGATTCGAATTCCTGAATCACCATGACATTTTGCATGAGCTATCCTCCACTGTCTCTGGCATTTGAGTACTCCTTTCCCAGTTCGTGACTCTGTTTGGGAAGACTCAGGAGGTGTGCCCTTGCTGGAGAAAGAATGCCAGTGGGGCTGGGCTTTGAGGTTTTAGTGCTCTGCACCACTCCCTGTGCACTCTCTGCTTTGTACTTGTGATTCCAGATGTGAGTCCTCTGCTTCCTGCTCCTTCCACCGTGCCCTGTAGTCATGGAACTTAACCTATGGTAACAGGTGGTCTGTGAAATAGGATCACTAATCGCCTACATGTTTTATAGTTTGCTGTGCTCATGGCATTTCTGTCACAGAAATACAAAGGTAACTAATGCAGAAGGGGATGTAATAGAGCTGTGTGATACCTGACCATGCCAGTTTGTGCTTGTTACTTGTTTTGAAAAATATGCAAGAATTCAGAACTTTGAACTAGAAGTGTCCCAATGCTCTAAGAAGAGTTTAATGGGGTATACTGGCAGGAGCTTGGGAGTCAGGAGTGCCAAGACGTATTCAGAATGTGGAAGCCGAGGACAAGGGGATTCAGAAGGCAATAATATTTGTAAATGGTCTGGGATAATTTGTATGATGCTTTTACAAAAATGTGGCTTCCTTCCGCCCACATCGTACAAACCTACCTGAGGCTAAATTAAAAAGTAATAAACAAATTTCTTCGATGAAAATTTGAAGAGAGCCCAGAGGTGATGAGACACAGAGAATCTGTGTCTTGGGTTCATGCCACTAAGCATGCTACCTGAGCACTTCACATCTTAAGTTGTGTATGTTCTCAGGGCCCTTACACAAAGGTGATCTAGTGACAGTGTCTTGCTTTATTTGTGGCAATCACATGAATTTAAATTTCCTACTTGTTCTTCTTCTTAAAAACTCACTGATTAGTTTTAGCTGAGACTCCTGGGAGACTTTTCTCTCACATGCTGTAAGTTTTAAAGATTTGGAGATTAACATAAATTACTATTCATAGGTGAATACAGGGCCCACACTGACCTCACCTTGCTATCTGGAACTGTTACTCCTGAGCCAAGGGTCTCAAGGATCTCTGCCTCAGAAAGAAATGTGGAAAAGTGATCTCATAATCTATTCACATTCCTTGTGTCATCCACAATATCTGCTAGAATGAGAGGATCCTTCCCTGCTCAGGACAATGTAGATACTGCTTCCCCAGGAGGAAAGAAAGGGCCATGTCCTCCCTCCGAGGGACAGTCCGTGATGTTCATTGTAATGTCACCCAACAGTCCCACCTTGAATCTGCTGTTCCACTTGAGCACAGAGACTCCCTTTTATTCTGGGAGATAAACAGGAATCTCCAGCTAGGAACAGTGGTCCAAACATGAGGTTAAGTGAAGGCAGTGAGAATGATGTATACACACTAAGGGTTGCTGATTGAATGATTCTGAACTTAATGTACTTCCTACTAGAGTCATCTGTAAGTGACATGTAAGATTGTATTAAAATGTACCTTTAGGTCCAAGATTTCATGGTAGGACAATGCCCTACTTGCTTTTAAAGATATCCTAAAAACTGGATAGAAAAGAGAAAATACAGAACAGAAAATGTTCCTTGGTGTACAATACTGGTTTACATGTGCAAGTCTCGGTGCTCAACGCGAATAGCACACAAATGCCTTAGAAAGTAGATGATAAGCACGCCCTTCTCTCTCTCTCTGTCTGTCTCTCTCTCTCTCTCTCTCTCTCTCTCTCTCTCTCTCACTCTCTCTCTTTCTACCTCTCCTCCTCTCATGGGTGGGTGTGTCCATGTGTGTGTGTGTGTGTGTGTGTGTGTGCGCGCATGTGTGTGTGTTTATGTGTCTGTGTGTCTGTCTGTCTCTGTCTCTCTCTTTCTCTGTATGTGGTGTGTGTGTGTGTTATGTGTGTTTGTGTGTGTGTGTGTGTGTGTGTGTGTGTGTGTGTATGTGTGTGTGAAACTGAAGGTGAGCTCAGGGTCTGCATGGCCCAGTTGGAACAAGGATCCCATGTTGATTGATTCCCACATTGACAAGTATCTTGTTGTTGGTATGACCAGCATGTGACTATTGGGACAAGATAGAAGTATTTACAAAGCCAACAGTTTTGACCGATTCATGTGAATTAGGGCAAATTTGAGAGTACACATAAGAGTTTTAAACTTTGTTTGAAAAAACTAAACAGTGTTCTTGGAATAGTTTCTTTGGAGTAGACCGCCAAAGGCCAAATTTTATCTGCTTGTTGGTGAGTACCTGTGGGTTTTTTTTTTCCATATGTAGTATCCTTTAGTTTTGGGTCAGACAATGTAAACCTTATCATTTCCGCTGATTTTAACATCTCAAATGATGTCCCACGTTCTAGGTGCCAATCCACAAATGCCCACTCCTACATCTTCTCCCTCCTCCCTCCATTTTGCCACTATAATGCTGCTTCTAAACTCACCCAACTTTTGGAAACCCACCACTCCAGCCTTCGATGAAAATTTGAAGAGAGCCCAGTATGGCCTCTGTTATACTGAGGTTATAGGTCTTCAATGAAAAGGAGCAAATGGGGCAAAGAGAAATGTAAAATGTATAGTTTACAGAGAAAAAGACACTGGGAAGATTAATATTATAGCCAATGCCTAGGCCAGAAGAGAGCCTGCAATTACTTAGGAGATTAGAACCTTAATAAGAGGCCATGTCTCCTCAGGTGATGACATCACTCAATTAACCTCATAATCTGTGGTAGAAAGTGACTTACTTAGTGTTTTTCTGCTAATAACAGACACCATGACCAATGCAAATCTTATAAGAAGAGCACTGCTTTGGGTTTGGCTTACAAGTTCAGCAGTTTGGTTCATTATCATCAAGGTGGGAGCATGGCAGCATCTAGGCAGACATGGTACAGGAGGAGCTGGGTGTTCTACATCATCATCTGAAGGCTGCTACTAGAAAACTGATTTTCATGCAGCTAGGACAAGAAAGATAAGGGTCACATCTACAGTGACACACTTCCTCAATCAAGGCTACACCTATCCAATGAGGGCTCATCTGCAAATAGTCCCACTCCCTGGGCTGAGCATATTCAAATCAACAGAGGAACATTAGGCATTTTCAGTTCCTGAAATCACCTGTGATCAGAAGCTGCTGCTACTGTGGGTCATGGGGCCCAGCGCTTTCCAGAAATCAGGCATCTTCTCATGTACTCTCATCAGTCACTGGGAGTAAGGAAGCTCAGCAAAGGACCTCTGTGTTGGCTGAGACTGCTGAGAAAGTCTGCTTGGGAAGGTGTGTCAATCTTCATCTCCACATGGAGATAGCATGGGGGTTACCTGACCTTACCAGACCAGTTTCCATGTTTGGTACCCCTGGACCATATTCATTGTCAGGTAGGAAAGTGTTATTTGGCACCCAATGTCATGTTGTGCTTATCATGTACCCAAAGTTGATAGATGACTTAAGAATGTAGGCTTGAAAGGTATCCAGTTTCTAATCTGGGAAGGAGAACAGCAGGCGTGAGAGGAACAGGCCTCATGTACAGAGGAATGTACCATGTGTACATGGTTGGGAGAAGCTCAGAGAAGGTTAGTCAAACCTGTCTATCCAGTAGAGGTTAGTTAACTGTGGAAACTATCACTAACAGTAAAGGTAACTTGGAACTCTGAGGAAGAGAAGGTTTGTTGCCATTGTTTGTGGACCATGCTTCAGAGGTGATGAGACACAGAGAAGCTCTGTCTTGGGTTCATGCCACGAAGCATGCTAGCTGAGCACTTCACATCTAAAGTTGTGTATGTCGTCAGGGCCCTTACACAAACGTGATCTAGTGACAGTATCTTGCTTTATTTGTAGCAATCACATGAATTTAAATTTCCTACTTGTTCTTGTTCTTAAAAACTCACTGATTAGTTTTAGCTGAGACTCCTGGGAGACTTTTCTCCCACATGCTGTAAGTTTTAAAGATTCGGTGATTAACATAAATTACTATTCATAGGTGAACACAGGGCCCACACTGACCTCACCTTGCTATCTGGAACTGTTACTCCTGAGCCAAGGGTCTCAAGGGTCTCTGCCTCAGAAAGAAATGTGGAAAAGTGATCTCATAATCTATTCACATTCCTTGTGTCATCCACAATATCTGCTAGAATGAGAGGATCCTTCTATGCTCAGGACAATGTAGATACTGCTTCCCCAGGAAGAAAGAAAGGGCCACTACCTGCCTCTGTGGGGCAGTCCCTGATATTCACTGTAATGTCACCCAAAAGTCCCACCTTGAATCTGCTGTACCACTAGAGCATGGAGCCTCCCTATTATTCTGGGAGATAAACAGGAATCTCCAGCTAGGAACAGTGGTCCAAACATGAGGTTAAGTGAAGGCAGTGAGAATGGTGGATATACATTAAAGGTTTCTGATTGAATGATTCTGAACTTAATGTACTTCCTACTAGAGTCATCTGTAAGTGATATGTAAGCTTTGTATTAAAATGTACCTTTAGGTCCAAGATTTCATGGTAGGTCAATGCCCTACTTTCTCTTAAAGATAATTTAAGAACTGCATAAAGAAGAGAAAATACTGATCAGAAAATGTTCCTAGGTGTACAGGACTGGTTTACATGTGCAAGTCTCTGTGCTCAACTCCAAGAGCGCACAATATGCATTAGAAAGTAGATGATAAGAACTCTCTCTCTCTCTCTCTCTCTCTCTCTCTCTCTCTCTCTCTCTGTGTGTGTGTGTGTGTGTGTGTCTGTGTGTGTGTGTGTGTGTGTGTGTGTGTGTGTGTGTGTGTGAGAAACTGAAGGTGAGCTGAGGGTCTGCATGCCCAGTTGGAACAAGGATCCCATGTTGATTGACTCCGACCTTGACAAGTATCTTGTTTTTGGGATGACCAGCATGTGACTATTGGGACAAGATAGAAGTATTTACAAAGCCAACAGTTTTGACCGATTTATGCGAATTAGGACAGATTTGAGAGTACACTTAAGAGTTTTAAACTTTGTTTGAAAAAACTAAACAGTGTTCTTGGAATAGTTTCTTTGGAGTAGACCGCCAAAGGCCAAATTTTATCTGAATGTTGGTGAGCACCTGTGGTTTTTGTGTTCCTTATGTAGTATCCCTTAGGTTTGTGTTAGACAGTGTAAACCTTATCATTTCCACTGTTTTTAACATCTCAAATGATGTCCCACGTTCTAGGTGCCAATCCACAAATGCCCACTCCTACATCTTCTCCCTCCTCCCTCCATTTTGCCACTATGATTCTGCTCCTAAACTCACCCAACTTTTTGAAACCCACGACTCCAGCCTCCTCCTATGTTCGAGCATCACATCTACACAGGACCAAGGGCCTTCCATCCCATTTGTTTCAAATAATGCCATCCTCTGATATATATTGGTTGGTGGTCTATTTTCTGGAAGCTCTGGGTCATCAGCCAGCATATATTGTTCTTCCTCTATTGCAGGACCTCCTCTGTCACAGGACATCCACTGTTTAAGCACCACCACTACCTCAGGAAGTCCACTGTCTGTGTGTCAACTCCACTGTTACAGGACCACAAGTTTCTCAGCACTTCAATTATCACAGCACTTCTACTGTTCAGGAGCTCAAGAGTCTCAGCATCTCAAGTGTCACAGGACCTCCTTTGTCCAAGAACTGGACTGTCCAAGCAACACTACTATTGCGGGACCTCCACTGTCACAGGACTTCCACTGTAGGAGCACTACAACTGTCTCAGGACACCCACTGTCCTATAACCACCACTATCTCAGGAATTCCACTGTCATAGCACCACCCGTAGCAACTAAAGTGTTTCAGGACATCAACTGAAGCAAGATCTCTCATGATTCTGCAACTTCACTGCCACAGGATCTCTACAGTGACAGGAATACCCCTGTATCAGCAATTCCAATTTAGCAGGACCTCCACTGTAGCAGAACCTTCAATTTTGCAGCACCTCCCCTGTAGGTATATTGACCTCCACGATCTCAGTGCCTCCACTTTCAAAGGACCTTCACTCTCACAGGACCGGCACTATTTCAGTGCCTCCACTGTCGCAGGACCTACCTCTTCACAGGATCTGCACTGTTGCAGCAACTGTAATTTCAATTTTTCAAAGTCATTGCTGGTTATTAGATTTGAGGCTGAATGAAATGTGATGCTACCTTTGAAAGCATAAGAATTTGTTATATAGCTCCTGTGATAAATGCCGTGTGTGCTAGGACCAGTAACCTATGGAAGACTTCATGAGCTCATACCACTCTCCACCTCACTTTGTGGAAGCTGGTGTTTTTAGAGTGTGATGAACTTCAGGTGAATGGATGCATTCAGCTGCACCACGCTCTAGAGTGGGCTACACAGCAGTCATATTGAGTCCTTGCTGGGAAGAGAAGAAATCCAGAAGAGGGAGAAGGCTTGGGTTGGGGGAAGAATCATAAAATACTTAGAGGATATAAGAAGGTAAGAATTATGGGGAACTGGAAAACAGAGCCAGAGGAAGATTGAGCACAGAGCATATTGGGAAGGACAAAGTACAAATGCGCATGGGTTTTTCCATCTGCGTGTTCTCTGGACAATCTCCCTTGGCCTCATTTCTGGGAGAAAACTCTTCCTCCACCCCCTTGTAAGGTTTCATTCTTGAAGGAAAGCAGCAACACAACTTCATCAGTAAATTTTCCCATTGGAATTGGTTCATCCTTTAATGCCTCTGGGAAATCCCCAGCTGGGGAATGTCCTGCTCTCTGCTGAGAGACAGCAGGAAAGTAGGTTGTCCTCTGTTTTCTCGTTGTTACAGCTCTTCTAAGTGTGGCTTATTGGCGAGTGAAGACACAGGACACTTCTGGTGTGTATGTATGCTTTGTTCGCTGTGGGTGTTGTCGGGAGTGTCCTGAAAAGAAGAAGGGCATGCCCAATGGCTCTTTGTTTCCTCTTTGACTAGCCTTATGATCATAGGGAGACACTAGGCCATTGGAAGATGAGGAGAACAATGTGTCTATGTTGTGTTCACTTCTATTCCTATTTAGTCCTAGAGGGAAATCAGCAAGGGTAGAGAATGGGACCGTAACTGGACAAAGCTGCTGAGCCTGTGTTGTGCAGCAATTCCTGTGTATAACTTGCTGTTACATTAAGCAATAGGATCCCATGTTCTGGCTATACCTTTTTGATGCAATGTATCTATAATATTTTACCTCAAAACTCAAAAGTCAATCCAAACTATGGGCTGACATTAAGAGGTTAAGCTGCCTCTTCTTACACCCCACAGTGAGCAGGGTACACAGCTGCTACAACCTGTCTTCTGAACTGTTGTATGACAACAGAGTCAAATACAACAGTGAAATATAAGCCTACTCCTAAGATCCATATGTTGTTTTTTTGTTTTTTGTTTTTTGTTTTTTTTTTTTTTTTTTTGCACCACCATAAAGTTGTCCTAGGAAGAGATCAGGTGCACCAATAGGGTAAGCACCATGCTGCCAGTTCAGCATTTGCCCAGGTTTGTCTTGAGTTGAAGGCCAAAGTCGATGCTTTTGACTTTTCCGTTCTTCTCTAACAAAATATAATCTGGTTTCAGGTCACTGTGAACTTATACAATGCCCATAGCCATAGATAAAGCCTGCTAATATTTGCCTAAATATTTCCTTGGCTCCTTCCTCCTCTCGGTGGAAAGACTTTCAGATGTATTTGTAAAGCTTTAAAATTTCAACCAGTTTCACGATAAGTTATTAGAATTGTCTCAGACTAATTGGAGAAGCAAGATGATGTTGGGGTGGGTGAAAAACTTCATTATATTTGCCATGGTCATGTTTGGTTGGCACCATTGCTTGTTCTTTGCATGCACTTTGATAACCCCTGTAGCAGAACTTCCACTGTCCCGGCACCTGAACTATCCCAAGACCTCCACAGTCAAAGGACCAATATTGTGGTAGGGCGTCTGTGGTCAGGCAACTCCTCTGTCTCAGACCCTCCAAATTGCAAGACCTTTACGGGCACTGGAAGTCACTGTCCCTAACTTCCACTGTTGTAGTACCTCAACTATAACAAGGACCTCTACTATTGTACAACCCCCTTGTCATAGCACATCTATTGTTACAAAGTAGTCCACTGTCAAAGGACCTCCAGGGTCTCAGCCTCTCCACTGTTACAGGATCTCTACTGTCTTAGGACCACTGCTGTTGGAGGACCTCCTGTCTCTCAGCAACTTCAGTTTGTTGGAGCTCTCCTATCAGAGGACATTTACATTTGCTGTACTTCCAGTGTCACAGCTGTTATAAGAACCTCCATTCTCACAAGACCTCCAGTGTGTCAGTACCTCCACTGTCCAAGGACTTTTATATTGTAGGACCCCTACTGTCCTACAGAATGTCCACTATCGCTAGATTTCCACTGTCACAACACCTCAACCCTATAAGAACTGCAATTTTGGCATGACCTCCAGTGTTCTAGCCTCTCCAATGTCATAGGACCTCCACTATCACAGGACATCCACTGTCTCACAAAGGCCAATTTAAAGGACCTCTACTATAACAGGATATCCACTCTAGCTGGACTTACACTGTTGCAGTACCTCAACTGTTGCAGGACCAACAAGGTTGCAGGACATAGACCCTCTCAGCAGCTAGAATTTGCAGGACTTCTACTGGCACAAAAATTCCACAGTTGCTGGAGCTCCACTGTCACTGCAAATGCACTGTCTCATGATATTCACTGTTGCTTGACCAGTAGTGTGGCAGCACCTCCATTTTTGCCAAGCCCCTCCACTGACGCAAGACTTCTACTTTTGTAGCACCTTCACTGTCCAAGCAAACCAACTCCTGCAGGATCTCCATTGCCTCAGAGCATTCACTAATGCCAGCCCTCCAATGTTGTAGGATATCCACTTTCACAACAGCTAGAATCTTGCAGGACCTCTACTGGCAAAGACAGTCCACCGCTTCTGGCTCTCTACAGTCAGTGCCAATGCACCGATTCATGACCTCCATTGTCACAGGACCTCCACTTTTGTAGGACCTTCACTGTCCAGGCAAACTGCAGGATCTCCAGTGTCTCAGGATATTTACTGGTGCAGAGCCTCCCTTTATTGCAGACTTCAACTATTCCAAGGTCATCTACACTGTCTTAGGACCTCCAATATTGCAGGACCTCAAATGTCCCAGGATCTCAGGTGACATAGCACCTCCATTTTCCCAACACCCTTACTGTCCCAGAACCTCAATTTTCCCATGACCTATTCAGTTGCATGACCTGCAAAGTTGGAAGAACTGCACCGTATGAGAGCCTCAACTGTTGCAGGACCTCCAATGTTGTAGGAACACAATATTCACTGGACCTACACTCTCCATCACCTTCACTTTCCTAGCACCTCCACTCTCACAGGACCTACACTGTTGCAGGAACTCCATTGTCTGAGCACCTGCATGTCTCAGGACCTCGAATGATCCAGAACCTCTAATGGTGTAGGACCTCCACTGTCACCAGACTTCCACTGTCTCAGGACATCCACTGTATCACCACATAGACTTTTTCAGAAATTCTACTGGAACAGGATCTCCATTGTGGCTGGTCTTACATTGTCTTAGGCCTCCACTATCACAGACTTTCAGATGAATTTGTAAAGCTGTAGAACTTCAAAGAGCTCTATGAGAAGGTATAGACGTGTCTCAGATTCAATTCCTTGGTGAAGCAATATGATTTTGGGGTGGATTAATATCTTCATTATATTTGCCATGGTCTGGTCTGGGTGGCATCCTTGATGCTTCTTTCCATGCATTTTGATAACCATTGTAGCAGTACTTCCACTGTCCCAGAACCTGCACTACCCTAAGAACTCCCTTGTCACAGGACATCCACTGTGGTAGTACCTCGGCTGTCAGGAAACTCCACAGTCTCAGTACCTCCAAACTGCGAGATCTCTACTGGCACAGGAATTCTACTGTCCCTGAACATCCACTGTCACAGCACTTCAACTGTTTCAAGGACCTCTATTGTCGCAAGACCTCCTATATCATGGTTATAAGGACCTGCATTGTCAAAAGACATCCATTGTCTAAGCCCTTCCACTTTCTCAGGATCTCCAAGCTGCAGGAACTCTACTAGCACAGGTTATCCATTGACACTGCTTTTCCACTGTTGCAGGACCTCAACTGTTATAAGGACCTCCACTATGGCAGGACCTTCAGTGTCTCAACTCCTTCTCGGTCTCAGCAACACCAATGTGCAGACCTCTACTAGCACAGGATATGCACAGTATCTACACTTATACTGTTGCAGTACCTTAACTGTTGCAGGACCTCCAATTTAGAAGATGTACTCTTTTAGCAGCCAGACTTTTGCAGGACCTCTACTGGCACAATAATTCCTCTGTTGTTGGACCTCCACCGTTAGTTCAATGGCACTGACTCATGACATCCACTGTTGCAGGACCTCCAATGTTGAAGGATGTTCACTGTTGCAGGACATTCCCTGTCAAAGGACCTCTGTTGATGCAGGATCTCCACTTTCACTGTTCTAGCAAACCAACTATTGCAGAACCTACATTGTTGGAACAACTGCATTGTATCAGGACATTTACTGTTGCACGACCTGTAGTGTGGAAACACCCCCATTTTTACCAGATCTCAGCTGTCCCAGGCCCATCTCCACTGACTGAGGACCTCCAATAATGCAGGACACCCAATATTTCAGGACCTCAAATGTGCCAGGGCCTCCACTGATGAAGGATCTCCAATATCGCAGCACGAAAACAGTCACAGAACCTCCATTGTCCCATCACCTTTACTGTCCCATCACCTCCACTCTCACATGACCTACAATGGTGCATAAACTCCAATGTCCGAGCAACTGCACTGTCTCAGGGCCTCGATTGTTCCAGAACCTCCAGTGGGGCAGGACCTCCACTGTCACCAGATCTCCACTGTCTTAGAACATCCACTCTATCACCAACTCGACTTGTGTAGAACCTCTCCTGGCATAGCATCTCCATTGTGCCTGGTCTGACATTGTCTCAAAACTTCAACTATCACAGGAATTCCACTATAGCAGGACATCCTCTGTCTAAAGACAACCCCTATTGCAGGACCTTTACTGTGCAAAGAACTCCACTGTTGCAGGACATCCATTCTTGCAACACCTGCATTGTCTCAGGATCTCCACTGTACCAATCCCATCTCCAATGTCTCAGGCCGCCCACTCTTTCAGGACCTCCACTGTTGCATGATCTTGAATGTAAAAGGACCTTCGCTATCTCAGTGCCTCCACTGTTGCATGAAATACAATGTCTCTCAGTGCCTCCACTGTTGCAGGACCTACAATGTCACGGGTGCAGTACTGTTTTATCAACACCACTATCACTTATTACAAGGCTTTGCTGGTTATTTATTTTGAAGCTTAATGGAGAATGACGTTACATTTGACAAAATAAGAATTTGTTCCAAACCTCTTGTGATTAATTGCCATATGTGCAAGGATCAGTTGCCCCTAGAAGATTGCATGAATCCATAGCCCTCTAGACCTCACCTTGTGGGAACCCTTTACTTTCGGTGGTGATACCGTCCCGGTAAAGGCATGGGGTCAACAGGACAACTCTGAAGTCTGGGGTACACATCAGTCATATTGAGTCCTTGTTCGGAAGAGGAGAAATCTAGAAGAGGGAGAAAAATTATGGTGGAGGAAGAATCATACAGTACTTAAAAAGTTAAGACAGAAACGATTTTGCAGAAAAGGATACCAGAGACAGAGCTAATCAACACAAAGCAAACTGGGTAGAACAAAGCACAAAGGTACCTGTCTATGCCTGCCTGCTGCTTATTCTTTGGATGCTGTCTCCAGCCCTCATTTCTCAGGAGAGATACTGTCCTGTCCCAGGAGAGTTTTCTTGCTTGATAGAGCACAGGAACACTGCTTCATTTGGGTATTCCTAATTTCTTGGAGCATCTGTTGAATCCTCTTAGCCAGCCACTGATGGAAACAGACTCGCCCTCTCCTCATGCACAGAGAGATAATAGGTTTTCTTCTATGTTCTCATTGATGCTTCTGTTCGGCCTAAGGCTGCTTGTTGAATGAAGGAAGAAGACACTCTGGCATGTATGTTTTGTCCAGGTTATCTGTAGTGGCCTGAGAAGAAAGCCAGTCCCCGTGGTTCTTCTGAAAGCTCTATGACTAGAATATGGTCAAAGGCATAAATGAGGCCATGTGGTTGACAAGTCCAATGTGTCAATGGTGGGTTGGTTTCCACTCCTCTGCAGTCCAGTCCTAGAGGGACAGCAGCATAATCATCAAGGGTAGGGAATAGAGCCATTACTAGAATCACTGTCTGAGCCTGGGTATGAAGCCAGGCATCAGAATAGCCTGTCCTTCCAGTAAGCAGTTGGATGCCATGATCCACTTAGACTTTCTTTGATGTAAAGAATCTTTATGTCTTGTGTTTTGAATGGAACATGTTGCACTACTTACAAAATTCCAGGGTGTGGCCTGAGAGGTATCATTTCTTCATAGGGGTTTGTGAAACACTCCCAATCTTCTTTGAAGCAGGGGTGCATTATCATGTCTATGACTGATATTTCTGGGTTTGACTGTTATTAAATGCTAAGCAGGTCATCTAGCTCTCTTGACACCCCATAGTGGTCAAGATTCACACCTGCCACAACCTGTCTTTTCAGCTCTTATATGAAAAGAGAGGTAACATTTTCAGCTACCATAAAATGTAAGACTCTAACATTCATATGTGGTTCTTTGGAACATTATAAGTATAACCCAGGAAGAGTTCAGGGGCATCAAAATGTTAGCACCGTAGTACGGGTTCAGCATTTGCTCTGGTTTGTCTTGGGTACTAAGGCCAATGTCGATGATTTTGACTTTATTGTTCTTATCCAACATTTTATTTGTTTTGAAGTCCTGTATTTATTCTGTGCCCCTGACAGTAGATCCAGGCTGCTAATATCTACATAAGTATTTCCCATACCTTGTCTTTCACTATGTAGCCATACTTTCGGATACATTTATGAAGACATTGAACCTCACCCAGCTCCATGACAAGGTATCTACTTGTTTTCATGTCAATTATTGAAGATGATGTTGGAGTGGTTAACCACAATTGTCATCATTGCCATGGTCATTATTGGATGGCATAAGTGCTTCTTCCTCACAAGGACTTGGAGGCCACTGTAGCAGGACATCCACTGTCTTAGCACCTACTTTTTCCCCCACACCTCCACTGTACTGACTGTCCAAGCCTATGTTGTGTTGTGTTGCCCCTGAATTTCCTGCCTTTGCAGAAGGAAGTAGGATGCCATGGTCTGGTTATAATTTTGTTCAGTTGAAGTGTCCTTAGTGTCCAGCACTTGGAATCCTATATAGGATTCCATTGCTCTTATACTTACAGGGTCTGGCCTGACGGGGATCATTTGCTCATAGGGATTTGGGAACCGCTTCTAGCCTTAGTTGAACTAGGGTTGCATCATGACCACAGTGACTTTTGGCCTATATCGAGGGTTGACTGTCATTAGGAGGCTAAGTAGGTCCTTCTGACACCACACCAGAGGCACCACACACTCCTGCTACAACCTGTCTTCTCAACTCTAGAATGAAGAGAGAGTCAAATGGAAACTTTCTGACTGCCATGAAATATAAAACTCCACCTAAGGTTCAAATTTAGTTCTTTGGAACGTCATAAAATTTGCCAAAGAAGAGTTCAGGGACACCAAAGGTATAAGTACTGCAGTGCTGGTTCAGCATTTACCCTGGTTGGAATGGGATACTAAGGCCAAAGTTGATAATTTTGACTTTCCCATTGATATACAACATAATATTCTTCGGCTTCAGTTCCCTGTGAAATATTGTGCGCCCATAGCAGTAGCTCATCACAGCTATTATTTATACAATATTTCCCTGGCCTTGCCTTGCTCTATATAGCCATACTTTTGGGTGTATTTGTAAAGCTGTTGCCCTTCAACCAGCTCCATGAAGAGATGTATTGTTTTGGTCTAAATTACTTGAAGATTTGAGATGATGTTGGGGTGATCAACCATCATCATCACTGCCATGGTCATTGCTGGCTGGCATTATTTCTTCTCCTATACAAGGACTTTGTTGTACACTGTCACAGGAACACCAGTGTGTTAGAAACTCTGTTGTCAAGTCAACTCCACATTCTCAGGGCCTCCAAATTGCAGGGCCTCTCCTGGTACAGGACATATACTTCCCCTGTACTTCTACTCTCAGAGAGTCTCAACTTTTCAGGACCTGAATTATTGTAGGACCTTCACTGTTGCAGAAAATTGATTCTGTCAGCAACTAGTATGTTGCAGGACCTCAGCTCGCAGAGAAATTCTACTGCTGCAGGACCTGCAATGTCAATGTAAATCTAGAGTCTCAGGACCTCCATTGTTGCAGGATCTCCAGTGTTGTAGGACGTCCAATGTTGCAGGACCTTCACTGTCAAAGGACCTCTTCTGTCACAGCCTAGCCCTTCAGACTTATCTATAAAACTATTGGCATTCAAGTAGCACCATGACAAGGTATTATCTTGTCTCAGACTCAATTACTTGCATAGTGAAATAAAGTTGGAGTGATCAAAAATCATCATCGTTACAAGCACTTTGATGTGCACTGTAGCAAGACATCCACTGTTCCAGTGTGGCTTCTGTCCCAGTACCTCCACTATCACTGGACCTCCAGTGTCGTAGGACCTTCTCACTAACAGCGGCTGCATTGTGAAGACCCTCAATTTTCAGGACATCTACTGTCACAGTATGTGTACTGTTGCTGGACTTTCATTGTCACAGCACCTAAACTGTCACAAGGTCATCCAATGTCACAGAGCAGTGTCTCAGCACCTCTACTCTCCCAGGACCCCACAGTCACAGGACCTCCAATAACTCAGGAACTCTAAGTTCCATTACCTCAAGTGGCACAGCGTGTCCACCCACTGATGTCGGACTTTCACTGTGGTAACACCTCAACTGTCACAGGACACTCACTCTTGAACAACCTCCACTTTTGGAGGACATCTATTTTTCCTGAAACTAGAATTGGCAGGACCTTCTCTGTCATAGTACCTCTACTATCCAAGCACTTCCACTATCACAGGACCTCTAGTGCTGCAAGACTTTCACAATTATAGCATTTCTCTTGTCGCCACACCTCTACTGGTTCTCCTACACCTGTACTGTCCCATCACCTCCTAGGTCAAAGATCCTGACTCGTGCATCACTTGAAGTTTTTCAAGACCTCCACTGTAGCAGCATATCCACTGTCCCAGCTGCTACTCCACTGTCACAGGACCTGAACTGTCTTAGGAACTCCACTGTTACAGGACTTCATCTGATGAAGCACCTCAACTGTCACAGTACCTCCACTGTTGCAGTACCTCCAAACTCAGCCACTCCACTGTCACAAGTCTTCCAATTTGAAGGAACTCGACTGTTGCAGCACCTCCACAGTTGTGGAAGCACCATTGTTATGGCACTTCCCCTGTCCTGGGACCTCCATAGCTTCTACTCTATATTCTGAGGACCTCAACTGTTGAAGCACATCCACTGTCCCAGGACCACTGACAATGGACATCACTGTGTCAGGAACACCACTTTTGCTTGGTCTGTCCCTAAAACCTCTGGGCTGGCACTTGCAGAGGACAGACTTTCTCCCTACAGAGGCATACTAGGAGAGTAGATTCTCTTCTGGGTTCTTATTGCCATTGTTCTTCTCAGTGAGGCTGATTATTTAGTGAATTCAGGCGACACTGGAGGTTGGATGCATGTTTCTCCAGTGTGGGTGTCATCTGGAGTGGCCTGAAGAGAGAAGGGCAGCACCAGGGGCTCTTATGCCTAATCTTGGACCAGTTTATGGCCGCAGGGAAACACAAGGCCATTTCAGGATGATGAGACAGTGTGCTTAGGGTGGGGTAGCTTCCACTCCTCTTGGCACAAAGGGAATGAATCATTAGCATCAAGGGTAGGGAATAACTGAACTCAATGTGTGAGCCTCTGTTGTTCAGCCTTGTACCTGGAGAACTTGTCAGGACAGTAGGCAACATGATCCCATGGGTTGATTATACATTGTAATATCTTGGGCTCTGGACTCAATATGTTCCATGTCGTCCACAATTACAGGGTCTAGTGTGATGGAGCTCAGTCCTCATAAGGATTTGAGAAAGCCTTCCGGTCTTCCTTTAACCAGTGGTACATCATCACATCAGTGACTCTCATCCTATATTTCGTGTTGAGTATCATTAAGAGGCTAAGCAGGTTATCCATTTCTTCTAATACCCAACAGGTGTCAGGATACAGCTGCCACAACCAGTCTTTTCAAATCTAGTATGAATACAGAGTAAAGACCTTAACTTTTTAAATACCATGTAAAACTAAGGTCCATATGTCATTCTGTGGACTATCATAAAGTTTGATGAGGAAGAGTTCAGGAGCTCCGAAAGAGAAAGCACCACAGTGCCAGTTCAGCATTGCCCTGGTTCAACTTGGGCTCTAAGGCGAAAGTCTATGATTTTAACTTTTCCACTTATGTCCAACATAATCTTATATGGTTTGAGTTCCCTATGTATTATACCGTGCTCATGGCATTAGCTCACAGTTGCTCTTATTTCCCTAAATATTTGCCTGACCTGGTACTCCTCTAGCTTACCCCCATTTTCTGGTGTTTTCATAAAATGGTTGTCCTTCAATGAGCTCTTATTGGGGAAATAAGATGCTGTTCAGGTGGTAGGCCATCATCTGTGTCTCTGCCTTGGTCATGAGTGCCTGGCACCATTGCTTCTTTAGAAGCATTTTGATGGCCATGGGGCTGATGGTGTGCTATTGGGACCTTGGCGTTGCTCCTGTGTCCCATGGTCCTTAAGTCTTTGTATTGACAGTGGAAGTTTACCTCCTCAGAGGTTCGGCTTGGGGCAAAAGTGTGGGAACTCCTCTTTCCTCTGTCTAAGCATTGTAGCTAAAAATACTACAAATATTCCCTAGAAATAACCTAACAAGTATAGAATAAAAATAATGAAAAAGATGTAGGGAAACTGAAGCTAAGATCACTGCATGGTTTAACTAAAAATGAGCAAAATGTCTTTAGGATTTCTGTTTGTATTTTTTGCTCTCTCAAGAGGACAGCCCTCTAGTGCAATAGATCACATATTCAGATGATGTGAAGTGAAATATTAATTAAACAAATAATACCACAGCCTATTATAGGGCAATGGAAGGAAAAGATAGATTGGAATGTTTTGGAGAAGGGAGAGGAAGATGACTAGAGATGGAGGAAGCAGTCAAGAAGTAAATGGGAGAGGAAGACGTTGAAAATGGAGCAGACCCATGTGGTTTGGAGAAGCCACAAGTAGCTAGTTATTTCATAAATGGGCAATAGAGTAGTGTAGTGGTGTATTTGTCTAATCTAAGCACTCAGGTTGTAATTATATTGTTGAGTTTTCTGTTCTTTGCATGGGACCTTTGGGGTTGGAGACTTACCCCTGTAAATCTGGCTACTATAGTCATCTGGAGTTTTCAATACAAAAGACTAAGGCAAGTCCTGTGAGAGGAGCATTAGCCAACCTTCTTCAGGTCAGTCAGAGGGGGTAGATGTGATGAGAAATGTAAGCAGTCCAGGTATTTCAGTTAAAGTGGTTGGTTAGCATAGCAAACTAGCAGCAGGAACCAGGACAAGATGGATGCATAAAGCTAGCCATGTGGCGTGAGCATAAGCACTGCTTCCAGAGCATAGCAAGAATTAGTACTCCTATGTTCTCATTGTTGTTGTTGTTCTCACTGAGGCTGATTATTGAATGAAATGAGGCGAAACTGCTGGCATGTTTGTATGTTTGTCCTGTGTGCGTGTCATCTGCAGTGGCCTGAAGAGATGAAGGGCAGCACCAGTGGCTCTGCAGCCTACTCTTTGACAAGATTATGACCAAAGGGAGACACTACTCCTTTGGCAGATGATGAGACGAGTGTATCTAGGGCGGGGTAGCTTCCACTCCTCTTCAGCCCGAAGGGAATGCATCATCATCATCTTCTTCGTCGTCGTCATCGTCGTCATCATCATCATCATCATCATCATCATCAAGGGTAGGGAATAACTGGATTCAATGTGTTAGCCTCTGTTGTTCAGCCTTGCATCAGGAGAACTTGCCCTTACAGTAAGCAACATGATCCCGCGGTTTGATTATACATTGTAATATCTGAGTCTCTGAACCCAGTATGTTCCATTTCTTCCACAATTGCAGGGTCTAGCCCGAGAGAGCTCAGTCCTTCATAGGGATTTGTGAAAGTGTTCCAGTCTTCCTTTAACTAGGGGTACATCATCACATATGTGATGTCAACCTATATTTCGGGTTGACTATCATTAAGAGGCTAAGAGGTCCTCCATTTCTTCTGACACCCCACCCGGGTTAGGATATATAGTTGCCACAACTGGTATTCTCAACTCTAGTATGAATACAGAGTAAATTCTGACTTTTTTTTAACTACCATGAAATGTAAGATTAAGGTCCACATGTCATTCTGTGGACTATCATAAAGTTTGCTGAGAAAGAGTTCAGGAGCTCCAAAAAAGAAAGCACCACAGTGCCAGTTCAGCATTGCTCTGGTTCAACTTGGGTTCTAAGGCAAAAGTCTATGATTTTGACTTTTCCATTTATGTCCAACATAATCTTATCTGGTTTGAGTTCCCTATGTACTATCCCGTGTTCATGACCTTAGCTCACAGTTGTTCTTATTTGCCTAAATATTTGCCTGCCCTCTTCCTTCTCTAGGTGGCCCCATTTTCAGGTGTTATGGCAAAGCTGTTGTCCTTCACCAAGCTCTTACTTGAGGAAGTAAGTCGCTGTTCAGGTTGTCGACCATCATTATTGTCTCTGCCTTGGTCATGAGTGGCTGGCACCATTGTTTCTTTAGAATCAGTTTGATGACCATGGGGCTGCCAGTGAGCTGATGGTGTGGTAGTGGGACCTTGGCGTTGCTCCTATGTCCCATGGTCCTTAAGACATCTCATTGAGAGTGGAAGTTTCCCTCCTCAGAGATTCTTCTCAGGTCTAGGGTGTTGTAACTCCTCCTTACTATGTGTAAGCACTGTAGTTAAAAACTACAAATATTCCCTAGAAATAACTTAAAACGAATAGAATAAAAATAATGAGAAAGATGTAGTGAATCAGAAGCTAAAATCACTATATATGTTAACTCAAAATGAGCAAAATGTCTTGTGGATTGCTCTTTGTATTTTTTGCTTTCTCAAGAGGGTGGACCTGTAGTACAGTAGATCACATATTCAGATGATGTCAGGTGAAATAGTAATTAGCCAAATCAAGGTTACAGCCTGTGATTGGACATTGGAAGGAAAAGGTAGAGCAGAATGCATTGGAAAAGGGAGAGAAAGAAGAATAGAGATGGAGGATGTGGGCAAGAAGTAGATGGAGGAGGAAGAGGTTGAAAATGGAGCAGACCCCTGTGGCCTGGAGGAGCCACAAGTAGCTAGAGATTTCATAAATGGGCAATAGAGTAGTGTAGAGGTGTATTTGCCCAATCTAATCACTCAGTTTGTCATTATATTATTGAGTTTTCTGTTCTTTGCATGGGCCTTTTGGGTTTGGAGATTTACCCTTGTAAATCTGGCTTGTATAAACCTCTGGTGTTTTTATTTCAAATGACTAAGGCATGTCCTGTGAGAGGAACATTACCCAGCCTTCTGCAGGCCAGCCAGAGGGTGTGGATGGGATGAGAATTGCAACAGCACTCCAGGCACTTCAGTTAAAATTTGTTTGGTTAAAGTAGCAAACTAACAGCAGGAACCAAGACAAGATGGCTGCATAGAACTAGCCATGTAGGGTGAACCTAACCACTGATACCAGAGCATAGAATGAATTAGCATGGGTTTAATTTAAAACTACATGCAATAGATGACATTGAGTGTGGTAGTCAACAATCCACTAGGGAGTTAAGATTCTTGTCCTAGGGATGAGAGAATTAGATTCCTGAATGAGCAGAGATGAGTCAAGGGACTCCAGCACATGGGAATCTTAAACACAGGGGTAGACAGACCCAAATCAGGCTCTGAGTTCTCCTCCTGTAAAAAGAATCAGTATAATGAATGGCTCCAGGCAGAGAGGGAAAGTAAAGGGTGCATGCTTTTACTGTGTGTACAGCCGTTCACTGGGAGTCGTACCAATGGCCTTCCCCCAAGGAAGAATGTATTTCTATCAGCTGTTGTTAACTGCAGCTCCTCATTTGATGCAAGGGGTTATAAGTTCTTCCCCCACCCATGCATGATGTGCAGACAAATGCCACATATGTCACTTTAGTCGGTTAACATATACTAATAAAATGTTGTGGTGTTTTCAAATTTATATGTATATATATTGTGCATGTATAATGACACATCGTATATACTCGTAGTGGCTATTCCTGGTTGTGAACTTGACTATAAGTGGAATGAACTACAACCCAGAATTGTAAAGCTCACCTTTGATCCTGATGTTGAGGCTGGGAGATACAAGTTTCTGAACTGCATCTTGTCATGGAGATCATGAGGCAAACTGGCTATGAATCTCAGGAGCTTAAGGCAAGGAGGTCTCTGAGTTCAAGGTTACCTAGGACAAAACAAGTCCCAGATCCAGCTGTGGTGGTACTCACCTTTAATCTGGGACTCACCTTCTGCTGGGGATTTACATAAGGACATTGGAAGAAGGAAGAGTCTCTCTTTCGTCTGCCTGCCTGCCTTGTGGGACTGAGCCACTGCTTGATCCTTGGACTCCCATTCATACCTGCTGCTGATCATGGTTGGGGAGTTGGACTACAGACTGCAAGTCATCAACCGATTGTCTCTCTGTACAGAGATTACCCATAAGTTCTGTGATTCTAAAGAACCCTGTATAAGACAGTTCTCTTTTATAATATATAATTTCTATTTATATACTTATGTACAATGTAATTTATTATTTTATTCATAATTTTATTATATACATCCATATATCTATATGTAAATAAAACACAGGTTGTATGCCTATGAAACAGTAACACACTGCATACTTGATGACTGCTGCCTTGTCCCTACTCCCTCCTGCAGGGGAGAAAATGGACCAGTCTCACCAATGAAAAAGGTAAACTAAAATGTTAACAACTGGGTGGAAATACACATGGTGTGCATATAAAATAACATCTTCTTGATTACTTCTTTAGAAATTTTTCTTCATTTCCTGAAGTCACTTTTTATGATACATTATTATATGATATACTATCTCACAGTTATTAAGGTAAGTTATTTTTATTGTTAGTACAAAAGTATACACATAATATTGTGCTAATTCCAGTAATGTCCGGGTACGGCTTCATGCACATGACTGCATTGTACAATATTTCCCTATGTGATCCAAAGTACTTTTGTTGTTATATTATGATCTCTAACCAGAATATTGATGATCCTGAAATTATATACCATACCTAAGTTTTTTCTCAAACATTTCATTAGCTTTCCATAGAATGCTATTGTAAGTGCATTTGACTGTTCAGTTCCAGGGTATGAATTCCAGTAGAACACTTTCTTGATAATATTTCCTTACAAAGTGCTGTTAACTGCTTCCTCCAAGAAGTTAATTTCTTGTTCTGAAATTTAAACCTTATGTTTAAATAGAAGAAAGAGAAGGCAGATGCTGGATTTTTTAGTACCAAGCTGGTTATCTGTCCTGATGTGGGTAAGGGCTGGTCACTTGAGGTGTTTCTCATTCCTTTAGATTTGCAGCTGTTTTCGACTTTATAAATAATCATTTTGAGTATTCCGGGTCTATGGACATTTTCTGACCCAATATCCATTTTTACAGGAGTATTTGTCTTACAAGTTTGGAACCATAAAATAGAAACTTTCCCAACTAGTCAAGCTTCCAGGGTATATGTGGGTAGGATTTTGCTCATTTCCTGCTGTGTGATTTCATTGTGCTGTTCTGACCTTGTTTTTGCATAGGGTGCTGGCCATTATAGACTGGAAATCTATGTTAAGTCCTGGTCCAATGCGGTGTTGCAGATGGGGCCAGTATTTGTTTTAAAGGAATCAGTGAAGGGCATTCTGCACTCGAGCTTTGTGAAAAAGTGTGCAGATGCTCATGGCTGTGGATGCTGTGTGGTGTGAAGAACACTGCAGTTCATTGAATATGGTGTGAGGAATGCTGCTGTGCACTGACTGTGTTGTGTGAGGAATGCTGCTGTGCACTGACTGTGTGGTGTGAGGAATGCTGCTGTGCACTGACTGTGTGGTGTAAGGAATGCTGCTGTGCACTGACTGTGTGGTGTGAGGAATGCTGCTGTGCACTGACTGTGTGGTGTGAGGAATGCTGCTGTGCACTGACTGTGTGGTGTGAGGAATGAGCTGTGCACTGACTGTGTGGTGTGAGGAATGCTGCTGTGCACTGACTGTGTGGTGTGAGGAATGCTGCTGTGCACTGACTGTGTGGTGTGAGGAATGCTGCTGTGCACTGACTATGTGCTGTGAGGAATGCTGCTGTGCACTGACTGAATGCTGTGAGGAATGCTGCTGTGCACTGACTGTGTGGTGTGAGGAATGCTGCTGTGCACTGACTGTGTGGTGTGAGGATTGCTGCTGTGCACTGACTGTGTGCTGTGAGGAATTCTGATGTGCACTGACTGTGTGCTGTGAGGAATGCTGCTGTGCAATGACTGTGTGCTGTGAGGAATGCTGCTGTGCATTGATGCTGTCTTTTTTCTTTTCTCCCTACACCTGCATACTTCTGGTGGCTCAGGATGGACAACTAGGTGCCCATGACCAACTCCTCATTGTGGATGGATTTAGTCTGGTTGGACTTTCTCAGGAAACGTATGACTAATTGGTCACTTAAACACGTCGACTAATTGGTTAGTTTTAGTGTATTGAAGTGATATTTTGCATTTAATTTTGAAATTTGAATTCAAAAACCAGTGATGTAAAAGCTCTTTGTGTTTACTCACCTTCACTATAATCCTAGTTCTTAGACCACATGAATCTCATTTTGTGTTCACTCATAAGACTGAATATTAGTATAGAGTATTTTCTTAAATAATTATATAAATATGTACACATATACTGAGAACTTGTAAAATGTTTAAATATCTTAATGTTACTGTTATAGAATAGAATATATTTACCTGTTTTATACTTAATTATCTTAAGTGATGTGGAGAGGACATAATTTTCTGAAAGCCTGGTTTATTTCCCCAAACAGCAACCAGGCTGAGGAACCTAAGCAGAAGTATTCTGAACATAGACTCCTCTATGACAGTGAGCGCTGTTTCCTCATATTTTCTACCTAAGGCAGCTGAACTCATGACTACAACCATTTCCATGGTTACCCTGGAAGTTGCACATCAAGGCATCCTCTCTCACTGCGTGTCCACCTTTCTTACCCAGCCATTGTCCTCCATGGTGGAGAGAGGTAAGAGCTAGTGACTCAAGCCAGGTTAGCCAACATATAGTAATCCTGTATTGAGATATGGCTCCTCCTAAAAGTTATCAATATCTGGGGCTGGAAAGATGATTCAGTATTTTACAACACCAGTGTTAGCCCAAAACTGCCCGAAACTCTAATTTCAGGAGATTTGAAGCCTTCTTCTAAGTTCTTTGGACACCAGTCAAGCATTCATGTGCACACATGCTGGGCAAACACTCATACACATAAATTATATTTATAAAGAGAGGCCCTAAAATTCCCATGGAGTAGCTCCTACCACAGCTCTTGCTCAGCTCTTCAAGGAAGAAATTAGTTGAGACTGAGTGCATGATGCTGAGAAATACTTCTGGATCATGATCCAGATCAGATCTGATGGTACGGTTTCCTAGATATATTCACAGTCTGTTAAGTGCAGTATTGTGAACTCTCTTCTGACCCTGACTCAGCTGTGGACCCTGCACACCCTAGCCCTGACCTTTGTAGCTGAAGTATCAACAACAGTATCAGTATCTGACAGCCTAGAATCCTGTTTACTAAAGCGTAGAACAGGAAAGAATCCTGGCTACACCGTGTGTTGACATGTTAAAGCAGAACACCATTTACAAACTCAAAGAGGGACGTGGGTAATGAATGAGTCCCAGGTGAGCAGACAGGAAGACTAAACTGTGAACAGGTGTGGATAATCACACCAGGTGACAGCACCATGTGATGCTGTCATTCTGATGGATAATAATATGTGTGTTATCGAGTGAGAGAAGAGAAGTTGAGTGCTTTTTAAAAATTCCTCTAAAAAAGTTTACTTTGTTATTTACAAATTACAAGTCAGGTGTTGAGAAAATAAAAAAGGTCAGTTTCCCCCCTAGATACTAAGTAAATCAAATGTTTTTCTAGACACAATATATGTAAAAGCTTGTGAAAATGTTCATATAAAGCTATTTGTGGTGGCATGTGCATTTAATGCCAGCTCTAAGAATGCATAAAGAGGCACATTACTGTTAGTTTCCCGTCCCCTCGCCTGTGTAGTGAATTCCAGACCAGCTCAAATATATAGTGAGACCCTGGGCTCTGTTTTATTCTGATTGCTTGCTCGTTTTTCCATTTTTAGGCTAGTCAAAAATGTATATATAAGATCACCCTATTATACCAAGAGCAGTTATTAAAATAAGAATTATAGATGCATCCTTTGAAGCTCTTCATCTTAGAAAGAACGAGGGAGAGAGAATGAATGAATTGGCTTTGGTTTCAGTTTCAGATCGTTCTGGCTCAGGTAAACCCAGAGCACAGAGTGAAGTTTTTATGAGTTTTATTTTTCTTGGATATTTTATGTATTCACATTTCAAACGTTATCCCCTTCCCATGCTCTCCCAACCCCCTGCCCCTGCTTCTATGTGGATGCTCCCGCTCCCACCCACCCATTCGTATCTCAGTGCTCTGGCATGAAGATGCTTGCAGCTAACCATTGCACTGAATATGGGGACCCCAATGGAGGAGTTAGAGAAAGGACTGAAGGTTTTGAAGGGGTTTGCACCCCACAGGAAGAAAAACAATATCAACCAACCACAACCCACCAGAACTACCAGGTAGCAAACTATCAACTAATGAGTACACATGGAGGGATCCATGGCTCCAGGCACATGTGTAGCAGAGGATGGCATTGTCCATCATCGATAGGTGGAAGAGTAAAGGTTTTGAGCTCTATAATAATTCAGCTCAAAACGGCTCCCCAGAGAGTCCTCAAAAGCCTTGGACAGAGCACAGTGACCCAACGAAACTGCCTGGTAAAGACAGGCTGATGAAAAACAGAGTAGATCACCTTTTCAGCCCCAATGTGACAAGAGGAGGCATTCTCTAAGTCACCTTGTGAACCAGAAGCCAGCGAGGCACATTGTACTTTGATCATTGTTGTTTTCATAGAGGTCTCGAATTAGTCCAAAATTAGGATTTTATTTGGAAAACCCTTGACCTTATAGATCAAAATGCACTGTAAATGTCTCTTCAAAAAAGTGTCAGGTTTCCAAGTTAGTGGAGATCATTTTTACACTTAAAAGAGTGGCTAACAAAGTAGTGAGGATGGAGTATACTGAATAGAGACCCCAAATCCAAAAGGCTTCAACCTCCAAAAGGCTTCACGTATTTACTCTCATGTCTCTAGCACAGATCTCATCTGGTCCTGGAGAAAGTCCTTCTCCTGGGCTGTGGTGTCAGGAGACTTGTAGGGTGCGTGAAGCCGACTTCTGATACATCTTTGTCTCTGACTCAGTGCTAAACATCCTGCCCTCAGTGTATGATGGGTATGCCATGGCTCCTGCATTTAAAGGAATGTTATGTTTACTTGTCATTTAATGTGACACTTGGTTTTTAACACTATTTCTAATAGATCAGCCTCCTATTCCTGGAGAGAAGTGTGCATATACCACTACAACAGCAGCTAACATCTGTCTCCACTGGAGACCTCTGCACTGAGGTCTGAGATGAGCTGGAACACTTTCTTACTTGTGAAATATCTGACTTGTTTGAGAAAGTTCACAACAAATTACATTAACTATCATTCCTGAATATTGTTCACTAAAGTTTTATTTTTATTACGCTACTCAAGTAAATTAATACTAAATTAATGAATCTGGGAAAATGAGAATTAGTGTAAGTGAGTAAATAAGAAAATGTGAAATGTTTTTTATTAAAAGCATAGGGTCAAAATTATAGTTTTTAGCACGGCATTTAAAATACATGCTTCTTAGACAACCATTTATTTCCTTTATAATCCAATATTAGCTCTTCCTGTCTTCCCAGTAACCCACCATACAAATCTTCCCTCCATCGCCCTTTCCTGAAATGGCAAAGCTCCTTTCGGGGTTTCAACCCCCTTGAATGCTTTTTAAAAGATTGTAAAACAGATACCTGAGGAAAAAGTACGCCTTTTATGCAGGTTTAAGCATCTGATTGTTTATTTCTTTACATTTCACAAGAACAGACCCCTCAACCTAGACCTGGTTAGGAGCTAAATTGCAGGAGTGACAGTGCCACAAACAGCATGCATCAGTGTATAGAAAAATCTTTTTGTTCCTTCATAGACACAGGAACAGATGGCTACTTGGCGGGTGAGCCATAAAGCAGTGTCAGGTCTGGTTATTCACCCATTCCCCAGTTTTTGTTACCTCCTCTGTGAGGAAGAAACATGCATGAAATTTTGCTAACATCTCTGGTGAGTCCCTGAAGTAGTAGAGCTTCCTCTTTTCTTTTCTCAGCCTCTTACCACTTCCAAGGAAGAACTTCAGGAAGAGTTTTACCTACTTGAGCTCCATTGAGTAGAGGCTGGCAAGGGTCTCTAGTGTGACAGTGATATGTGGATCCAGAGCTCCTCCGTGGAATATATGACATCCAGCCAGGAGCAACTGAACCCTTCCTCCAAGTCAGTTACCCCTGCTTCCACTCTGACCAAGAGTGGTCTTGGCCATTGGGAAACCCCAGCAGAGGTGCTGTCCACCCCTGTGACTGTCTCCCAGCCCACATGAACAGACCTCCCTCCACTACCTCCTCCACCACATGTCCATTACACCAGATTTTGGTGGCATTTCAGTGGATTAGCCACTCCCCCCTCCTTCTGCAAACGAGGCAGGATCCCAGTCTGCTCACGTGGCTGCTGGCTAGCAAAAAAAGAGTGAGGAGCAGCAGTGGTGGTCTGAGATATAGAAGGCCTGCCTGGACAAGGAAGTAGAGAGGAAGCATGGGGAGCAGGAGAGGAAAGAGCGACAGATGCACTCTCATTCCCTGAACCTGCTTCCTTCTCTTCTTTGACCACACCGGCCAAACCAGGAAAACCTTCCACGCTGCAGAGAACAGAACACCAATGGTGCTCACATATTGAGATCAACAATTAATAAATGAAACTTGATGAAACTGAAAAGCTTCTGTAAGTAAAACAAAACACTTAATAGAAATGTCTGCATACAGGTTGGAAGAGGATCTTCACCAACCCTATAGTGCCCAAAAGGCTAATATTCAAATTACATAAATAACAAGTGAAACTACAAGAAACCAAATATCCTAATCTAATAATGTGGTGCAGAGATAAATTCATCAGCAGAACTTTGAAGGGCCAAGAGCCACTTAAAGAACTGGTCACCATACTTGGTCATCAGGTATATCCAAATCAACAGCACCCTGGGATTCCAACTTATGTGCATCAGTATGGATGAAATAAAAATCTAAAGTGACATCCAGCACATGCTGATGAGGATGTGGAATAGTGGGAACACTCCTCCATTGCTGCTTGGATTGAAAACTTGTACATCCATTTTCGAAATCATATTGGCAGTTTCTCAGAAAACTGGGAATCAGTTTACATCTGGACTTAGCAAAACAACCCTGGGACATATAATCAAATGGTGACCCACCATCCCACAAGGACACTTGATGAACTATGTTAATAGTGGTTTTATCTGTAATGTCCAAGAACTGAAAACAACCTGTATGTCCCCCTACTGAAGAATGGATACAGGAAATATTGTATATCTACACAATGGAATACTCGTCAGCTATTAAGAATAAATACATTATGAATTTTGTAGGCAAATGGATGAACTTGAGAATGTTATCCTGAGTGAGGTAACCCAGAACCACAGAAAAATGTATGTCATTTATAAGTGTACATTAACCATAAAGTGCAGGATAACAGGTTGATAGGCATGAAGGAAGAAGGAGGGCCTAAGTAAGGAGGTGTGGATCTCACAAGAAGGAGAAACAAAATAGTCTAAGAAGGATGAAGTGATGGAACAGGGTAAGAGAAGAGGCAGGAAAGGAGATGGAAATGCTGGTCAGGTCTAGGGAGAGGGGTTTGGAAGAGGGCTAGGAGTGAGTTTACAAATTGTCTGGGCAGGAGTGTCCAGGGATCTCTGGTGACTTGCTGGATGCCTGGTAAGGGAGAGGATAGGGGGAGTCTATGGGGGTGACTCTAGCTTAGACTCCTACCGGAGCAGAAGATGGAAATGGCCACCTCCTGTAGCAAGAAAGAACTTCTAGAAGAGGAAGAGGACATCAATGCACTCACAACACCTTCAACTCAAAATCTGTTTTGCCAATAAGTGTGCAGGGATAAAGGTAAGGCAGATATTGAGGGAACAACCAATCAATGACTGCCCAAAAGTGAGATCCATCTCATGTGACAGACACAACCTCTGACGCTATTTCTGATATTCTTTCTGATTTACTTGCAGACAGAAAAGTAGCACACCTGTCTCCAGAGGCTTCACTCAGCAGCTGAAAGCCACAGCCAGTCCTCAGATGGAGCTTGGGAAGTCTTGTGGAAGAGTGGAGGAGAGTGCCAAGCAAACTGGTTGGGTTAAAACACTACAAGAAGTCCCCTACTGTCAGATACCTTGGACCATGGAGTATGCTAGAGCCTGTGCAACCAACCCCAGGGGCAGGTGTAGCTATCTGCAGTTGGTCTCCATGTGGGTCATCTGACAAGTAGATCCAGGACTGTCTCAGTCTCTCTTGCCTGCCATGAGAACCCTTCCCTATACCCTGACTGCCTGATTGTAAATCCGTGGGGCAGAATGTGCTCGGTCCACCTGGGACTAGATGTCCCGGGGTGGTGTGGTACCCAGGGAGTATCCCCTTGTCCAAAGAGAAGGGAGAGGATTATGATAGAAAGGATTTTAAGGTGGGACTGGGAAGGGAAGAGGGAGAGTGACTGGGATCAGGATGTAACCTGAATAAAGAAGACATTATTGGAAGTAAAAAAGTTAGCCTGGAAAATGGAAAGATTGATAAGTGGCTAAGAGCACTGAATGCTCTTCCAGAGGTCCTGAGTTCAAATCCCAGCAAACACATGGAGGCTTACAAATGTCTCTAATGACATCTGATGCCCTCTCTGGTCTTTCTAAATACAGCTACCCTGTACGTATGTATAACAAATGAATGAATGAATAAATAAATAAATTTTACCTAGTCTTAGTTATCAGGCAATGAATAAAATGTCGAGAAAATGTTCAAACCCATGTCATGGATTGCCTGGATCTTTTAGATCCGCAGGAAACATCTCAAGGAAGAACAAGAGAGGGTGGAGAAGAATGGGGAAGGGTTTGATCCCTGAAGTTCCTCAGTGTCCACTAGCACAGCACTTGTCTTTGGGAGGTGACATCTTTCACTCTTCCAGACTGTTGCACCAATCAGAATTACAGGCTCTGTGGATTAACATGTAAAAGAGGACAGTTGCTCTTGGGCCAATATGGAGGTTCCTGACCTCTCAGCAAGCTCACTGCTGACTTTTGAGGTCTCTGGAGGGTGAGCAAAATGAAGACACTCAGAGTAGCCTCAGGTTGATTCAGCCAGGCCCAGAGGTCTCATTGGTGTCTCTCAGATTCCCAGGCCCTCCCTGAGATTGAACACTCTGCACAGTGTAAGAGGATTAGGGGATAACTAGGAAATGCAGTTGCTCAGGTGGCTGACTCTGTAGGAGGGAAATAAATCACAGTGGGTAGCTTCAGGACAGTCAGGTGACCTGAGCCCTCCACAGAGTCTAAGTCCAGACTCACAGATATTCATCTGTCCACAAGTCTCCTAAACACAGGCCTTGTCTGACCTGCACTCCAGAGTATGTTATCATACAGTGTCCCTTAGAGAGAGGACATACTTTCCTGTTAGGCCTCTTCTGTGTCACACTGAGACTGGGTTTGTGGTACAGCCGATCCAGATGGGGACTGGCTACAAGTGGCAGTCTATCACAGATCATGCAATCAATCAATCAATCAATCAATCAATCAATCAATCAATACCCACTTATCTCACTGCCTGCAATCCTCATTGTCACCACAAGGGAGCGCTGCTTTGACCTTCTCAGAAATAAAATCTGACTTCCCTCAGGGAAATGGATGGATGGATGGATGGATGGATGTATGGATGGATGGATGGTTGGATGGATAGACAGAGAAGTGATTTGACTTAATCAGTTTCTTCCAGTCCTACTTTTCTGAGCTAAACACATTGGACATGGCTGCTGCAATTGCTTGTTCATTTCTGCTTTCTTTGGCTGTTCATTGAAGGGAGCCCCCTTAGAATCTGCTCATCTCAATAAAGGCCCATCTGTGGAATGTATAGCTTCTCAGTTAGGAGCTGAGGCATTCTTGGAAGGACTTCCCAAAATCCCCTCTGGGGTCAGTTGCCAGTGTTCTCTACTTCAGACAGCAGCTGCATGAAGCAAACACACACCTGTCTGAACATTCCACCTTGGGTGCACGTCACAGTGCACCTGCCCCTGGTTCCCTGCCAGTTGCACATGCCACAGGGCCACTACTACAAGATCCCTACCCCAGAACTCCTGCCCCATTGCATCTCACCCAGGATCCCTGCTCTGTTGTATCTGAACCAGGGTCCCTGGCCTGTTGTACCTGGCCCAGGGTTCCTACTCAGTTTTACCTGCCCCAACGACCCTGTCCCTCTGCACCAGCCTCAGGGATCCTGTCCCATTGTACCCGCCATGCTGCACCTTCCTGAGAGTACCTACTAACTTTTCCTAGGTGGCATTTTTCAAAATTAATGCAAAGATCTTGCCAGTCAGAAACCGCTGTCTTTGGTAACACCAAGTAGATATTTGCAGGGCTTCCTCACCTACACTAAATCAATCCCTTCTCTCATTTGTCCATGTGGAAGCAAAGAAACTAGCAGCAGAACATGGATTATTCATCCAGGATATCAGCACCCCTAGAATTCTCATGAGATGGGCTGCTGTGACTGTGATACAGGGGTGGCAGGCGGGCTTTGACACTGAACAAGCCCAGAGTGCTGCCTCTGCTCACATGTGTGCCAGCACCTTAGCCTACCTCTAGATGTCCTAAACTCTGAGAGGAGGAAGGAGATCTTCCTACATAGAAGATGTTCTCTGAATCTGTGCTGGCCAAGGTCAAGTCAGAGTGTTTGAACATGCCAGTTCCAGCCCCTGAGGGTTCTCTGCCTGCCTGGTGTTTTGTAGTGCTTTACGTATGGCACGGTGAAGATGTGGTCCATACTAGGAATATCTTTGTAGACAACTGCCCTGGGTTCCCATGCTAAAACTCAATTAGGGACTGACAGGGACCTAAACACCAACAAGACAGTGACAGGACCATGAGTTCCAAAATCAAGAGCAAATTGTGCCTTGATGCCATCTTGTGCGGATCTGACAGGAGTCAGCACACACAATTCTCCTGCACATCCCATGCCCCTTGGGAAAATCCTCTGTCAAGGGCAGGTGATGCCTCATGAGAGTGAACTGTCAGGGTAGGACAAGACACTTGGGACTACTGTCCTGAACTCACCAGTCTCAGATGAATGGGCTTTGAAAAGTTTTCAGAAAACAGGATAGGGGTGTGTAAGCGAGTCCAGGTAATCCTTGGGAAACACATAGTTCCTGAGGAGGTTCTGAGAGCTGTTGGATCCACTCCTGGAGAAGGCAGAATTGTGTTCAGGGGGGTAACAAAGCAGGAGCCTGCTGATGCTATTTACAGTATTGCATGGGAACAGTAACAATGCCCTTAGGAGCAGGATGTCCTAGCACTCTCAGATCAAGCAGACAGCCTAGAGCCTATTAGGCCCATATCCCAAGAGAATGCCACTCATGTGTGAAGCTTCTATAGCCAGGAAGCTGGAGCAGGGAACAAGGACATTGTCTCAGTTAGGGGTTTACTGTTGAGACACACCATTACCAATGCAGTTCTTATAAGGACAACATTAATGAACACAGGATTGCAGGTTCAGAGACTCAGTCCAGTATCATCAAGCTGGGAGCATGGCAGCATCCAGGCAGTCATGGTGCCAGAGTAAGTGAGAGGTCTACATGTTCATCTGAAGGCTGCTTGGGGAAGATTGGCTTGCATGTGGATAGGGAAAGGGTCTTAAAGCCCATGACCAATGTGACACACCTACTTTAACAAGACCACGCCTCCTAATATTGCCACTCCTGAGCTAAGCATATACAAACCATCATAGACATCTTGCAGGAGGGTGTTCTATCAGAGAGACGCCTCTGCTCCAGTTAATATATTGAGGTCAACCCTGGATAGGGCACAGAGCCCTCCATACATCCTGGGACTCAGGGAGGCATCCTATGAAAGAGCTTTTACCTAGAAGGACACATGGGTGTTAAGGCCTCCCTTCCAGTCATGCCGTAGGGAGTCTCCAATGCTAAACTCTGTCTCTTTGCAGAAGTGAAACAATAAAAATTCACCCTTCACAGTACATTGAATAACAAAAATTGTGAAAGGTGTAAATAGAACCAATTAGTACCTGAGCATGATGTAGTGAATCAGAAGCTAAAATCAATATATGTGTTAACTCAAAATGAGCAAAATGCCTTGTGGATTGCTCTTTGTATTTTTTGATTTCTCAAGAGGGTGGACCTGTAGTGCAATAGATCACATATTCAGATGATGTAAGGTGAAATAGTAATTAGCCAAATCAAGGTTACAGCCTGTGATTGGACAGTGGAAGGAAAAGGTAGAGCAGAATGCATTGGAAAAGGAAGAGAAAGAAGAATAGAGATGGAGGATGTGGGCAAGAAGTAGATGGAGGAGGAAGAGGTTGAAAATGGAGCAGACCCCTGTGGCCTTGTGGAGCCACAAGTAGCTAGAGATTTCATAAATGGGCAATAGAGTAGCATAGAGGTGTATTCGCCCAATCTAATCACTCAGTTTGTCATTATATTATTGAGTTTTCTGTTCTTTGCATGGGCCTTTTGGGTTTGGAGATTTACCCCTGTAAATCTGGCTTGTATAAACCTCTGGTGTTTTTATTTCAAATGACTAAGGCAAGTCCTGTGAGAGGAACATTACCCAGCCTTCTGCAGGCCAGCCAGAGGGTGTGGATGGGTTGAGAATTGCAACAGCACTCCAGGAACTTCATTTGGTTAAAGTAGCAAACTAACAGCAGGAACCAAGACAAGATGGCTGCATAGAACTAGCCATGTAGGGTGAACCTAACCACTGATACCAGAGCATAGGATGAATTAGCATGGGTTTAATTTAAAACTACATGCAATAGATGACGTTGAGTGTGGTAGTCAACAATCCACTAGGGAGTTAAGATTCTTGTCCTAGGGATGAGAGAATTAGATTCCTGAATGAGCAGAGATGAGTCAAGGGACTCCAGCACATGGGGATCTTAAACACAGGGATAGACAAACCCAAATAAGGCTCTGAGTTCTCCTCCTGTAAAAAGAATCAGTATAATGAATGGCTCCAGGCAGAGAGGGAAAGTAAAGGGTGCCTGCTTTTAATAAAGTTTGGTTTAGTTGTTGCTAATTTGGTTTAATTGGATAGAAGAGGACACAATTTTGGCCTCAGTCACCTGGGGAATTCCTCCTGAGGTTCAGAGCTAACTCAGGGAAAATGAGCCCAGATTACTGGGAGCTCCTGCTGTGCAGGGAGAAGCTGAGCTAACAGAAAAACTACAACCTGCAAAGCAGACAACAGAGATTGGATGAGGATAAAATCCTCTAGGAAAGTCTCAGTGTCTCACAGGATGCTCCTGTTCTCTCAAAAGTGGGTTCAATATCCTGGCCTGGCAGATCAGAAAAGGCCGGAAAGAAAGGTTTCTATTGTGCTTGTTTGGTTTAGTTCCTTTGTTTGAGAATTTAATTTTCAAAATGTGTGTGATTTTGAATTTTCTGGTTATTTTACTATTTTTCTGGGAAAGATGTCAAGCTAAAAATCTTTCTGGTTACTGGCTAAAGGACAGGCTAGTTTGGGAGAAAGACCTTATGTTTCTGCTTATAGGAAAAGTAATTAGGCCCTGGACTCCGTCCAGAGTTCTCTGGGTCAGAAAGGGCAGAGGGAGCCACCCTGAAGAACTAGAAAATTCTAGAGAACCAAACAAGAAAGGTAAAGATTCCTTATGCTATCCTTCACAAGGCATGAGCAAAGACTTATGATTGGTTATTATTAAATTTGGCTCATAAAAAGACTATCTTTTCACATGCTCAAACAAAGAGCAATTTCATCTTGAGTAGTCAAGGTATTTTATGTTAAACTGGTTCACAATTAGCTTAGCAATTGAGCCTCAGGATACAGGGTAACACAGATGCATAGGAGTAGCCATGGGGGCTGCGTGAAACTCTGATGCCTGTGTTTAGCCAGACTTAGTGCGGGGTTATTTTAAAATTACATGTAACAAAATGTGCTTGAAATAAACTAAAGTAAAAATTAAAAAAAATAGAATACAAATTAAGGAAAAGGTATCAGGGAAAAGGCTAAAGTCAAAAATCCCAAGTAAAATCCAAACAAATACCCAACCTTATATCCTGTTCAGCAGAGTCATGAAGCTCTCTAGAAGGAGACAAGAGAGGATGCAGCTGTTGGGCTGTCTCAGGCAGAGTCTGCACCAGAGCACCTGTTCAAAGAGATTAGGGCATCCTTATTGTATCATGGATGTTTACTGGGAGAATTGAATGATTTAACAGCTGAGGTGTGGAATTCTATAGATCTATTAAATAATCCGCAGTTGATAATACAAAGTTATGAAATATCTTCCAGTTTTTTAATCAGAACTAACAATTTTCAATCTAGCCCATGGATGCTGAGGGTAACTGTGATTTCAAGGTCATTTCCAATCATCTATGTTAACTGTTTTGATTCAAGGAAAGTGTCATTGCCATAGATAAAATCAGTTAAAGGCATATTTATTTCTGCTTTGCCAAGTAAATGGACAAAAGTCAGTTCAAAAAGTTGCCATTATTGAGTGTACTTTTTTTCCTCTCAGTTACTTCATGTATTTTCTCACTTATTTAAATTTCCATACATGTATACAGTAAAATATGGTCTTATCAACCCTAACTTCTCTCCTCAAAATTCTAAAAGATTCCTCTCAGAATCCCCCTATTGACTCTATTGCCCTGGTTGCTCTGGGACTGGCTGTGTAAATCAGATTAGTCTAGAACTCACAGAGGTCCACCTGAATCAGATCCTGGGTTAAAAGTCAGCACCACTAAACCACCCCTCTGTGTGTGTGTGTGTGTGTGTGTGTGTGTGTGTGTGTGTGTGTGTACAGAAATACACATAAACACATTTTTTGTATCTCATTAAGCCCTATTAGAACTAGTCAGGCTTGTATACTCTGTGTAAAGCTGTTCACTGAGAGTCGTACCAATGGCCTTCCCCCAAGGAAGAATGAATTTCTATCAGCTGCTGTTAACTGCATCTCCCCATTTGATGCAAGGGCTTATAATTTCTTCTCCCACCCATGCATGATGTGCAGACAAATGCCACATCTGTCACTTTACTCGGTTAACATATACTAATAAAATGTTGTGGTGTTTTCAAATTTATATGTATATATATATATATATATATATATACATATATATATATGTATATATATATATATATATATATATATATATATATATATATATATATATATATATATATACTGTGCATGTATAATGACACATCATATATACTCATAGTGGCTATTCCTGGTTGTGAACTTGACTATATGTGGAATTGTATACCAAGAATTGTAAAGCTCACCTTTGATCCTGATGTTGAGGCTGGGAGATACAAGTTTCTGAACTGCATCTTGGCATGGAGATCATGAGGCAAAGTGGCTAGGAATCTCAGGAGCTTAAGGCAAGGAGGTCTCTGAGTTCAAGGTCACCTGGGACAAAGCAAGTCCCAGATCCAGCTGTGGTTGTATGCACCTTTAACCTGGGACACACCTTCTGCTGGGGATTTACATGAGGACATTGGAAGAAGGAAGAGTCTCTCTTTTTCACCTGCCTGTCTGCCTGCCTTGTGGGACTGAGCCACTGCTAGATCCTTGGACTCCCATTCATACCTGCTGCTGATCATGGTTGGGGAGTTGGACTACAGACTGCAAGTCATCAACCAATTGTCTCTCTGTACAGAGATTACCCATAAGTTCTGTGACTCTAAAGAACCCTGTATAAGACAGTTCTCTTTTATAATATATAATTTCTATTTATATACTTATATACAATGTAATTTATTATTTTATTCATAATTTTATTATATACATCCATATATCTATATGTAAATAAAACACAGGTTGTGTGCCTATGAAACAGTAACACACTGCATACTTGATGACTGCTGCCTTGTCCCTACTCCCTACTGCAGGGGAGAAAATGGACCAGTCTCACCAATGAAAAAGGTAAACTAAAATGTTAACTACAGGGTGGAAATACAGATGGTGTGCATATAAAATAACATCTTCTTGATTACTTCTTTAGAAATTTTTCTTCATTTCCTGAAGTCACTTTTTATGATACATTATTATATGATATACTATCTCACAGTTATTAAGGTAAGTTATTTTTATTGTTAGTACAAAAGTATACACATAATGTTGTGCTAAATCCAGTAATGTCCGGGTAAGGCTTCATGCACATGACTGCATTGTATAATATTTCCCTATGTGATTCAAAGTTCTTTTGTTGTTATATTATGATCTCTAAGCAGAATATTGATGATCCTGAAATTATATACCATACCTAAGTTTTTTCTCAAACATTTCATTAGCTTTCCATAGAATGCTATTGTAAGTGCATTTGACTGTTCAGTTTATGAATTCCAGTAGAACACTTTCTGGATAATATTTCCTTACAAAGTGCTGTTAACTGCTTCCTCCAAGAAGTTAATTTATTGTTGTGAAATTTAAACCTTATGTTTAAATAGAAGAAAGAGAAGGCAGATGCTGGATTTTTTAGTACCAAGCTGGTTATCTGTCCTGATGTGGGTAAGGGCTGGTCACTTGAGGTGTTTCTCATTCCTTTAGATTTGCAGCTGTTTTAGACTTTATAAATAATCATTTTGAGTATTCCAAGTCTACAGACATTTTCTGACCCAATATCCATTTTTACAGGAGTATTTGTCTTACAAGTTTGGAACAATGAAATAGAAACTTTCCCAACTAGTCAAGCTTCCAGGGTATATGTGGGTAGGATTTTGCTCATTTCCTGCTGTGTGATTTCATTGTGCTGTTCTGACCTTGTTTTTGCATAGGGTGCTGGCCATTATAGACTGGAAATCTATGTTAAGTCCTGGTCCAATGCGGTGTTGCAGATGGGGCCAGTATTTGTTTTAAAGGAATCAGTGAAGGGCATTCTGCACTCGAGCTTTGTGAAAAAGTGTGCAGATGCTCATGGCTGTGGATGCTGTGTGGTGTGAAGAACACTGCAGTTCATTGAATATGGTGTGAAGAACTCTGCTGTGCACTGACTGTGTGGTGTGAGGAATGCTGCTGTGCACTGACTGTGTGGTGTGAGAATGCTGCTATGCACTGACTGTGTGATGTGAGGAATGCTGCTGTGCACTGACTGTGTGGTGTGAGGAATGCTGCTGTGCACTGACTGTGTGGTGTGAGAATGCTGCTGTGCACTGACTGTGTGCTGTGAGGAATGCTGCTGTGCACTGACTGTGTGATGAGAGGAATGCTGCTGTGCACTGACTGTGTGGTGTGAGAATGCTGCTGTGCACTGACTGAATGCTGTGAGGAATGCTGCTGTGCACTGACTATGTGCTGTGAGGAATGCTGCTGTGCACTGACTGTGTGGTGTGAGGAATGCTGCTGTGCACTGACTGTGTGGTGTGAGGAATGCTGCTGTTCACTGACTGTGTGGTGTGAGGAATGCTGCTGTTCACTGACTGTGTGGTGTGAGGAATGCTGCTGTGCACTGACTGTGTAGTGTGAGGAATGCTGCTGTTCACTGACTGTGTGCTGTGAGGAATGCTGCTGTTCACTGACTGTGTGGTGTGAGGAATGCTGCTGTGCACTGACTGTGTAGTGTGAGGAATGCTGCTGTGCACTGACTGTGTGCTGTGAGGAATGCTGCTGTTCACTGACTGTGTGGTGTGAGGAATGCTGCTGTGCACTGACTGTGTAGTGTGAGGAATGCTGCTGTGCACTGACTGTGTGCTGTGAGGAATGCTGCTGTTCACTGACTGTGTGGTGTGAGGAATGCTGCTGTGCACTGACTGTGTGGTGTGAGGAATGCTGCTGTGCACTGACTGTGTGCTGTGAGGAATGCTGCTGTTCACTGACTGTGTGGTGTGAGGAATGCTGCTGTGCACTGACTGTGTAGTGTGAGGAATGCTGCTGTGCACTGACTGTGTGCTATGAGGAATGCTGCTGTGCGTTGATGCTGCCTTTTTTCTTTTCTCCCTACACCTGCATACTTCTGGTGGTTCAGGTTGGACAACTAGGTGCCCATGACCAACTCCTCATTGTGGATGGATTTAGTCTGGTTGGACTTTCTCAGGAAAGGTATGACTAATTGGTCACTTAAACACGTCAACTAATTGGTTAGTTTTAGTGTATTGAAGTGATATTTTGCATTTAATTTTGAAATTTGAATTAAAAAACCAGTGATGTAAAAGCTCTTTGTGTTTACTCACCTTCACTATAATCCTAGTTCTTAGAGTACATGAATCTCATTTTGTGTTCACTCTTAAGAATGTATATTAGTATAGAGTATTTTCTTAAATAATTATATAAATATGTACACATATACTGAGAACTTGTAAAATGTTTAAATATCTTAATGTTAATGTTATAGAATAGAATATATTTACCTGTTTTATACTTAATTATCAGAAGTGACGTGGAGAGGACATAATCTTCTGAAAGTCTGGTTTATTTCCCCAAACAGCAACCAGGCTGAGGAACCTAAGCACAAGTATTCTGAACATAGACTCTACTGTGACAGTGACCGCAGTTTCCTCATATTTTCTACCTAAGGCAGCTGAACTCATGACTAGTACCAGTTCCATGATTACCCTGGAAGTTGCACATCAAGGCATCCTCTCTCACTGCCTGTCCACCTTTCTTAACCAGCCATTGTCCTCCATTGTGCAGAGAGGTAAGAGCTAGTGACTCAAGCCAGGTTAGCCAACATATAGTAATCCTGTATTGAGATATGGCTCCTCCTAAAAGTTATCAAAATCTGGGGCTGGAAAGATGATTCAGTATTTTACAACACCAGTGTTAGCCCAAAACTGCCGGAAACTCTAATTTCAGGGGATTTGAAGCCTTCTTCTAAGTTCTTTGGACACCAGTCAAGCATTCATGTGCACACATGCTGGGCAAACACTCATACACATAAATTATATTTATAAAGAGAGGCCCTAAAATTCCCATGGAGTAGCTCATACCACAGCTCTTCCTCAGCTCTTCAAGGAAGAAGTTAGTTGAGACTGAGTGCATGATGCTGAGAAATACTTCTGGATCATGATCCAGATCAGATCTGATGGTACGGTTTCCTAGATATATTCACAGTCTGTTAAGTGCAGTATTGTGAACTCTCTTCTGACCCTGACTCAGCTGTGGAACCTGCACACCCTAGCCCTGACCTTTGTAGCTGGAGTATCAACAACAGTATCAGTATCTGACAGCCTAGAATCCTGTTTACTAAAGGGTAGAACAGGAAACAATCCTGGCTAGACCATGTGTTGGCATGTTAAAGCAGAACACCATTTATTAACTCAAAGAGGGACGTGGGTAACGAATGAGTCCCAGGTGAGCAGACAGGAAGACTAAACTGTGAACAGGTGTGGATAACCACACCAGGTGACAGCACCATGTGATGCTGTCATTCTGATGGATAATAATATGTGTGTTATCAAGTGAGAGAAGAGTAGTTGAGTGCTTTTTAAAAATTACTCAAAAAAGGTTACTTTGTTATTTACAAATTACAATTCAGGTGTTGAGAAAATAAATAAGGTCAGTTTCCCCCCTAGATACTAAGTAAATCAAATGTTTTTCTAGACACAATATATGTAAAAGCTTGTGAAAATGTTCATATAAAGCTATTTGTAGTGGCATGTGCATTTAATGCCAGCTCTAAGAATGCAGAAAGAGGCAGATTTCTGTTAGTTTCCGGTGCCCCTGTCTGTGTAGTGAACTCCAGACCAGCCTCAAATATATAGTGAGACCCTGGGCTCTGTTATGTTCCGATTGCTTGCTCGTTTTTGCATTTTTAGGCTAGTCAAGAATGTATATATAAGATCACCCTATTATACCAAGAGCAGTTATTAAATATAAGAATTATGGATGCATCTTTGAAGCTCTTCATCTTAGAAAGAACGAGGGAGAGAGAATGAATGAATTGGCTTTGGTTTCAGTTTCAGATAGTTATGGCTCAGGTAAACCCAGAGCACAGAGTGAAGTTTTTATGAGTTTTATTTTTCTTGGATATTTTATGTATTCACATTTCAAACGTTATCCCCTTCCCATGCTCTCCCAACCCCCTGCCCCTGCTTCTATGTGGATGCTCCTGCTCCCACCCACCCATTCGCATGTAAGTGCTCTGCAATGAAGATGCTTGCAGCTAACCATTGCACTGAATATGGGGACCCCAATGGAGGAGTTAGAGAAAGGACTGAAGGTGCTGAAGGGGTTTGCAACCCCACAAGAAGAAAAACAATATCAACCAACCACAACCCACTAGAACTACCAGGTAGCAAACTATCAACTAGTGAGTACACATGGAGGAATCCATGGCTCCAGCCACATGTGTAGCAGACGATGGCATTGTCCATCATTGATAGGTGGAAGAGTAAAGGTTTTGAGCTCTATAATAATTCAGCTCAAAACGGCTCCCCAGAGAGTCCTCAAAAGCCTTGGACAGAGCACAGTGATCCAATGAAACTGCCTGGTAAAGACAGGCTGATTAAAAACAGAGCAGATCACCTTTTCAGCCCCAATGTGACAAGAGGAGGCATTCTCTAAGTCACCTTGTGACCCAGAAGCCAGCGAGGCACATTGTACTTTGATCATTGTTATTTTCATAGAGTTCTCGAATTAGTCCAAAATTAGGATTTTACTTGAAAAACCCTTGACCTTATACATCAAAATGCACTGTAAATGTGTCTTCAAAAAAGTGTCAGGTCTCCAAGGTAGTGGAGATCATTTTTACACTTAAAAGAGTGGCTAACAAAGTAGTGAGGATGGAGTATCCTGAATAGGGACCCCAACCTCCAAAAGGCTTCAACCTCCAAAAGGCTTCACGTATTTACTCTCATGTCTCTAGCACAGATCTCATCTGGTCCTGGAGAAAGTCCTTATCCTGGTCTGTGGTGTCAGGAGACTTGTAGGGGTGTGTGAAGCCGACTTCTGGTACATCTTTGTCTCTGACTCAGTGCTAAACATCCTGCCCTCAGTGTATGATGGGTATGACATGGCTGCTGCATTTAAAGGAATGTTGTTATGTTTATTTTACTTGTCATTTAATGTGACACTTGGTTTTTTAACACTATTTCTAATAGATCAGCCTCCACTCCTGGAGAGAAGTGTGCATATACCACTACAACAGCAGCTAACATCTGTCTCCACTGGAGACCTCTGCACTGAGGTCTGAGATGAGCTGGAACACTTTCTTACTTGTGAAATATCTGACTTGTTTGAGAAAGTTCCCAACAAATTACATTAACTATCATTCCTGAATTTTGTTCACTAAAGTTTTATTTTTATTATGCTACCCAAGTAAATTAATACTAAATTAATGAATCTGGGAAAATGAGAATTAGTGTAAGTGAGTAAATAAGAAAATGTGAAATTTTTTTTTATTGAAGTCATAAGGTCAAAATTATAGTTTTTAGCACGGCATTTAAAATACATGCTTTTTAGAAAACCATTTATTTCCTTTATAATCCAATATTAGCCCTTTCTGTGTTCCCAGTAACCCACCATACGAATCTTCCCTCCATCACCCTTTCCTGAAATGGCCAATCTCCTTTCCGGGTGTCAACCCCCATGAATGCTTTTTAAAAGATTGTAAAACAGATCCCCGAGGAAAAAGTATGCCTTTTATGCAGTTTCAAGCATCTGATTGTTTACTTCTTTACATTTCACAAGAACAGACCCCTCTACCTAGACCTGAAGTTAGGAGCTAAATTGCAGGAGTGACAATGCCACAAACAGCATGCATCAGTGTATAGAAAAATCTTTTTGTTCCTTCATAGACACAGGAACAGATGGCTACTTGGCGGGTGAGCCATAAAGCAGTGTCAGGTCTGGTTATTCACCCATTCCCCAGTTTTTGGCACCTCCTCTGTGAGGAAGAAACATGCATGAAATTTTGCTAATATCTCTGGTGAGTCCCTGAAGTAGTAGAGCTTCCTCTTTTGTTTTATCAGCCTCTTACCCCTTCCAAGGAAGAACTTCAGGAAGAGTTTTACCTACTTGAACTCCATTGAGTAGAGGCTGGCAAGGGTCTCTAGTGTAACAGTGATATGTGGATCCAGAGCTCCTCCGTGGAATCTATGACATCCAGCCAGGAGCACCTGAACCCTTCCTCCAAGTCAGTTACCCCTGCTTCCACTCTGACTAAGAGTGGTCCTGGCCATTGGGAAACCCCAGCAGAGGTGCTGCCCACCACTGTCACTGTCTCCCATCCCATATGAACAGACCTCCCTCCACCACCTCCTCCACCACATGTCCATTACACCAGATTTTGGTGGCATTTCAGTGGATTAGCCACTCCCCCCTCCTTCTGCAAATGAGGCAGGATCCCAGTCTGCTTAGGTGGCTGCTGGCTAGCAAAAAAGAGTGAGGAGCAGCAGTGGTGGTCTGAGATATAGAAGGCCTGCCTGGAGGAGGAAGCAGAGAGGAAGCATGGGGAGCAGGAGAGGAAAGGGCGACAGATGCACTCTCATTCCCTGAACCTGCTTCCTTCTCTTCTTTGAGGACACCGGCCAAACCAGGAAAACCTTCCACACTGCAGAGGCCCCAAGAAACAGTCATTGTGGTGTTGTAGTCCCCGCAGCAGCCCCCCACTATTGAGCACAGGGATCTGCAGTTCATAACTATCAGTAAAGAGGAGTTGTCCTCTGGGGAGTCTGTCTCCTGACCCATGGAAACGAGATGTCAGGAAGAAGCTGGAGAAGCAACAGCAAATGCACCTTGTGGATATGCTAAGCAAGGAGATCCATGAGCTGCAAAACAAGGGGGATGGTAGTGCAGAGGAGAGTGACTGCCTGTGGAAGCTTATGCTGGAGTGGGTGTTTCAGAAGAGACTTCAGGCCATAGTTCTTTTGTTTCTCCCAGGTTCATTTCAGAATACTGTTCAAGAAGCTCAACATTTGATGTTTACATAGTACAGATTTATAACAACAATGTTTTTGCCCTTCTGGCCTTAGACAGTTCTACAGTGATGTCTGTGGTTAAGTGCCAGGCAGTGAGAACCCAGGAGTGACATTCAAAGGTACAAAGGATGACCTGCAGGTGAGGTGCTCCTGGGGTCCAGTGTCCTGATTACAGGTCCTCAAGCTTACAGCTGCCCACTCCAGCTGTGCCTGGGATGGAGCTAGTGCTACCAACCTAGGAAGCAGCTCAGGGAGTGTGCTTAGGCTGTGCTCCATCGCTTCAGTGCATGACAAGGTTAATCTGCAGGAGCAGCAAGGATTTTAGCCAGCTCGCGTTCTGTATCTGAGAAAGAACAGGTCTTTAAGAACATCAAGATGCTCACCTCTAGCACATATCAGCTTTATATATCAAAGATATCATAATAAAGCTGTTTAAAACATAAAAAGTTATAAGCTAGCTTTAGGGTAGGATTACTATCCCTGAGTATCATATCTAATTACATACACAGACACACACACACACACACACACACACACACACACACACACACACACACACACACACAGAAAGGGAGAGAGCTAAAAAAGTTGGAAATAAACAAATCTTAAGAATATATAAATAACTGTATAATTATTAAAAGTCTATATGAGAGTCAATGTTTATCACCCAGCATTGAGGAAGGAGCTTAGAGAAATGAATTATCCCCCTCCAACCTCCAAAAACATACACACACACAATCAATGACATGTGTAATAATACCAGGAAATACCCTTATTTTATAGAATGCCATAATGGAAAGTAAGAACCATCTTTTTCGTTAAGGGTTGCCAATATGTTCTTTTTCCAAGGTGTGTGTAGCCGTGCCAGTCTTGTTCACAATGGGATGGAAGAGGTCCCTGACCTGTGAGCCTAGAGGTAACCAGGGGATCTTTGCTCCATTCTGAGACTGAGAGAGGCAGGATGCCCACTCAAGGGTCCATAGCAGGGAAGGTTTTCTAGCTATGTACAGTGCTGGAAAAGCCTACACAAGGCATACAGTTAGCAGTGATGTATTTGCAGGGAGTCCAAGGAACCAGCTTTGTACTGATGCAGGTGGGCAAGCATTTATCATCCACCTACCACTCTGACAGCAATAAGAGTATTGCTTAAGTTTTATTTCATAGATTTGATCCCTGACCAAAACCAAAAACTGCACCCTTAACGATGTAGCAAATAGAATAGTGGATACTAGGCTAAGAACCTTTGACTCTTCTAATACCATTGTGTATTTCAGAGCAAGGAAGGAGAGGTATCAATGGACAGCAGTCTGCTTTCCCCACGAGTGCTCTACCACTGAATTAGTAGCCTTAGCCCTCCTCACCTTTAGAAAAAGGGTGTGACTAAGTTGTCCATGGTGACCTTGAACTCGTGCTGTAAACCAGGCTAGCCTTGAACTTCTGATCCCCCTTCCTACTGTGTGTCTTGATTGTCTGGTATTACAGTCCCATTTCTCTACAGCTGACCAGCTTGCTTGCTTCCTCCTTTCTTTTCTTCTCCTTTCTATCTCTCTCTTTCTTTCATTCTTCCTTCCGTTCTCTCTCTCTCTCTCTCTCTCTCTCTCTCTCTCTCTCTCTCTCTCTCTGCCTTTCTTGATTTTTCGTTCTTTCTTTCTTTCTTCCCTAAGTTGACCCGTTTTCTCCCAACTGTCCTTATGGCTCCTTCCTCCATCTCCCGCTTGGGGCCTCTGTGGACTCTCATTTGCTGCATCAGCACATCAAGGTCCCCTGACTTGGACCTCCTTATGCTGAACATCGACAGACTCCATACTGAGTAGGATTTGGGAGTACAGCTGTTAATACCAATAATTATGTAACCCTACTCGTTGCCCTCTTAGAGCACACCGCAGAAAAATAGATTGATAAAAGTGAACAAAAATATAAACATCATGTGTGGTAATGGCTCCCAAGCAAAGAATCTGAACCTTACAGCAGCCCCACCTAAGATTTATGAACAGGAAACCGGGAAGGGGAATGACATTTGAAGTGTAAGTAAAAAAATGTATCTAATAAAAAATTAAAAAACAAAAACAGTCAAATAAACAAATAAAGAAGACTATGCTGTGAACATAATCAGAAAGAAAACGATCTGATCTGCCTCTTTTTTTGGGGGGGGTCACCTTCATTTCCATAGTCAATGAAGTTCAGATAACTGTAGGAATGCATTTTATGGTTTAGAGGCACTGATAGGACCATTCCTTTACTTATGCTCCCCCTACTAGTTTTCTCACACATATCTCATCAAGATTTAAGCTGTTATGCATCCATAAAACTTAATGCTTACTAAATCATTTTAACTTTCCTATTCTTTTCATCTTCTTTAATATTCCTGGTACCTAAATAATACAATCCTGTAAAAGGTGTTTCAAATTTAGCTGGTAGACTGATACGCCTCTTAAAACACATGACTTAGGAAACAATCTAAACTATATTATGGCTGATTGGTGCATTGAAAAACAGATTAATTCTAAATTAAATATATTAGAATATGTAAAATAGTCCCATTTTAATATTTGTAATCATATCAAACTTTAAATATAGGATTATAAGGCCAAATTTTATCTGATTGTTGGTGAGCACCTGTGGGTTTTTGTGTTCCTTATGTAGTATCCCTTAGGTTTGGGTCAGACAATGTAAACCTTATCATTTCCACTGTTTTTAACATCTCAAATGATATCCCCCGTCCTAGGTGCCAATCCACAAATGCCCACTCCTACATCTTCTCCCTCCTCCCTCCATTTTGCCACTATGATGCTGCTCCTACACTCACCCAACTTTTCGAAACCCACCACTCCAGCCTCCTCCTACGTTTGAGCATCACATCTCCACAGGACCAAGGGCCTTCCATCCCATTGGTTTCAAATAATGCCATCCTCTGATATATATTGGTTGGTGGTCTATTTTCTGGAAGCTCTGGGTCATCAGCCAGCATATATTGTTCACCTCTATTGCAGGACCTCCTCTGTCACAGGACATCCACTGTTTAAGCACCACCACTACCTCAGGAAGTCCACTGTCTGTGTGTCAATTCCACTGTTACAGGACCACAAGTTTCTCAGCACTTCAATTATCACAGCACTTCTACTGTTCAGGAGCTCAAGTGTCTCAGCATCTCAAGTGTCACAGGACCTCCTTTGTCCAAGAACTGGACTGTCCAAGCAACACTACTATTGCGGGACCTCCACTGTCACAGGAATTCCACTGTAGGAGCACTACAACTGTCTCAGGACACCCACTGTCCTATAACCTCCACTATCCCAGGATTTCCGCTGTCGTAGCACCACCCGTAGCAACTAAAGTGTTTCAGGACATCAACTGAAGCAAGATCTCCCATGATTCTGCAACTTCACTGCCAAAGGATCTCTACAGTGACAAGAATACACCTGTATCATCAATTCCAATTTTGCAGGACCTCCACTGTAGCAGAACCTTCAATTGTGCAGCAGCTCCCCTGTAGGTAGATTGACCTCCACGATCAATGGCTCCACTTTCAAAGGACCTTCACTGTCACAGAACCGGCACTATTTCAGTGCCTCCACTGTTGCAGGACCTACCTCTTCACAGGATCTGCACTGTTGCAGCAAATGTAATTTCAATTTTTCAAAGTCATTGCTGGTTATTAGATTTGAGGCTGAATGAAATGTGATGCTACTTTTGAAAGCCTAAGAATTTGTTCTATAGCTCTTGTGATAAATGCCGTGTGTGCTAGGACCAGTAACCTATGGAAGACTTCATGAGCTCATACCACTCTCCACCTCACTTTGTGGAAGCTGGTGTTTTTAGAGTGTGATAAACTTCAGGTGAATGGATGCATTCAGCTGCACCACGCTCTAGAGTGGGCTACACAGCAGTCATATTGAGTCCTTGCTGGGAAGAGAAGAAATCCAGAAGAGGGAGAAGGCTTGGGTTGGGGGAAGAATCATAAAATACTTAGAGGATATAAGAAGGTAAGAATTATGGGGAACTGGAAAACAGAGCCAGAGGAAGAATGAGCACAGAGCAAACTGGGAAGGACAAAGTACAAAGGCACGTGGGTTTTGCCATCTGCGTGTTCTCTGGACAATCTCCCTTGGCCTCATTTCTGGGAGAAAACTCTTCCTCCACCCCCTTGTAAGGTTTCATTCTTGAAGGAAAGCAGCAACACAACTTCATCAGTGAATTTCCCCATTGGAATTGGTTCATCCTTTAATGCCTCTGGGAAATCCCCAGCTGGGGAATGGCCTGCTCTCTGCTGAGAGACAGCAGGAAAGTAGGTTGTCCTCTGTTTTCTCGTTGCTACAGCTCTTCTAAGTGTGGCTGATTGGTGAGTGAAGACACAGGACACTTCTGGTGTGTATGTATGCTTTGTTCGCTGTGGGTGTTGTCGGGAATGTCCTGAAAAGAAAAAGGGCATGCCTAATGGCTCTTTGCTTCCTCTTTGACTAGCCTTATGATCATAGGGAGACACTAGGCCATTGGAAGATGAGGAGAACAATGTGTCTGTGTTGTGTTCACTTCTATTCCTATTTAGTCCTAGAGGGAAATCAGCAAGGGTAGAGAATGGGACCGTAACTGGACAAAGCTGCTGAGCCTGTTTTGTGCAGCAATTCCTGTGTATTACTTGCTGTTACATTAAGCAATAGGATGCCATGTTCTGGTTATACCTTTTTGATTCAATGAATCTATAATATTTTACCTCAAAACTCAATATATTACGTTTCTTCCTCTTTTGGAGTATCTGGCATGGGAGGGATCACTTCTTCATAAGGATTTGTGAACTTCTTCCAGTTTTCATTGACCAGGGGTACATCATCACCTCTGTGACTGTCAGCCCATAGTTTGGATTTACTTTTATTTAGAGGCTAAGCTGCCTCTTCTGACACCCCACAGTGAGCAGGGTACACACCTGCTACAACCTGTCTTCAGAACTGTTGTATGACAACAGAGTCAAATACAACAGTGAAATATAAGCCTACTCCTAAGATCCATATGTTGGTATTTTTTTGCACCATCATAATGTTGTCCTAGGAAGAGATCTGGTGCACCAATAGGGTAAGCACCATGCTGCCAGTTCTGCCTTTGCCCAGGTTTGTCTTGAGTTGAAGGCCAAAGTCGATGCTTTTGACTTTTCCGTTCTTCTCTAACAAAATATAATCTGGTTTCAGGTCACTGTGAACTTATACAGTGCCCATAGCCATAGATAAAGCCTGCTAATATTTGCCTAAATATTTCCTTGGCTCCTTCCTCCTCTCGGTGGAAAGACTTTCAGATGTATTTGTAAAGCTTTAAAATTTCAACCAGTTTCACGATAAGTTATTAGAATTGTCTCAGACTCAATTGGAGAAGCAAGATGATGTTGGGGTGGATGAAAAACTTCATTATATTTGCAATGGTCATGTTTGGCTGGCACCATTGCTTCTTCTTTGCATGCACTTTGATAACCCCTGTAGCAGAACTTCCACTGTCCCAGCACCTGAACTATCCCAAGACCTCCACAGTCAAAGGACCAATATTGTGGTAGGGCGTCTGTGGTCAGGCAACTCCTCTGTCTCAGACCCTCCAAGTTGCAAGACCTTTACGGGCACTGGAAGTCACTGTCCCTAAACTTCCACTGTTGGAGTACCTCAACTATAACAAGGACCTCTACTATTGTACAATCCCCTTGTCATAGCACGTCTATTGTTACAAAGTATTCCACTGTCAAAGGACCTCCAGGGTCTCAGCCTCTCCACTGTTACAGGATCTCTACTGTCTTAGGACCACTGCTGTTGGAGGACCTCCTGTCTCTCAGCAACTTCAGTTTGTTGGAGCTCTCCTATCAGAGGACATTTACATTTGCTGTACTTCCAGTGTCACAGCTGTTATAAGAACCTCCGTTCTCACAGGACCTCCAGTGCGTCAGTACCTCCACTGTCCAAGGACTTTTATATTGTAGGACCTCTACTGTCCTACAGAATGTCCACTGTCGCTAGATTTCCACTGTCACAACACCGCAACCATTACAAGAACTGCAATTTTGGCATGACCTCCAGTGTTCCAGCCCCTCCAGTGTCATAGGACCTCCACTATCACAGGACGTCCACTGTCTCACCAAGGCCAATTTAAAGGACCTCTACTATAACAGGTTATCCACTCTAGCTGGACTTACACTGTTGCAGTACCTCAACTGTTGCAGGACCAACAAGGTTGCAGGACATAGACCCTCTCAGCAGCTAGAATTTGCAGGACCTCTACTGGCACACAAATTCCACAGTGGCTGGAGCTTCACTGTCACTGCAAATGCACTGTCTCATGATATTCACTGTTGCTGGACCAGTAGTGTGGCAGTACCTCCATTTTTGCCAAGCCCCTCCACTGATGCAAGACTTCCACTTTTGTAGCACCTTCACTGTCCAAGCAAACCAACTCCTGCAGGATCTCCATTGTCTCAGGGCATTCACTAATGCCAGCTCTCCAATGTTGTAGTACTTTTTAAAAATTCCTCTAAAAAAGGTTACTTTGTTATTTACAAATTACAATTCAGGTGTTGAGAAAATAAATAAGGTCTGTTTCCCCCCTAGATACTAAGTAAATGAAATGTTTTTCTAGACACAGTATATGTAAAAGCTTGTGAAAATGTTCATATAAAGCTATTTGTGGTGGCATGTGCATTTAATGCCAGCTCTAAGAATGCAGAAAGAGGCAGATTACTGTTAGTTTCCGGTCCCCTCGCCTGTGTAGTGAATTCCAGACCAAACTCAAATATATGGTGAGACCCTGGGCTCTGTTTTGTTCTGATTGCTTGCTTGTGTTTGCATTTTTATGCTAGTCAAAAATATATATATATATATATATATATGATCACCCTATTATACCAAGAGCAGTTATTAAATATAAGAATTATAGATGCATCCTTTGAAGCTCTTCACCTTAGAAAGAATGAGGGAGAGAGAATGAATGAGTTGGCTTTGGTTTCAGTTTCAGATCGTTATGGCTCAGGTAAACCCAGAGCACAGAGTGAAGTTTTTATGAGTTTTATTTTTCTTGGACAATTTATGTATGCACATTTCAAACGTTATCCCCTTCCCATGCTCTCCCAACCCCCTGCCCCTGCTTCTATGTGGATGTCAGCCACCTGAGTCATGCAGAGTTTGACCACATGAGACTCACCCCAGGACTTAAATGCAGTGAGTTCAAGGACTCACATGCTATGCTGCGTGGGCTCCTCTTTATGCCATACCTTGACCCCATTTCACCCTGGGCCTCCACACCATCAGACAGAGTGCACATCCCTGGGCACAGTAGGACACACCTAGTCTAGTTTTCACTCCCATGGATGCTCTTGTGGCCTTGTCAGAGCACTGTGACCACATCCCACATCTGAACAGCAAGCTAATCAACAGGATGGTCTGGGAGTCCATCAGTTTGCCTTCCTCAGAGACCCCATAATAGAGGGGGCAGAAATCCAGGCTTTAGGGAGCTACCACAGCCATGATTGTTCATTTGTCCCAGCCACTCCACCTTTGGCCAAGTTACATCTCTGCCAGGCCCTGCCATGTTGTCTTCAACATGTTTGTGTGTCAGTGATACTTGTATGAACTATGCTACACGTTGGCCTAGAGGCTGGGCTTTCCTCTTGCATTTCCAGCAAGACTACAGAGTTCCCGGGGGAGACTCTCATGGCTCTTCATGTTCTGACAGCACAGTCTGCAGATGTCTCTAAGGTATTGGACATCAGACCCCACTGAGGAGTGAGAGGCTTTCAGTGGCTTATAGACCCAGGGCTTGTGCATGATGGCCTTTATTGTGTGTTTGATAGCATGTATGCTCTGCTCCAAGTGTAGACAGACACTCCCCATGCCTGTAGTCTGTGCTTGGAGTGTGGGTACACACTCTCCATGCAAACAGCTGTCTACGCACACATAGATGCCATTTTCATGATTTACACCTGTTATCTTTGATGTTTCTTTTAAAAGACAATCATATAAAGTTACTGTGATTTTGTGCTGGCTTTCTTTACCCATCCCACAGATGAATATTGGAAGGAGACTCTGGGATCTGCATGGGCTCCTCCTTATGACCACACCTTGACCCCATTGCACACTTTTTCTCAGAAGCATGGCAGAGCATGGCCTGTAATTGTCCTGTCCATTCCCTATGGATTGTGACCAGTCTGCAGTTCTGCACAGCCTGGCATCCAAAGTAACTTGGCATAGTTCCCCACAATGTCTCCACAGGCCCAGAGGAAGGACATAAATAGAATCTTTATGAGACCCAAGTGGCTTCTCAGGGTCAGCCAATGCTCTTGGCTCATTCTTATCTCTGAGGACACAGGACACAGGTCCTGACCTCCATGCACCTGTATTTGCTGCACACACTAAGGATGACTTGTGCTGTCCTCTGCTGCTTCTGGGAGTCCTGAAAACCACAATCCCTGGGCCAAGGGGACTAGTGAGGGACAAGTGAGCACAAGGCCCCTGCCTGCACCCTGAATACCAGAAGCCCCAGCAGAGTTCTCACTGCTCTGTTCCCCAAGATAATGACAAGCACCTGTTACAACAGGTCATGCTCTGTTGGGAAAGGCAGACAGGCACATCCAAGGCTGTTCTGTGGCCATGCTGGGCCTGCCTGCTCTTCAGGGGCATACTCTGCCATGCCACTCAGCATATCCCAAGCTGTGTCTGGAGTGCTTTGGTCTCACAGGAATGCTGTGGTGATGGAGACACTGACAAACTAAGGACCAAGACGCTGTCAAGTACCCATCCACACTTGACTCCTGCCAGGAATCAGCAGTATGGGCAACCACGTAAACATGTAGACATGGATTACTTTCTTCCTTGGGACCACTTGTGAACCACAGGGGCAGGTGACAAGCTCTAGACCAGGAAAGGATCAGGAGGAGCAGAGTGACCTCACCTGAACTTGAGGAATAGGGAACCCAGCAAGGAGAGTGACCACCCCTGGTTCACACAATTTAGGGACATATGTGGTGGGAAGAAGCTAAGTTGAGGCAGCTGGGACACATCCCAAGATAGCAGGTGGTTGTGTGTGTATGTGTGTGTGTGTGTGTGTGTGTGTGTGTACTTGCATGAAATGATGTGTGTGTGTGTGTGTGTGTGTGCCTGTGTATGTCTGTGGATGGGTCTATCCTGACACTAGACCTGAGCGATGCCAGGCACCCACAGTTGGCACAGACCCCACTTTACACTAGGGTTTTTGTTCCCAAAGGTTTTCTAATGGAAAGTAATATGCGCCTTGTACAGGGCTAGTTCACCAGATTTTGTACGAAAGATGAAATATGATCTTTAGGTGTTCTTGCCTGAGCTAGCCTTGTAGACCCTCCTCTTCCCACTGTTCCCAGTCTGTTTCGTGTCACAATGTCCAGGGAATAGAACCCTCAGTTCTGCCAGTACCTCTGTGTGAGGCATTGCATCAGCTGACATCCTGAATGGTTGTCCCAACTCCACATGTTCTGGCCGAGGAAAAGATGCACACAAGAAGGCCTAGATGAGGAGGTACTGCCCCTCCCAGACAGACAGACTTCATCTACTCTAACAGATGTTAGGAGGAGGTGCAGATATGACTCACAACAATACATCCACTATTGGGCTCAACTACCAAGGAGCTGTGAGGAGGACATTCAAGTCTCTTCTTATCCAAGTAAAGGGACATCAAATACTTCCTTGGACCCTGGGCAGTAGAGATCTTGAGGGCTCCATGAGTCGATAATATACCATGAACCTTTTCAGAGCCCATGGACTGTACCTGCTTGATGGCCCTGGACCTCCTTGGCTAAGGTGAGGAGAGGAGACACAAACAGCCCCATACCAGTGCCTCAGCAACACTGTCATACAAGATGGACCAGCCTCCACAACCTGAGATGTGCAGTAAGGGTTCTTTTCCATTTCGTACAAAGATGTCTGGTTTGCAGGGTCTCATATGGAACTGAGACATACTGCAAGGGAGGCCTTTGTGTTGTTTACAGTAGTTAAAAGCAAGACATGAGAAGAGGAACTGCAGAGTTCTGATCTAGAAAATCCTGCAGTACCCAGTTCTGGGTTCTTGGAGCCTAGGCAGGCTTGGCAGTCATAGACCTCCCTCTACTGCCCATGTCCCTTCACGACACCTTCTCTAGCAGATAAGACCAGAGCACAAGCTGCTTCAGGTCTAACAAGACACTTGTTTCTCTCATACACTTATTCTCCTGAGAATCCTAGTAGCTTACAGCCAGAAACAGGAAAAATAGACCCTATCCAAGCCCTAGGATCATGTCAGAGCTGGTCCCCGACTCCTACAAGTGGGCAGGGAAAGGAGACTGATGTGGTGGGCAGAAGTGTTGAGGTCCAAGAACTGACTTGCTTGGAAAAGGATGGAGACTGGTCATGCTGGAATGATCTCAAGCAACCTTCAAGGCTGGCTGGCACAGAAAGGGCTGCTGTATACCTCTTGCCCAGACCACAATGTCCTCCAGGGTTCTGTCTTCACCAGGCCAGTATAGGAAGAGGTAGCGCCTGAACTTCATGCCATTGAGAGAGCTAACCTCTTGAGGAACCAGCTGGTCCACCAGTGTGCAGTCTCAGGTTTCGCTGGGTGAGAGAGTCGTGGGCTGTCTGTATGATTGAGCAGACACTTGTTGTCCAGGCTGAGGACATACTGGTCACCTCTGCGGTCGTTCTCTGCCTCTTCAACCTACAGGGAGATACGAAAACATGGAGGTAGTCCGCACCCTGACTTTTGGTGCTTTCTATGCTCCTACAATCCCAGGACTGAAGCTCTACATAGACCATCTAATTCTGGCAGAGTTGATCTGTCCTGGGCCAGATAAGCCATACTGTTGGTTGCTCTGTCTTAGATTTCATGACACACTGCCCTCTATTTTACCTCAGGCTGTCTCTTCCAAGCATCCCAGCATGCATCAGCTCCATATCCTGCCCAACATACCTTAGGGTCCCTGATAATTCCAGATACTTTAATGTTCTCCCAGGCTGCACTGTGGACTCTTGTGTGCCTCACATTCATCCTAGAAGTTCTTAGGAGCCTCCATGCCATGGCATAGGATGTCTTTGTGTCCACACTGAGCTGAGTGATTCCATCCAGTACAGGATTCTCTCCCTATTGTTGAATTTTGGCACTTATGTCTTTAGGAATGGCTCTGCATGTGGTCAACACACACTACCCTGGAAGACCCGAGAGTTCAAGGACGGCCAACTTTCACTTAAGCAAACTTGTCCACAGACTGCGTGGGTCCCATCAGCTGAGAGTAGCCTCCACATTGCAATGATGTGCAAACTTCTGCTTTTCAGTCATGATGGACTTTAGGATCTGCCCTGAGGAGCCTACAAAAGTCACAGGTAGGTGACACATAAATGAGGCATGTTACTGGGTAAGGTCTTCAGTGCAGTGTCTTAAGCTGACAGCCTTTTGGGAGGGCATATGCTTCTCTATTAAATGAGCTGGCTCCTCTGTAGGCCTGGACTCTGCTCTGTCTGCCGCTCATGCTCTCTCCTCCAAGTCTCTAACTGTCCCTATCTCTCTGTGAGTGGCTGGTCAGTCAGCCTTCATGCCAGTCCAGAGTCACTGTATAAACACAGAGCCCACACTGTCCTCTGCAGAAGTTTCACAGGGCTGCTGCTTTAGTCTCTCTGGTGCGCTATGGGGGTCCCAAATCAAGTTTCTTACGTCCCTAGGGGTCCCTTAAAAGGCTTTAGAACAAGGTAGAAGTAAAGAAATCAGGAAATAAACTCCTGCAGTACTTCATGACTAACACTGGAGGGCTCTACACCTTTCTGGTCCTAGTGTGCCACTCAGCAAGCCCTCTCACTCACTCTAAGGTTCTGAGCCTGATGGAGAGGACTCCTGCTAAACCCAATGTTCCCAAGAAACTGGCTGTATCGGCAGGGCTAACTGTAGAGGATTCTCCACGACCCTGAGAACACAATTTGGAAATCTCAGGTAGGCAGGGTGTGTGGGGGAGCAACCAGGGCTGGATGGAGACCTTACCCAGAATTTGATCTCCAGCCCTGCATTCTGATTAGCATGAACTACACTCCTGTGAAGGTCTCTGGGTGGTTCCTGAAATTAGGTGGAGGAAGAAGAGGAGAAGGAAGAGGAGGAGGAAGAGGAGGAGGAAGAAGAGGAAGAAGAGGAGGAGGAAGAGGAGGAAAAAGGGGAAGAGGGGAAAAATCAAGTAAGCAAGGACAAGACAGTCGCATGGCCTGTACTCACTGCAGTGGCCCATCATATCCTAGGTGTTTTCCTGCCCTAACTGTGAAGCAGGAACCAAACACCACTCCTCATGGGACTGTCTGAGATGAGGCCAGCTGAGGATCTGAACTGTCAGCAAGGAGGACGGGAGCTGTCTGTGCCATACATCAAAGCATAGTGTCCCACATAAGCCCATCTCACAAATGATGCCATCTCCTCCCCAGAGTGGCTCAAGTAAGGGTTAGGAGTGCCTCATGAATGCCAAGCTCTCCCCTACTACTGCAGACCCATGAATGGTGCCTTCTCAGGGCCCATCTATCCTGAGCCCAGGGAGCAGCCAGAGGGCATACTCATGCAATTTCATACTCAGGTCAATCTGCTATCCTGTACCCCATGAGTCGGGACTGAACCTCAGTGCTCAAGACCACTTGTTTTTTTCTGGACAAGACTTCGAGAATGTAGTCACACACAGTGTTAGTGACACCTTGCATGCCCTTGACTGGCCTTCAGTGTAGCCCTGACTGACCGTTCCTGCCTGCACCCAGGGATTCAGATCAGCATTGGCCAGATCAGGCTCTTTGCTACCTGGTCCTATAGCTCACCTCCACTTCAGTTCCATGTTTCCTGGCAGCTGCAGCTGCACCAGAAGCTACCAGATGTCTTCCCACAGAATCCTGTCGTCCCTGTGGGCTCATCCACAGACATCTCACACTCTCCCTGCTGGGAGTTAGGCTGGATGCCTGCTGTGTGGGAGCTGCCTTGGCTTGTGGAGCAAGTCAGGAGGAGATGTTGTCTGCTGCTCTTATTGTCCTCAGTGCCCAGGGCTTCCCTGTGGTTTGGATTCAGATCCAGCTCCAGTGAATCACTGATTAAATTCAGCCCATAGAAGCTGCGGACCCCATGAGGCACAGGGTGGACCATGACTGAGGGGGAACCAAGCAATCCAGGACCCTGTGGGGATCAGGGAAGCCAATAATCCCGGTCGCCTTCCTGGCAGGATGCAAGGCCAGGAGCTCTGTGCGCCCTGACAGAGGTAGAAGGGACCCTGACTCCCACAAAACTCTCCTTCAGACCTATTACATCATCCGCTTTGAGAAGGTTGTCCTCATTAAGAGCATTCCACACAGCTTGCACTGCCATCTAACTCTATCTTCCAGGGGTGATGCCCCTCAGGAGTATTGACATGTGTTCTATGAATGGTTAATATTATTCTGATAATTCACTTCATAAACATTGTTCAGCATGGTATCTGTCTCCATAAGAAGTCATTCAGCAATTCTCCCACAACAGGGAGGCAAAATCATCATCATCATCATCATCATCATCATCATCATCATCATCATCATCATCATCATCATCATGATCCTCTTTCTCCTCCTCCTGTTATTCCTCCTCGTCCTCCTTCAGATTTTTCTCCTCCTCCTCCTCCTCCTCCTCCTCCTCCTCCTCCTCCTCTTCCTCCTCCTCCTCCTCCTCTTCCTCCTCCAGATTTTTCTCCTCCTCCTCCTCCTTCTGCTACTGCTAATGCTGCTGGTGCTATTGCTGTTACTCCTGTTGGTGCTGTAGCATCTGCTGGTGTCTTTTCCTTGGCCATGTGTCTGAAATCACCTCCTGTTTATACTCAGGACATGACAATTTCAAGATGGCACTGTGAAAGAAAAAAAGAATGTATTCTAAGCAAAAATCTTATGAGGTAGAATACTTAGATTATCATTTGGAGATTTGATTGCCTTATTATTTTATTACCTCTTCTCTTCTACTTCTGTTAAGATTTTTGAAAGAAATCATTTAGAAATGTTACACACACACACACACACACACACACACACACACACACACACATATATATATATATATATATATATATATATATATATATATCTCACTAGGTCTTAGGAATGAAAAAATCAGTATGCAAAAAACTATGCATGATTCTGACCGTCAACAATAACCAGCAAACTAGGTTGTTGATACTTATTCAATGACAAATCTTGTTAATTAGTTTTGAGGCTTAATGGAATGGGATGTTACATTTGAAAACATAAGACTCTGTTCTGAGGCACTTGTGATTGATGACCACATGTGCTAGGACCAGTAACCCATGGAGGAGTCCATGAGCCCATGAACCTCTAGTCCTCACCCTGTGGGAGCTATTGGCCTAAGGGGAGCTGGAGTCCATCTGAAGGGATGGGTCAACAAGACAACTCTGTAGAGTGGGGAACTCATATTGGGTCCCTGTTGGGAAGAGGAGAAATCAAGAAGAGGGAGAAGGCTTGGTGTTGGAGAAACTTCATAAAGAACTTAGAGAAGATACAAGGTAAGAATTGTGGGGAAAATGGAAACCAGAGACAGAGGAAGGACCAGCATAGAGCAAACTGAAAAGGACAAAGCACAAAGGTACCTGGGCTATGCCTGCTGCTTGTTCTCTGGACTCTCCCTGTGGCTCATTTCTTGGGGGAGATTCTGTTCTGCCCCAGGCGAGGTTTCTTTCTCCTTGGCAAGCAGCAACACAGCTTTATCAGGGCATTTGCTATATTCCTGGTCCACCCCTTAAAACCTCTGTGCCGGACCCTGCTTTGGATGGGCTTATCCTCTAATGGGGCTCTGTGGTAGAGTGGGTTGTCTTCTTTGATTTCCTTATTGCTACTCTTCTCACTGAAGATGCTTGTTGTTTGAATGCATGGGACACTCACGGCACATTTGTGATAGTGGTCCTGTGTAGGTGTCATCGGTAGTGGCCTGAGACGACCAGCCACAGTGGATCTTTTGCCTCCTTTTGGATGAGCATTCTGGCCATAGTGAGATACGTGACCGTGGGAGGATGACACCCGCAAGGTGCCAAGGACTGGCAGGCATCCACTCCTCTTTTGTTCTAATCTAAATGCAGCAGCAGGATCAAGGCTAGGGAATGGGGCTGCAACGGGACTCACTTGCTGTGCCTGGGCTGTGCAGCCATCCCCCTGGAGAGCCTGCTGTTGTAGAAAGCAATAAGTTGCCATTTCCTCATTATATTTTCTTTTCATTAGAGAGTATTTTATTACAGAGGCTTGAAATCCCTCGCATTTCATTGCGGCCAAAATTTCAGGGTCTGTCCTGAGGGCAAGCAGTTCTTCATAACGACCTGTGAACCCCTTCCCGTATTCTTTGAACCAGGCGTGTTTAATCACCTCACTGGCTGTTGGTCTATACATTGGATTTACTGTTAGTAATTGACTAAGGAGGTTCTCCAGTTCTTCTGAAACCCCACAGGGGGCAGGATACACCCCTGCAACAACTTGTTTTTGTAATTCTTGGATGATCACTGAATCAAATGGGAGCTTTCCCACTACCATATAGTACAAGACCACTCCTATTGTCCACATGTCATTCTTCATCCCGTCATACAGAAGTCCAAGGAAGAGTTCCGGGGAACCAAAAGAGTACGCACCACAGTGCTGGTTTAGCATTTGTCCAGGTTGTGTTTCGGTGCTAAGCCCAAAGTCGATGACTTTGACCTTTTTGTTTTTAAAAATCATTATATTGTCCAGTTTCAGGTCTCGGTGAACAATCCCCTTTCCATGGCAGTAGCTCACTGCTGACAATATCTGTTCAAATATTTGCCGGGCCTCATCCGCCTTTATGTGCCCTGACTCTCTGATGTACTGGTAGAGTTGTTGGCCTTCCACCAGCTCCATTATGAGGTATATTCTAGTTTTGTTTTCAATGACTTGTAAGAGAGAAACAATGTTGGGGTGGTTGATCTTTCTCATTATGTTTGCTTCTGTCATGGCTGGCCGGAACCACTGCTTGTTCTTTCGGAGAACTTTGACTGCCACTCAGGTTCCTGTGAGCCGGCGGTGGGCCAGGAGGACCTTGGCATGGCTTCCTTTTCCAATAGTCTTCAGTACTTTATATTGGGAATGAAAGGTTCCCTCCTCAGAGATACTGGGATCGGGGATAGGAGGTGGTAATTCCTCCTCAGTCTCTGTAGGCATTTTATCAGTACTAATGCTACCTAAAAATAACAAAAATGGAATCAAATAATGAAAAAGATGGAGCAATATAGGAGCTAAAATTATACTTGTGGTACCTACAAGACACAAACAAAAGAAAAAGAAAAAAAGAAAAAAAACAAAGACAAAGTAAAAACTAGACTAGAAAAATAGAGCAAAATTATGAAAAAGTTAAGGGGAAAATATGAAAAATCATAAGTAAAAGCCACCCAAATAACCAACCCCAAAAGAGAAAGCCAAGAGCACACACATACTAAATGCAATGATGAAAATAAAAATCGTCATACTACAATAGGATTTGGGCGGCCAAAGCTGATCAATACTGTGAATGGATGTAGTTTGAAGAAAAAGGTCAGATGAAAGAAACGAGAGGAGAAAGAATTAGTATAAGACAAAAGAAAGAAATATAAAAAAACCAACACTTAAGGGGAAACTCCATTGAATTTCAGGACCTAGTGATCCACAAAAATCCACAACTCTCCAGAGCAAAATAGTGAAAATTAAAATTAAACAAACACAAGGAATAAGGCCGTTAAATATCAGTGAACAAAAACCTTAAACAAAGGCCGAAGAGTCAAAGTGTCACAAAGGGCAAATTTGTATCAAGTCTAAGCCAATGATTGCTTGTACTCAATAAATAGAGAAATAGGAATAATGTAAAAGGATGAAACCGCAGGATATTGAAAATGGAGATAGAGTGACTCATCTGAGTGCAGAAACGTAAATAAACAAAGCAATAATATACCATGTGAGAACATAAAAACCACCACCAAAATGAATCCAGCAATCCATAATAAATAAATAAACAAACAAACAAACAAACAAAAAAACCACAATAAGGAAAAAAGCCAGTGGTCTTGCGAATATATGGCCTAATTCTATCTCTTAAACACATAGAAAAAAGAATCAATCCATAAATAAGCAGCCAGCCGTCTACGTAGGCCTTTAATCTGATATTATGGGGTTGGCATGTCAAATTGCTGGGAGCCACTGGTCAGCCAACACAGGTACTTGGGCAGCTGTAGGCCAGAGAGGGAGCCTGTCTTGAAAATGAGGTTGAGGACCTACCTCAGGAACAGGAGCCCGGGCTGACTTCTGGCCTCTACACTCTCTTGCATTGAGGTGCAGGTAAAACGGGATGGGTACGTGCACACACACACACACACACACACACACACACACACACACACAGGCACACACACAGGCACACACAGAAGCACACACAGGCACACACAGAAATACACAAAAGTGTACTTACACTCACACAGACAAACTCTTACACCCAGATTCACACAAAACACAATCACATAGGAACAGGCACACACATACTTACACACAAGCAAACCTGGAAAAACGCACATCACAGACACACACACACACACACACACACACAGGGACACACACACACAAGAAGAGGTACACACATACAAACACATACACACAAACCTGTAAACTCACACACTCCTACATATACTGACAAACACACAGGCAAAAGTGTACACACACTCACACACAAGCAAATCTGTCAACACACACTCTCTTACACACACTGATACATACACATATGCACAGTACAGTAAAATCCGATACAACCACACACAGCTCACTAGATACAACCAAGTCGCAGAGGGCTCCACTCCACACCTCCTCTCAAAGCACTCAAAGAGGTCCAGGCCTGGCAACAGCTTAACGTCTGTTGGCTGGACCTCCTCACAGTCGCTCCTCATGAGGTCACAATAGGACCTGTCATGACATGGTTGGGAAGGGCTTCAAGGCTCTGGCTTCTGTGGGCTATGGAGAGATTTTAGGCTTTTAGAAATCAAAGCCTGTAAGATGTTTACTCTCCTTAGTTCTCTGTTTTGAATTTTTGCTGTGCCTCCTGCTTTAAAGTCCTCATGTCTATGCTCGCTGTGTCACTTTTTCTTTGAATTCTGAATTATTAGCCTCAAACTGATGGTACAGTGTTATAAAAATAAAAAACGACAAAGCTGTGTTTCTAAACTGACCCATCAAGAGGACACTGTTCTCATAAGCCCTCAGAAAGGCTCTAGGTTATCATCAAACACCTGAGACAAAGCTGCAGGGATAGGCAGAGCACTTGCCTCCCAAGGGTGAGGACTTGAGTTTCAATCCCCCAAACCCCCATCAATGTTGGATGCATCAGCAAAGCCCATAAGCTCAGCATCTGTGGAGTGGGGAGGGGTTGGGGCTTGAAGACAGGTGGTCTGACATGCAGGCGTGAGGACCTGTCCAGAGGATGGCCCCTGACAGTACATGGGGTAGTGGTATGCATGGACACCTAGGCACATAAGGGGGTATGCATAAACATGCAGACAATTCTTCTCACACAGAGGTTGGCATGATGTATAGAAAACCAAGTCCATCCTGAGTGTAGGGCTCACTTTAAATATTAAGGTCCAATGATGCAACAGGCGTGTATGAGGACAAGGAGCTCTGTGCAACCTGAGACCAGAAGGAACAGAGTGGCTATGCTGACACCGTTGAAATAAATTCTCAATCACAGTCTGTGACAGCCAGGCCACAGGACCCAGGCAGCTGTGTTATTTGTGAGCAGCCAGTGCAGCCAGAGCTAACTATTGAACACTGACTGGCCCAAGCCCAGAAAGGGTCTCTGTTTTTCAGAGTGCTGGGGGCAGTGCAGTGTGTAGCCCTTTCCTTCTGAAGACTCTTCTGGGGTTTTGAATCCCCTGGAGAGGACCCTCATAACTGCAGACACTAAGCTTGGGAGGAAAGATCCTCATCTGTAGTGTTCATTGAAAGGCCTGATTGCAGAAAAGGAAAGAAACAGCAAAATGTGCCACCTCTGCTCACTCTGGTTCAGCTTCTGCCTTTGCAGCTGAGCTCAGGTGCTCTGGAGTCCTCCCTAGCCTGAGTCAGTGATCTCAAGTTCAAGTCCCTACTTCCTGGTTTGTAGTATCAAACACAGCACAGTTTCAGGCAAGAAAAGCTGTGAACACCATCTAGACATTGCTGTCTACATTTGAGGGGGACTATTGAGCCCCAAAGGGAGCAAGGATTACAAGGTCAGGTATTGCAGGAATGGGCTAGGGTTGGAATCCAAGTTCCAATCTCCCTTTGCTCTGGGCAGAGGGTAGGCCTGGCAATTGGTTCCTGCTGTGTACATGGTGAGAATCAAAGTGTCTTATGGGATCGCTGGCACAGACCTGCCCAAGCATGGCTTAGGGAGCCTCACACCAACTCAATATTTGATGTGTTCCCAGCTTTGTCTACCACCCTCAGCTGTGTGCCATTTTCCCTGCCTCCTGCAAGGGACTCTAAATATCTTCCTATAAAAGGCGATCAAGGAGGAGTTGCACAAGGACAGGTGGGGCTCTGTGGGCAGGTTCACATGGGCTAACACATTAGAGGGCCACAGTCCCAAGAGTGATACTGGGTGGACACTCTCCTCTGATATCCAACAGAGAGATCTTTGACAGAGATCAAGAGAAGACTTCTCTGAATAGCTGTGCAGAGCACCTCAGATCACAGACTCAGGACTGACACACATAGAATGCTGTAGAGGAGCCGATTGTATTCAAGGGCTCATCTGCCTGGGTCCATGTGCCTCTAGAGATGAGCCCAGGACTGGGCTGTAGCTGGTTATGGGCTCAGATAGGAGGGTGGGCGGGACTGGTCCTTGGCTCCTGGGAGTAGAGCAATTTTTCTTTCCCTGCTCCTGCTTTTTTTGCTTTTCTTTCCCTTGGCATAAGGAGGGGCTGGAAGAAGTCTGTCTATGGGGAGTGAGGATGGCTGGGAAACTGCTTGCTCTTCTACATTGTCATGCTGCTGGTGGCTTGGGGTTGTTGGCAGGATAACCTCTGCACCATTCCAGTCTGCTTCTCTCCACTTTATCTATGCATCCCTGTCCCTGGGCTGGGAGACCTCGATACATAAGTCCCACCGGTAGCTTCCAGTCCAGGGATGGAGTCCCTCAGTGAATGGATTCCAGATGGTTCTGTGGAAAGCAGCATCGAACAGGGTAGTTACTGAACATGTATGGACATGGAGGAGGATACTGCACTGCACCTACCCACATTTCATATAAAACCAATCCTCATGCTCAGGTACTAATTGGTTCTATTTACACCTTTCACCATTTTTGCTATTCACTGTACTGTGAAGGGTGAATTTTTATTGTTTCACTTCTGCAAAAAGACAGAGTTTAGCATTGGAGACTCCCTACGGCATGGCTCGAAGGAAGGCCTTAACACCCATGTGTCCTTCTAGGAAAAAGCTCTTTCATAGGATGCCTCCCTGAGTCCCAGGATGTATGGAGGGCTCTGTGCCCTATCCAGGGTTGTCCTCAATATATTAACTGGAGCAGAGGCTTCTCTCTGATAGAACAGTACCACCCTCCTGCAAGATGTCTATGATGGTTTGTATATGCTTAGTTCAGGGAGTGGCAATATTAGGAGGCGTGGTCTTGTTAAAGTATGTGTGTCACTGTGGGCATGGGCTTTAAAACCCTTTTCCTATCCACATGCAAGCCAATATTCCCCAAGCAGCCTTCACATGAACATGTAGACCTCTCACTTACTCTGGCACCATGACTGCCTGGATGCTGCCATGCTCCCAGCTTGATGATACTGGATTGAGTCTCTGAACCTACAATCCTGTGTTCATTAATGTTGTCCTCATAAGAACTGCATTGGTCATGGTGTGTCTCTTCTCAACAGTAAACCCCTAACTGAGACAATGTCGATGTTCCCTGCTTCAGCTTCCTGGCTATAGAAGCTTCACACATGAGCAGCATTCTCTTGGGATATGGGCCTAATAGGCTCTAGGCTGTCTGCTTGATCTGAGAGTGCTAGGACATCCTGCACCTAAGGGCATTGTTACTGTTCCCATGCAATAGTGTGAATAGCATCAGCAGGCTCCTGCTTTGTTACCCCCCTGAACACAATGCTGCCTTATCCAGGAGTGGATCCAACAGCTCTCAGAACCTCCTCAGTAACTATGTGTTTCCCAAGGATTACCTGCACTTGCTTACACACCCCTATCCTGTGTTCTGAAAACTTTTCAAAGTCCATTCACCTGAGACTGGTGAGTTCAGAACAGTAGTCCCAAGTGTCTTGTCCTACCCTGACAGTTCATTCTCATGAGGCATCACCTGCCCTTGACACAGGATTTTCCCAAGAAGCATTGGATGTGCAGGAGAATTGTGTGTGCTGACTCTTGTCAGATCTGCACAAGATGTCATCAAGGCCCCATTTACTCTTCATTTTGGAACTCTTGGTCCTGGCACTGTCTTGTTGGTATTTAGATCCCTGTCAGTCACTAATTGAATTTAACATGGGAACACAGGGCAGTTGTCTACAAAGATATTCCTAGTTTGGACCACATCTTCACTGTGCCAGACACAAAGCACAACAAAACACCAGGCAGGCAGAGAACCCTCAGGGGCTGGAACTGGCATGTTCAAACACTCTGAATTGACCTTGACCTCAGCACAGATTCAGAGAACAGCTTCTATGTAGGAAGATACCCTTCCTCCTCTCAGAGTTTAGGACATCTAGAGTTAGGCTAAGGTACTGGCACACATGTGAGCAGGGGCAGCACTCTGGGCTTGTTCAGTGTCAAAGCCTCCCTGCCACCCCTGTGTCACAGTCACAGCAGCCCATCTCATGAGCATTCTAGGGGTGCTGATATCCTGGATGAATATTCCATGTTCTGCTGCTAGTATCTTTGCTTCCACATGGACAACTGAGAGAAGGGATTGATTAAGTGTAGGTGAGGAAGCCCTGCAAATATCTACTTAGTGTTACCAAAGACAATGGGTTCTGACTGGCAAGATCTTTGAATTAGATTTTGAAAAATGCCACCTCGGGACAGTTAGTAGGTACTCTCAGGAAGGTGCAGCATGGCGGGTACAATGGGACAGGATCCCTGAGGCTGGTGCAGTGGGCCAGGGTCGTTTGGGCAGGTAAAACTGAGTAGGAACCCTGAGCCAGGAACAACAGGGCAGGGACCCTGGTTCAGTTACAACAGAGCAGGGATCCTGGGGGAGATGCAAGGGGGCATGAATCCTGGGGAAGGGATCTTGTAGTAGTGGCCCTGTGGCATGTGCAACTGGCAGGGACCCTGGGGCAGGTGCACTGTGACGTGCCCCCAAGCTGGAATGTTCAGACAGGTGTGTGTTTGCTTCATGCAGCTGCTGTCTGAAGTAGAGAACACTGGCAACTGCCCCAGAGGGGATGTTGGGAAGTCCTTCCAAGAATCCCTCAGCTCCTAACTGAGAAGCTGTACATTCCACATATGGGCCTTTATTGAGATGAGCAGATTCTTAGGGGGCTCCCTTCAATGAACAGCCAAAGAAAGCAGAAATGAAGAACAAGCAATTGCAGCAGCCATGTCCAAGGTGTTTAACTCAGAAAAGTAGGCCTGGAAGAAACTGATTAAGTCAAATCACTTCTCTGTCTATCCATCCATCCATCCATCCATCCATCCATCCATCCATCCATACATCCATCCATCCATCCATCCATTTCTCTGAGGGAAGTCAGCTTTTATTTCTGAGAAGAAGGTCAAAGCAGCGCTCCCTTGTGGTGACAATGAGGATTGCAGGCAGTGAGATAAGTGGGTATTTATTTATTTATTTATTTATTTATTTATTTATTTATTTATTTGTTGCATGATCTGGGATATACTGCCACTTGTGGCCAGTCCCCATCTGCATCGGCTGTACCACAAACCCAGTCTCAGTGTGACACAGAAGAGGCCTGACTGGAAAGTATGTCCTCTCTCTAAGGGACACTGTATGATAACATACTCAGGACTGCAGGTCAGTCAAGGCCTGTGTTTAGGAGACTTGTGGACAGATGAATGCCTGTGAGTCTAGACTTAGACTCTGTGGAGGTCTCAGTTCACCTGACTGTCCTGAAGCTTCCCACTGTGATTTATTTCCCTCCTACGGAGTTTGCCACCTGAGCAACTTCATTTCCTGGTTATCCCCTAATCCTCTTACACTGTGTAGAGTGTTCAATCTCAGGGAGGGCCTGGGAATCTGAGAGACACCACTGAGCCCTCTGGGCCTGGCTGACTCAACCTGAGGCTACTCTGTGTGTCTTCATTTTGCTCACCCTCCAGAGACCTCAAAAGTCAGCAGTGAGCTTGCTGAGAGGTCAGGAACATCCATATTGGCCCAAGAGCAACTGTCCTCTTTTACAGTTTAATCCACAGAGCCTGTAATTCTGATTGGTGCAACAGTCTGGAAGAGTGAAAAATGTCACCTCCCAAAGACGAGTGCTGTGCTAGTGGACACTGAGGAACTTCAGGGATCAAACCCTTCCCCATTCTTCTCCAGCCTCTCTTGTTCTTCCTTGAGATGTTTCCTGCAGATCTAAAAGATACAGTCAATCCATGACATGGGTTTGAACATTTTCTCGACATTTTATTCATTGCCTGATAACTAAGACTAGGTAAAATTTATTTATTTATTTATTCATTCATTCATTTGTTATACATACGTACAGGGTAGCTGTATTGAGAAAGACCAGAGAAGGCATCAGATGTCATTAGAGACATTTGTGAGCCTCCATGTGTTTGCTGGGATTTGAACTCAGGACCTCTGGAAGAGCATTCAGTGCTCTTAGCCACTTACCAATCTTTCCATTTTCCGGGCTAACTTTTTTACTTCCAATAATGTCTTCTTTATTCAGGTTACATCCTGATCCCAGTCACTCTCCCTCTTCCCTTCCCAGTCCCACCTTACAAATCCTTTCTACCATAATGCTCTCCCTTCTCTTTGGACAAGGGGAGAGTCCCTGGGTACCACACCACCCCGGGACATCTAGTCCCAGGTGGCCCGAGCACATTCTGCCCCACAGATTTACAATCAGGCAGTCCGGGTATGGGGAACAGATCCAATGGCAGGCAACACAGACTGAGACAGTCCTGGATCTACTTGTCAGATGACCCACATGGAGACCAACGGCAGATAGCTAACCCGGCTCTGGGGTTGGTTGCACAGGCTCTAGCATACTCCATGGTCCAAGGTATCTGACGGTAGGGGACTTCTTGTAGTGTTTTAACCCAACCAGTTTCCTTGTCACTCTCCCCCCACTCTTCCACAAGACTTCCCGAGCTCCATCTGAGGATTGGTTGTGGCTTTCAGCTGCTGAGTGAAGCCTCTGGAGACAGGTGTGCTACTTTTCTGTCTGCAAGTAAATCAGAAAGAATATCATAAATAGCATCAGAGGTTGTGTCTGTCACATGAGACAGATCTCACTTTGTGTCAGTCATTGACTGGTTGGTCCCTCAATATCTGCTTTACCTTTATCCCTGCACACTTATTGGCAAGACAAATTTCGAGTTGAAGGTTTTGTGAATGTATTGATGTCTCCTTCCTCTTCTAGAAGTCTTTCTTGTTACAGGAGGTGGCCATTTCATTTTCTTGCTCTGGTAAGCCTGCAAGGGAGGCTTTGTCTTGGGTACAGTAGTTAAAAGCAAGACCTGGGAAGAGGAACTGCAGAGTTGTGATCTAGGACTTCCTGCAGCAGCCAGCTCTGGGTCCTTGGAGCCTAGGCAGGCTTTGCAGTCATAGAGCTCCATCCACTGCCCAAGTCCCATCCTGACACCTTCTCCATCTCTATTACAAACCATTGTAATGCTGGCATAGTCGCTCTGTCCTGGGCCCGATAGGCCATCCTACCCTGGAAGAACAGAGAGTTCAAGGACGGCCAAATTTCACTTAAGCAAACTTGTTCTCAGACTGTGTGGTTGCTCTGTCTTAGCACTCATAAAACACTTTCCTCTATGTTGCCTTAGGCTGTATCCTCCAAGCATCCCAACATGCATCAGCTCCATATCCTGACAAACCTACCTTAGGGTCCCTGATAATTCCAGATACTTTAATGTTCTCCAAGGTGGACTGTGGCCTCTGGTGTGGCTCACATTGATCCTAGAAGTTCTTGTGAGCCTCCATGCCATGGCATAGGATGTCTCTGAATCCGCACTGGCCTGAGGAATTCCATCTGGCATAGGATTCTCTCCCTATTGTTGAATTTTGGCTCTTATGTTTTTCAGGAATGGCTCTGCATGTGGTCAACACACACTACCCTGGAAGACCAGAGAGTTCAAGTACGGCCAACTTTCACTTAAGCAAAATTTTTCACAGACTGTGTGGGTCCCATCAGCAGAGAGTAGCCTCCACATTGCAATGATGTGAAAACTTCTGCCTTTCAGCCATGATGGACTTTAGGATCTACCCTGAGGACCCTACACAAGCCACAGGCAGGTGATGTGTAAATTGGGCATGTTATTGGGTCAGGTCTTCAGTGCAGTGCCTTAAGCTGACAGCCTTTTGGGAGGGCATATGCTTCTCTATTAAATGAACTGGTTCCACTGTTGGCCTGGACTCTGCTGTGTCTGCCGCTCATGCTCTCCTCCAAGTCTCTAACTGTCCCTAACTCTCCTTGACTGGCTGGTCAATCAGTCTTCATACCAGTCTAGAGCCATTCTATAAACACAGAGCCCAGACTGTCCTCTGCCGACGTTTAACAGGGCTGCTGGTTTAGTGTCCTGGGTTCCATATGGGGGTGCAAACTCAAGTTTCTTAGGTCCCTATGTGTCTGACAAAAAGCCTTTAGAAAAAGGTAGATGTGAAGAAATCAGGAAATAAACTCCTGCAGTACTTCATGTCAACCACTGGAGGGCTCTACACCTTTCTGGTCCTGGTGTGCCACTCAGCAAACCCTCTCACTGGAAGGCCCTGTGCCTGAAGTAGAGAACCTCTGCTAAACCCAAAGTTACCAAGAAACTGGCTGTATCTTCAGGGCAGCCTGTAGAAGATTCTCCACGACCCTGAGGACCCAATTGGGAAAACTTAGGTAGGCAGGGTGTGGGAGCCACCAGGGCTGTATGGAGACCTTAGCCAGAATTTGATCTCCAGCTGGGCATTCCGATTAACATGACCCACACTCCTATGAAGGTCTCTGGGTGGCTCCTGATATGAGTTGGGGGAGGGGGGAGGACAAGGAAGCTGGGTCAAGACAGAAGCACTGTCCTTACTCACTGCATCTGGGCTTGTTCCTGCCCTAACTGTGAAGCAGGAACCAAACACCCACTCCTCATGGGACTGTCCGTGATGAGGCCAGCTGAGGATCTGAACTGTCAGCAAGAAAGACAGGAGCTGTATGTGCCACAAACCAGAGCACAGTGTCCCGCATAAGCCCATCTTCAAATGATGCCATCTCCTCCCCAGAGTGGCTCCAGTCTGGGTTAGGAGTGGGTCATGTATTCCGAGCTCTCTGCTACTCCTGCAAACTCAGCAATGGTGCCTTCTCATGCTCATCTATACTGAGCCTAGGGAGCAGCCAGAGGTCATACTCATGGGAATTCAGACTCAGTTCAATCTGCTATCCTGTAGACCATGAGTCTGGACTCAACTTTAGTGGTCAAGGCCAGTGGTTTTTCTCCTGGACAAGACTTTGAGAATGTTAGTGACACATTGTATGCCCTTGGCTGGCCTTTACTGTAAAAGCTAGCCCTGAGTGACCATTCCAGCCTGCACCCAGGGATTCAGATCAGGCTCTTCGCTACCTGGTGCTATAGCTCACCTCCAATGTAGTTCCATGTGTCCTGGCTGCTGCAGCTGCTCCGGAAGCTACCAGATGTCTTCCCACAGAATCCTGTAGCCCCTGTGGGCTCATCCACAGACTCTCACACTCTCCCTGCTGGGAGTTAGGCTGGATGCCTGCTGTGTGGGAGCTGCCTTGGCTTGTGGAGCAGAGTCAGAAGCAGTGGACGAGATGTTGTCTGCTGCTCTTAATGTCCTCAGTGCCCAGGGCTTGCCTGTGGTGTGGTTGTGGTCCAGCTCTAGTTAATCACTGATATAAATTCAGCCCATAGAAGCTGCAGACCCCATGGGGCACAGGGAGGACCATGATTGAGGGGGAACCAAGCAATCCAGGACCTTGTGGGGATCAGGGAATATTCCAGGTCCCCTCTCACGCAGGATGCAAGGCTAGGAGCTCTGTGTGCCCTAACACAGGGGAATGGGACCGTGACTCCCATGAAATGCTCCTTCATACCTATTACATCATCAGCTTTGAGAAGGTCTTCCTCATTAAGAACATTCCACACTGCTTGCCTCTGCCATCTGTCTCTCTATTCCAGGGCTGCATGCCCTCAGGAATATTGACATGTCTTCTATGAACATTAATATTCTGTTAAATCATTTTGATATACAGTTCTCAGCATGATATCTGTGTCCAGAAGTAGTCATTCAGCAATTCTCACGGGGACAGGGAAGCAAAATCATCTCCCTGCTCTTCGTCCTCCTCTTTCTCCTCCTCTTCCTTCTCCTCCTCCTCCTCCTCCTCCTCCTCCTCCTCTTCTTTCTCCTCCTCTCTTCCTCTTCCTCCTCCTCCTCCTACCCTCCTCCTTCTCCTCCTCCTGCTGCTGCTGTGGCTAATGCTGCTTCTGCTATTGTTGCTACTCCTATTGCTGCTGTAGTTTCTGCTGGTGTCTTTTCCATTGCCATGTGTCTGAAATCACCTACTGTTTATTATACTGAGGACATGAAAGAATTTCCAGATGACACTGTGAAATAGACAAGACAATTTATTCCAAGCAAAAAAGACAGTGAGGTAGAATTCTTAGCTTACAATTTGGGGCTTTGATTTGCTTTACTATATTATAACTTCTTTTTTCTACTTCTCAGTTGAGGTCTTTGAAAGAAACCATTTAGAAATATTACCTATAAAATTCAATAGATCACTAGGTGTTAGGAACAAAAATAAAACCAGTATGCAAAACAATATGCATGCATGCAGGATTCTGACCATCAACAATAACCCACAAACTAGGTTGTTGATACTTATTCAATGACAAACCTTGTTAATTAATTTTGAGGCTTAATGGAATGGGATGTTACATTTGAAAACATAAGACTCTGTTCTGAGGCACTTGTGATTGATGACCACATGTGAAAAGATCAGTAGCCCATGGAGGAGTCCATGAGCCCATGAACCTCTAGTCCTCACCCTGTGGGAGCTATTGGCCTAAGGGGGAGCTGGAGTCCATCTGAAGGGATGGGTCAACAAGACAACTCTGTAGAGTGGGGAACTCATCAATCCTATTGGGTCCCTGCTGGGAAGAGGAGAAATCAAGAAGAGGGAGAAGGCTTGGTGTTGGGGAAACCTCATAAAGAACTTAGAGAAGATACAAGGTAAGAATTGTGGGGAAAATGGAAACCAGAGACAGAGGAAGGACCAGCATAGAGCAAACTGAAAAGGACAAAGCACAAAGGTACCTGGGCTATGCCTGCTGCTTGTTCTCTGGACTCTCCCTGTGGCTCATTTCTGGGGGGAGATTCTGTTCTGCCCCAGGCGAGGTTTCTTTCTCCTTGGCATGCAGCAACACAGCTTTATCAGGGCATTTGCTATATTCCTGGTCCACCCCTTAAAACCTCTGGGTTGGACCCTGCTGGGGATGGGCTTATCCTCTAAGGGGCTCTGTGGGAGAGTGGGTTGTCTTCTTTGATTTCCTTATTGCTACTCTTCTCACTGAAGATGCTTGTTGTTTGAATGCATGGGACACTCATGGCACATTTGTGATAGTGGTCCTGTGTAGGTGTCATCGGTAGTGGCCTGAGACGACCAGCCACAGTGGATCTTTTGCCTCCTTTTGGATGAGCATTCTGGCCATAGTGAGATACGTGACCGTGGGAGGATGACACCCGCAAGGTGCCAAGGACTGGCAGGCTTTCACTCCTCTTTTGTTCTAATCTAAAAGCAGCATCAGGATCAAGGCTAGGGAATGGGGCTGCAAGGGGACTCACTTGCTGTGCCTGGGCTGTGCAGCCATCCCCCTGGGGAGCCTGCTTTTGTAGAAAGAAATAAGTTGCCATTTCCTCATTATATTTTCTTTGTTTTAAAGAGTGTTTTACTACAGAGGCTTGGAATCCAATGCTTTTCATGGCATCCAAAATGGCTGGGTCTGGTGTGAAGGGAAGCAGTTCTTCATAGGGACCTATCAATCCGTTCCAGTGTTCTTTGAACCAAGGGTGTTTCATCGCCTTTCTTGCTGTTGGTCTATAGTTGGGATTTACTTTCAGTAATTTACTAAGGAGGTCCTCCTGTTCTTTTGAAACCCCACAGGGAGCAGGATATACCCCTGCCACTACTTGTCTTTGCAGTTCTTGGGTGATCACTGAATCAAATGGGAGCTTTCCCACTACCATACAGTACAAGACCACTCCTATAATCCACATATCATTCTTCGGCCCGTCATACCGATGGCCAAGGAGGAGTTCAGGGGAACCAAAAGAGTACGTGCCGCAGTGGTGGTTTAGCATTTTTCCAGGTTGAAATTGGGTGCTAAGCCCAAAGTCGATGACTTTGACCTTTTTGTTTTTAATCAATCATTATATTGTCCAGTTTGAGGTCTCGGTGAACAATCCCCTTTCCATGGCAGTAGCTCACTGCTGACAATATCTGTTCAAGTATTTGCCGGGCCTCATCCTCCTCTATGTGCCCTGACTCTCTGATGTACTGGTAGAGTTCTTGGCCTTCCACCAGCTCCATTATGAGGTATATTCTCGTTTCCTTTTCAATAACTTGTATGAGAGACACTATGTTGGGGTGGTTGATCTTTCTCATTATGTTTGCTTCCATCATGGCTGGCTGGAACCACTGCTTGTCCTTTCACAGAACTTTGACAGCCACCGGGGTTCCTGTGAGCCGGTGGTGGGCCAGGAGGACTTTGGCGTTGCCCCCTTGCCCAATTGTCCCCAATACTTGGTATTGGGAATGGAAGTTGCCCTCCTCAGAGATACTGGGCTCGGGTGTAGGGGTTGGTAACTCCTCCTCAGTCTCTGTAGGCATTTTATCAGTACTAATGCTACCTAAAAATAACAAAAATGGAATCAAATATTGAAAAAGATGGAGCAATATAGGAGCTAAAATTACACTTGTGGTACCTAGAAGAAACAAACAAAAGAAAAAGAAAAAAAACAAACAAAGACAAAGTAAAAACTAGACAAGAAAAATAGAGCAAAATAATGAAAAAGTTAAGGGGAAAATATGAGGAATCATAAGTAAAACCACCCAAATAACCAACCCCAAAAGAGAAAGCCAAGAGTGCACACATGCTAAATGCAATGATGAAAATAAAAATCGTCATACTACAATAGGATTGGGCGGCCAAAGGTGGCCAATACTATGAATAGATGTTCATTGAAGAAAAAAAAAACAGATGAAAGAAATGAGAGGAGAAAGAATTAGTATAAGACAAAACAAAGAAATATAAAAAGCCGACACTTAAGGGGAAACTCCATTGAATTTCAGGATCTAGTGATCCACAAAAATCCACAACTCTCCAGAGCAAAATACTGAAAATTAAAATTAACCAACCACAAGGAATAAGGCACTTAAATATCAGTGAATAGTAAACCTAAAACAAAGGCCGAAGAGTCAAAGTGTCACAAAGGGCAAATTTGTATCAAGCCTAAGCCAAAGATTGCTTGTACTCAATAAATAGAGAAACAGGAATAATGCAAAAGGATGAAACCACAGGACATTGAAAATGGAGATAGAGGGTTGGGGATTTAGCTCAGCGGTAGAGCACTTGCCTAGCGAGCACAAGGCCCTGGGTTCGGTCCCAGCTCCGAAAAAATAAAAAAAAAAAAAAAAGAAAATGGAGATAGAGTGAATCATCCGACTGCAGAAATGTATATAATCAAAGCAATAATATACCATGTGAGAACATAAAATCCACCAACAAAATGAATCCATCAATCCATAAGAAAGAAAGAAAGAAAGAAAGAAAGAAAGAAAGAAAGAAAGAAAGAAAGAAAGAAAGAAAGGCAGGAAGGAAGGAAGGAAGGAAGGAATGAAAAAAGAGAGAAAGGAAGAAAGAAAGAAAGAAAGAAAGAAAGCATAAATGAAAATCAAAACCATAATAAGGAAACAGCCAGTGCCTTTGCCAATATGTGACCTAATTCTTTCTCTTGAAGTCATCCAAAAATCAATCAATCAAGAAATAGGCAGCCAGTCATCTACATAGCCCTTTAAACTGATATTATGGGGTTGGCATACCAAATGCCTGGGAGCGACTGGTCAGCCAGCCCAGATACTTGGGCAGCTGCAGGCCAGTGAGAGAGCCTGTCTTGAAAATAAGGTTGAGAACCTACCTCAGGAACAGCAGCCGGGGTGACTTCTGGCCTCTACACTCTCTTGCACTGAGGTGCAGGTAATATAGATATAAGGGGCAAAAGGAGATGGGCACGTGCACACACAGACACACACAGGCACACACACACACACAAACACAAACACACACACACACACACACACACACACACACACCACAGGCACACACAGAGGCCCTCACACAGAAATACACAGAAGTGAACTTATACTCACACAAACTCTTACAAACACCCAGATTCACACAAAACACACATACTTACACACAAGCAAATGTGGAAAAACACACATCAGACGCACACACACACAGGGACACACACTCACGCACAAGAAGAAGTACACACATACAAACATACACACACACACACAAACCTGTAAACTCACCCACTCTTACATATACTGACAAACACACAGGCAAAAGTGTACACACACTCACACACAGGCAAATCTGTCAACACACACTCTCTTACACACACTGATACATACACATATACACAGTACAGTAAAATCCGATACAACCACACACAGCTCAGTAGATACAACCAAGTCGCAGAGGGCTCCACTCCACACCTCCTCTCAAAGCACTCAAAGAAAACCAGGCTTGGCAACACCTTAATATCTGTTTGCTGGGCCGCCTCACAATCGCTCTTCATGAGGTCACAGTAGGACCTGTCATGACATGGTTGGGAAGGACTCTGAGACTGTGGCTTCTATGGGCTATGGAAAGACTTTAGGCTGTTAGAAATAAAACCCTGTAAGATGCTTAGCTGTCCATAGTTCTCTGTTTTGAATGTTTACTCTGCCTCCTGCTTTAAAGTCCTCATGTCTACACTCAGGGTATCACGTTTTCTTTGAATTCTGAAGGATCAGCCTCAAACTGATGGTATAGTTTCCTTTTTTTAAAGACAAAGCTGTTTCTAAACTGACCCACCAAGAGGACACTGTTCTCATAAGTCCTCAGAAAGGCTCTAGGTTATCATCAAACACCTGAGACAAAGCTGCAGGACTAGGCAGAGACTTGAGTTTGAATCCCCAAAACGCCTATTGGATGCATCAGCAAAGCTCATACGCTTTCTCTGTGGAGAAGTTAACATGGACCAACAGATTAGAGGGCCAGAGCCCCAACCCATGCTGGGTGGACACTCTCCTCAAACATCCAACACAGAGATCTTTGTACAGAGATCAGGAGAAGGCTTCTCTTAAAAGCTGTGCAGAGCACCTCAGGCTCAGGGACTCAGGACTGACACCCATAGAATGCTGTAGAGGAGCCCTTTGTGATTCAAGGGCTCATCTGCCTGGGTCCTGTGCCTCTAGAGATGATCCCAGGACTGGGCTGTGGCTGCTTATGGGCTCAGACAGGGAGGTGCCAGGGGGTTTGTCCTTGGCTCCTGGGAGTAGAGCAGTTTTTCTTTCCCTGTCCTTGCTGTTTGAACTTTTCTTCCTTGGGAAAATGGAAGGACTGGACGAAGTCTGTCTATAGAGAGTGAGGCTGGCTGGGAAACTGCTCGCTGCTCTCCATTGTCATCCTGCTGGGGGTTTGGGGTTGTTAGCAGGTTAGCCTCTCCACCATTCCAGTCTGCTTCTCTCCATTTAATCCATGCATCTCTGTCTCTTCGCTTCGTGACATGGTTGCACAAGTCCTACCTGACGGCCACTCCAGGGCATAAGTCCCTCAGTGAGTGAATTCCAGATGGTTCTGTCTAGAGCTTAATTGTACAGGGTAGTTGCTCAGTATGTAGGTACATGGAAGAGGATACTGCACGGCACCCAAACACATTTCATATAACATCAATCCACATACTCTTGTACTAATTGGTTCTATTTATACCTTTCGTGATTACTGCTATTCACTGTACTGTGAAGTGTGAATTTTTATTATGTTTCACTTCTGCAAAGGAAGAGACACTGGAGATTCCAAAGGCCTAGCGGAAGGGAGGCCTTGACACACAGGTGTGCTCCTGGGAAAAAGCTCTTTCATAATACGCCTTGTTGAATCCCATGATGTGTGGATTGCTCTATGCCCTATCTAGGGTTGACCTCAGCATATTAATGGGAGCTGAGACTTCTCTCTGATAAAACAGTACCACCCTCCTTGAAGATGTCTGTGAGGGTTTGTATATGCTTAGCTCAGGGAGTGGCACTATTAGGAGGCATGGTCTTGTTAAGTAGGTGTGTCACAGTGGTCATGGGCTTTAAGAACTTTTTCCTATCCACATGCAAGCCAATCTTCCCCAAGCAGCCTTCAGATAAAGATGTCGAACTCTCACTCTCTCTGGCACCATGCCTGCCTGATTGCTGCCATGCTCCCAGCTTGATGATACTGGACTGAGTCTCTGAACCTGCAATCCTGTGTTCATTAATGTTGTCCTCATAAGAGCTGCATTGTTTGTGTTATGTCTCTTTACAGCAGTAAACCCCTAACTGAGACAATGTCCATCTTCCCTTCCCCAGCTTCCAGACTTTAGAAGCTTCACACATGAGCGGCATTCTCTTGGAACTATGAGGCTAAGAGGCTGTAGGCTGTCTGCTTGATCTGAGAGTGCTAGGATATCCTGCTCCTAAAGGAATTGTTACTGCTCCATTGCAATACTGTGAATAGCATCAGCAGGCTTTTGCTTTGTACTCCCTTAAACAATACTGTCTTCTCCAGGAGTGGATCCAACAGCTCTCAGAACCTCCTCAGGAGCTATGTGTTTCCCAAGGATTACCTGCACTTGCTTACACACCCCTATTCTGTGTTCTGAAAACTTTTCAAAGCCCATTCATCTGAGACTGGTGAGTTCAGGACAGTAGTCCCAAGTGTCTTGTCCTACCCTGACAGTTCACTCTCATGAGGCATCACCTGCCCTTGAGAGCAGATTTTCCCACGGGACGTTTGATTTACTGGGAATTGTGTGTACTGACTCCTGTCAGATCTGCCCAAGATGGCATCAAGGCCCCATTTGCTCTTATTTATGGAATTCACATTCCTGGCACTGTTGTTGGTATTTAGGTCCATGCCTGTCCATAGTTATATGTTAGCATGGAAACCCAGGGCAGCTGCCTTCAAAGATATTCCTAGTATGGACCACATCTTCACCTTGCCAGACGTAAAGCACAGCAAAACACCAGGCAGGCAGAGAACCCTCAGGGGCTGGAAATGGCATGTTCAAACACTCTGGCTTGACCTTGGCCAGCACAGATTCAGAGGACAGCCTCTATGTAGGAAGATCTCCTTCCTCCTCTCAGAGTATAAGACATCTAGAGTCAGGCTAAGGTGCTGGCACCCATGTGAGCAGAGGCAGCACCCTGGGCTTCTTCAATGTCAAAGCCTACCTACCACCCCTGTATCACATGTCAGAGCAGTCCATCTCATGAGAATTCTAGGAGTGCTGATATCCTGGGTGACTATCCCATGTTCTGCTGCCAGTTTCTTTGCTTCCACATGGCCAACTGTGAGAAGGGATTGAGAAAGGGAAGGTGATGAAGCCCTGCTAATATCTACTTGGTGCCAGCAAAGAAAATGGGTTCTGACTGGCGAGATCTTTGAGTTAAATTTTCAAATATGCCACCTCGGGACAGTTAGTTGGCACTTTCAGAAAGCTGCTCCAGGTTGGGAACAATGGGACTGGATCCCTGAGGCTGGTGAAGTTGGCCAGGGATTTTGGGACAGTAAAACTTAGTGGGAACCCTGGGCCAGGTGCAACAGTGCAGTGAACCTGTTGCAGGTGCAGTGGAGCAGGGACCCTGGGGGAGATGCAATGGGACAGGAGCCCTAGGGAGGGGACCTCATGGTAGTGGCCCTGTGGCATGTGCAACTGACAGGGACCCTGGGGCAGGTGCACTGTGATGTGCACCCAAGCTGGAATGTTCAGACAGGTGTGTGTTTGCTTCATGCAGCTGCTGTCTGAAGTAGAGAACACTGGAAACTGCCCCAAAGGGGACTTTGGGGGCTCCTTCCAAGAATCCCTTAGCTCCTAACTGAGAAGCTGTACATTCCACAGATGGGCCTTTATTGAGATGAGCAGATTCTAAGGGGGCTGCCTTGAATGAACAGCCAAAGAAAGCAGAAATGAACAACAAGGAATTGCACCAGCCATGTCCATGGTGTTTTGCTCAGAAAAATAGGACTGGAAGAAACTGATTAAGTCAAATTACTTTATCTATCTATCTATCTATCTATCTATCTATCTATCTATCTATCTATCCATCCACCCACCCACCCACCCACCCACCCACCCATCCATCCATCTATCTATCTATCTATCTATCTATCCATGTATCTATCTATCTATTCACCCATCTATCCAACCATCCATCCATCCACCCACCCACCCACCCATCTATCCATCCATCCATCCATCCATCCATCCATCCATCCACCCACCCACCCACCCACCCACCCACCCACCCACCCACCCACCCATCTATCTATCTATCTATCTATCTATCTATCTATCTATCTATCTATCTATCTATCCACCCATCTATCCAACCATCCATCCATCCATACATCCACAATCCCACCCACCCACCCACCCACCCAACCATCCATCCATCCATCCATCCATCGATCCATCCATCCATCCATCCATCCATCCATCCATCTATCCATCCATCCACCCACCCTCCCACCCACCCACCCACCCACCCATCTTTCTATCTATCTATCTATCTATCTATCTATCTATCTATCTATCTATCTATCTATCTATCTATCTATCTATCTATCTATTCACCGATCTATCCAACCATCCATCCATCCATCCATCCATCCATCCATCCATCCATCCATCCATCCATTTCCCTGAGACAAGTCATCTTTTATGTGTAAGAAGAAGGTCACAGCGGCGCTCCCTTGTGATGACAATGAGGATTGCAAGTAGTGAGATGGATTGTTTGTTTGTTTATTTGTTTGTTTGTTTATTGCATGAGCTGGGATAGAATGCCAGTTGTGGCCTGTCCCCATCAGCATCCACTGTGCTACAGACCCAGTCTCAGTGTCACACAGAAGAGGACTAACTGGAAAGTTTGTCATATCTCTAAGGGACACTGTATCGTACAATACTCTGTACTGCAGATCAGTCAATGCCTGTGTTTAGGAGACTTGCGGATAGAATGAATGTCTGTGAGTCTGGACTTAGACTCTGTGGAGGGCTCAGGTCACCTGACTGTCCTGAAGCTTCCCACTGTGATTTATTTCCCTCCTACAGAGCCAGACACCTGAGCAACTGCATTTCCTGGTTATCCCCTAATCCTCTTACACTGTGTAGAGTGTTCAATCTCAGGGAGGGCCTGGGAATCTGAGTGATACCACTGAGCCCCCTGGGCCTGGCTGACTCAACCTGAGGCTACTCTGTGTGTCTTCATTTTGCTCACCCTCCAGAGACCTCAAAAGGCAGCAGTGAGCTTGCTGAGAGGCAAGGAGCCTCCATATTGGCCCAAAAGCAACTGTCCTCTTTTACAGGTTCATCCACAGAGCATGTAATTTTGATTGATGCAACATCGGGAAGAATGAATGACATCATCTCCCAAGGGCAAGTGCTGTGCTAGTGGACACTAAGGAGCTGCAGGGATCAGAACCCTTTTCCAGCCTCTCTTGTTCTTCCTTGTGATGGTTCCTGCAGATCTGAAAGATCCAGGGAGTACATGACATGGGTTTGAATATAATCTCATTACACTTTATTCCCTGCTCTGAATCTAAGACCAGGTAATTCCTACGTTTGTTTGTTTATTTATTTATTTATTCCTTTGATATATATATGTGTGTGTGTGTGTGTGTGTGTGTGTGTGTGTGTGTGTGTGTGTGTGTGTGTCTGTATACATATATACAATGTCGCTGTCTTTAGAAATACAAGAGAGGGCATCAAATCTCATCAGAGATATTTGTGAGCCACAATGTGGTTGCTAGCATTTGAACTCAGGACTTCTGGAAGAGCAATCAGTTCTCTTAACACTGAGCAATCTTTCCAATTTCCAGTCTAACTTTCTTAATTCCAGTACTGTATTCTTTATTTAGGTTACATCTGGATCCCAGCCACTCTCCCTCCTCCTTTCCCAGTGCCACCTTACAAATCCTTCTCACCATAATGCTCTCCCTTCTCTTTGTAGAAGGGCAGACTCCCTAGGTACCACCCCTCCCTGGGGCATCTACTCCCAACAGTATGAGGCACCCCCTGTCCCACAGATTTACAATCAGGCTGCCCAGGTATGGGGAAGGGTTCCCATGGCAGGCAAGAGAGACTGAGACAGTCCTGGATCTACTTGTCAGATGAGACACATGCAGACCAACTGCAGATAGCTACACCTGGCCCTGGGGTTGGTTGCCCAGGCTCTAGCATACTCCATGGTCCAAGGTATCTGACTATAGGGGACTTCTTGTAGTGTTTTTAACCCCTCTAGTCTGCTCACCACTCTCCCCCACTCTTCCACAAGACTTCCCAAGCTCCATCTGAGGACTGGCTGTGGCTTTCAGCTGCTGAGTGAAGCCTCTCCAGAGACAGGTGTGCTACTTTTCTGTCTGCAAGTAAATCAGAGTAACATAAGTACTGTCAGAGGTTGTCTCTGTCACATGAGATGGATCTCACTTTGGGGCATTCATTGTTTGGTTGTTCCCTCAATATATGCTATATCCTTATCCCTGCACACTTATTGGCAAAACAGATTTTGAGTTGAAGGTGTTGTGAGTGCATTGATGTCCTCTTCCTCTTCTAGAAGTTCTTTCTTGCTTCAGGAGGTGGCCATTTCCATCTTCTGCTCCGGTAGGAATCTAAGCTAGAGTCACCCTCATAGACTCCCCATATCCTCTCACTTACCAGGCATCCAGCAAGTCACCAGAGATCCCTGGACACTCCTGCCCAGACAATTTGTAAACTCACTCCTAGCCCTCTTCCAAACCCCTCTCCCTAGACCTGATCAGCATTTCCATCTCCTTTCCTGCCTTTTCTCTTACCCTGTTCCATCATCCTTCTTAGACTATTTTGTTTCTCCTTCTTATGAGATTCACGCCTCCTCACTTAGGCCTTCCTTCTTCCTTCATGCCTATCAACCTGTTATCCTGCACTTTATGGTTAATGTCCACTTATAAATGACATACGTTTTTCTGTGGTTCTGGGTTACCTCACTCGGGATAACATTCTCAAGTTCATCCATTTGCCTACAAAATTCATGATGTATTTATTCTTAATAGCTGATGAGTATTCCATTGTGTAGATATACAATATTTCCTGTATCCATTCTTCAGTAGGGGGACATACAGGTTGTTTTCAGTTCTTGGACATTACAGATAAAAACACTGTTAACATAGTTCATCAAGCGTCCTTGTGGGATGGTGGGTCACCATTTGATTATATGACCCATGGTTGTTTTGCTAAGTCCAGATGAAAACTGATTCCCAGTTTTCTGAGAAACTGCCAATATGATTTCGAAAATGGATGTACAAGTTTTCAATCCAAACAGCAATGGAGGAGTGTTCCCACTATTCCACATCCTCATCAGCATGTGCTGGAAGTCACTTTAGATTTTTATTTTATCCATACTGATGCACATAAGTTGGAATCCCAGGGTGCTTTTGATTTGGATATACCTGGTGACCAAGGATGGTGACCAGTTCTTTAAGTGGCTCTTGGCCCTTCAAAATTCTGCTGATGAATTTATCTCTGCACCACATTATAAGATTAGGATATTTGGTCTCTTGTAGTTTCACTTGTTATTTATGTAATTTGAATATTAGCCTTTTGTGCACTATAGGGTTGGTGAAGATCCTCTTCCAACCTGTATGCAGACATTTCTATTAAGTGTTTTGTTTTACTTACAGAAGCTTTTTAATTTCATCAAGTTTCATTTATTAATTGTTGATCTCAATATCTGAGCACCATTGGTGTTCTGCTCAGGAAGTTGTCTCCTGTACCAATGTGCTCAAGCCTATTTCTCACTTTTTCTTGTATCAGATTTGATGTATAAGGTTTTATTTTGAGGTCTTTGATCCACTTGGACATGTGTTTTGCACAGGTTTATAAATAAGGCTCATTGCATTCTTCCCTATGCCTATATCCAATTAGACCAGCACCACCTGTTCAAGATGCTTTCTTATATTTTGTCATATAATTTTGCCCACTTTATTGACAATAAGCATCCATACTTGTGTGGGTTTTTTTCAGGGTCTTGGATTTCATTTTATTGATCAGCCTGCCTGTTCCTATACCAATACTGTAGTTTTATTGCTATAGCTCTGTAGGACAGCAGTAAATCAGAGATGGTGATTCCTCCCGATATTCTGTTATTGTTCAGGAATGTTTTAGCTATCCTGGGTTTATTAAATCTTTCACTTGAAGTTGAGAATTTCACGTTAAGGTCTGTAAAGACTTGTTTTGGTATTTTAATGGGTATTGCATTCACTTTCTGATATCTTTCAATTTCCTTTTTCATAGATTTAAAATTTTTGGTAAAACAGATCTTTCACTTTCTTAGAGTTACACTAATACATTTATATTATTTGTTGCTATTGTAAAGAGCAATGTTTCCCTAATTTATTTGTCAGCCCCTTCATTGTTTGTTTAAAAGAATGGTACTGATTTTTTTTAGTTAATGTTGTATCCACCCACTTTACTGAAGGTATTTATCAAATGTAGGAGTTCTGTGATAGAACTTTTGGGGGCTCTTGTACATACTATGATATCATCACAAATGCCAATGTGATATCTTCTTCCCTTCCAATGCATATAGTTAATCAATATATTCATTTAATTTCAAATGATATCCCCCTTCCTTGTTGCCCCTCCGCAATCAGCCATTCTATCCTCCCCATGCCCCTCAGCTTGGCGTCTATGAGGGAGCTCCTCCACTCTCTCCCCTACTCCCGCCTGACCACTCTAACATCCCCCTATGCTGGCACACCAAACCTCCTCAGGACCAGGGGCCTCCTCTCCCATTGATGTCAGTGAAAGCCATGTATCTGGAGCCATGGTTCCCTCCATGTGTATTCTTTAGTTTTTGCTTTGTTCTTCGGAGCTCTGGGTGTCCAGTAAACTGATAATGTTTTTCTTATGGTGCTGAATTCCCTCAGGTCCTTCAGTCCTTCACCTAGCTCTTCCAGTGGGGTTCCCAGGCACAGTCTGATTGTTGGCTGTAAGTATCTACAGCTGTATGGGTCAAGTGCTGGTACAACCTCTCAGGGAATAGCAATAGCAGGCTTCTGTCAGTAAGCGCATCTTGACATCAGTAATAGTGTCTCAGTTTTGTATGTGCTCATGGGATGGAATCCTAGGTGGAGCACTGAAGGAAAGGTATGGCCTTTCCTTCAGTGTCTGTTCTATTTTTTATTGCTGTCTTTACTTTGGACTTGAACATACCTAGGTAAAAAATTGAAATGAGTTTGGGATTTAGCTCAGTGGTAGAGCGCTTGCCTAGCAAGTGCAAGGCCCTGAGTTCAGTCCCCAGCTCCGAAAAAAAAAGAAAAAGAAAAAAAAATTAGGATGATTGTGTGGCCCCTTTGCCTATTTGGGGCTGTGTCTATCTAGTGGAGGTGTCTATACAGATTGCAGGTCCCCCTTGTTGCATATGTCAGATAAAGTCAACCGTTTGCATCCTGGGGGACTCTCACTTCCCTAACATCTGGGACTTTGTAGTGGCTACACCCTGTTCATCATTCCCCACTGCTACATACTTTTAATCAATTTCCTGAAACTCTAATTCTCTCATGTCTTTTCTATCACCCTTTCCTGTCCTCCCCACAACCCTGCATATGTATCTACCACTACTCTCTTGCTCACAGGTCCCTGCCTTGCTCTACCTCCTGTGATTATTTTGTTCCCTGTACTATGTGGGAATGAACATCCACACTTTGTTCTTCCTTCTTCTTAAGCTCCATATGGTTTGTGAGGTTTATTGTGGCATATTGAGCTTTTGGGGGTAATAACAACTTATAAGTTTGTACACAGCTTGTGTCTGGGTTACCTCTCTCAAGTTTATATATTTTAGATCTATTCATTTCCCTGTAATTTCGTGAAGTCATTGTTTATACTAACTTGGTAGTACTCTAATGTGCAAATGCATCTCAATTTCTATATCCATGCTTCCATTGAGGTACATGTGGATTGGTTACAACGTCTAGATATTATAAATAAGGCTTATATAAACATAAGGGAGCATGGGGCCTTGTTATATGTTGGAACATCTTTGGGGATTTATGTCTAGTAGTGTTATAGCTAGTTGTTCATGTAGAACTATTTTTAATTTTCTGAGGAAGCACTGAATTGATTTCTAAAGTGATTTTACCAGCTTGCAGTTCTACCAGCCGTAGAAGACTGTTGCTCTTTCTCCACATCCTTGCCAGCATTTCCTGTCACCTGTGGTTTTTATCTTAGTCATTGGTGTGCTGTGGATTGTGAGGGTCATTTTGATTTACACTTCCCTGATGAGGAAGGATGTTGAACGCTTCTTTAAGTGCTTCTCATCCTTTCAAGTCTCCTTGTTTGAGAATTCTTTGTTTAGCTCTGTACAACGTTTGAAAAATATTGTTTTTTGATTTTTGGTGCCTAACTTCTGAATTTTTGTGTATTTTTTATACTAGCTCTCTATCAAATGAAGGATCAATAGAGATCTTTTCCCAATCTCTGGATTGCCATTTTCTCCTAATGACTAAGACCTTTGCCTTACAGATACTTTCAATTTTATGAGGTCCCATTTGTCGAATGGTGATTTTAGAACATAAGCCATTGGCATTCTAGTCAGAAATTTCCCCCTATGCCAATGTGTTTGAGGCTCTTCCCCACGGTCTCTTCTATTATATTCAGCATGTCTGGTTTATATGGAGGTTCTTGATCCACTTGGACTTGACCATTGTACAAGGAGTTGAGAATAGGTAATTTTGCACTCTTTTCATGCTCACCGACAGTTCAACCAATACCTTTGGTTGAAAATGCTGTTTTTTTTATGCCGGATGGATTTGGCTTCTTTGTCACAGATTAAGTTCCCACCCGTGTGTAGGGTTATTTTCTGGGTTGTACATTGTATTACTTTGATCTACTTTCCTGTCCCTGTACCAATAACTGTTTGTTTTTTAAAAGTATTACTCTGTAGTAGAGGTTGAAGTCAGGAATGCTGATTCTCCCAGAATTTCTTTTATTGTTGAGAATATTTGCCCTATCCTGTGTTTTTTGTCATTCTAGATGAATTTGAGAATTGCTCTAACTCTATGAGGAAGTGAGTTGGAATTTTGATGGGGATTGCATTGAATCTATAGACTGCTTTTGGTAAGACGGCCATTTTACTATGTTTATCCTGCTGATCCAAGAGCATGGGAGATCGTTCCATCTTCTACGGTCTTCTCCAATTTCTTTCATCGGAGACTTGTCCCTGTTGTACAGATCTTTCACTTGCTTGGTTAGAATCACGCTGAGGTATTTTATATTATATGTGACTAATGTGAAGGGTACTGTTTCCCTAATTTTTCTCAGCCCATTATTTTTTTGAGTAGGGGAAGACAGCTGATTTGGTAGAGTGAATTTTCTATCCAGCCACTTTGCTTAAGTTGTTTATCAGCTGGAGGAGTTCTGGTACAATTTTTTCTGGTCACATGTTTATACTACCATTTCCTCCACCAATAGTGATATCTTAAATTCCTCCTTCCCAATGTGTATCCCTTTGATCTCTTTTTGTTCTCCTATTGCTCTGTCTATAAACTCTCGTAATATATTGTATAGAGAGGGGCAGAGTGGGCAAGCTTGCCTTTTTCCTGATTTTAGTGGGATTGCTTCAAGTTTCTCTACATTTTGTTTGGTATTGGCTGTTTGTTGTATATGGTTATATATTTACGTAATGAATGTATATGACCAAATATATACGACCAAATATATATATATATATATATATATATATATATATATATATATATATATATGTGTGTGTGTGTGTGTGTGTGTGTGTGTGTGTGTGTGTGTGTACATTCATTAAGGTTATATGTCCTCTGCCCTTGTAACACTGAATTACATTAATCAGGGTTGTTCTAGCTCTCAGTAATATAAAGGGGAAAAGTTTGTGGAAATGGTGTACTTTTAAACTACCCCCATAGTTAAGCAGGTTTACATGGCCAAAATATTTAAATTCTGAAGCTTAATGAAATTGAGCACCCTCGCTTTGTTATTTTCTTTCTCCCTTTTAAGTGTGGCTATGTTGGACCACCATATATATCTGTGTACATAGGTGCGTGTGGAGGCTTGCCCTGAGGTTGACGGAAATTATCCTCTATTTACTCTCCCTTGCTCAATGAAAGAGAGTCTCTCAATGGCTAAGCTGGCTGCCTGTTCTTCCTAGCATTTATGTAATCATCAGTTGATCACTGAGCCATCTGTAGTGCACATATTTATTTTTGAAAGTCACAGTCAAGAGTTTATTTTGCCCCTTTTCTGCATGGAATTCTTTATTGGTTTATTACTCTTTTGATATATTTTAAGTTGTACTCATACTTTCTTGGCCAGGTTGCTTATAGGGTTATGCCACAAATCCTGCCTTTTCTTTGAACTGACATTTAGTTGATGAGCAAAGATTGGATTTTAAAGTTCTGCTCAGACCGTAGAGTAGGTATAGTTTGTTTCAGCCACAATACATAAAATAACTGAAATAATGTGCAAAAATGAACAGCTCTCAGTGAAACATGAAAATTTAGATGAAAATTTAGTTAGGCTAGTTAGTTGTATTTTAATGCATAATCTTTTGTGTTCTCCTCTTGTCCAGCCAAGATGCACACTTATCTGGCAGTTCTGGAAACCATGAAAACCTGATTTTTAAAGAGCGTCCACACAACTTCTCAAAAAGTCATGATGTGTCTGACAAAGTGGAAGCTTCTCGTAAAGTAACAGAGCTTGAGAATGAACTGAACAGTAAGTGAGAAGAGAGAGGTCACCTGTACTCAAGCCGGTCTGACCTTGGCAGTCGGTTTGTGGGGTGGGCCTGAAGAGGAAGGAACAAATGTCCTTCTAAGTGATGTTTAATTTCTTTTTCTGAAATGGTTGCAATTGAGAGATGTTCCACATCCAAGAAATTTTGTCTTACTTTACCAAGAAAAATCCTGCCTAGTTCTTAGTGATCTGACAAAGGTGAAGTTACCCGTTCTTGTTAGCATTGGCACTCTTGGACCCAGAAGGCACAATGAAGGGCTTTAAAGATGACAGGGTGTTTCCTCTACCCTACCTTTTCCATTGTCATTCCAAGGGAAGTAGGCCTAGACATTATCTTTCTGTTTTTTCTAAAAACTCCATTTTCCTACCAGACAGTGATCGCCGAAAATTTCAGAGCACTACTGTGTCTCTGGAATGCTGATTCTCCCAGAATTTCTTTTTTTGTTGAGAATATTTTCCCTATCCTGTGTTTTTTGTCATTCTAGATGAATTTGAGAATTGCTCTTGTCTGCAGGAGACAGGCCTCTCAGCATAGGGCATTCCTGTGTCATTGGGGACCCTGTATGCAGGAGACAGGTTTCTTAGGGCAGGTGAAATGTTGCCTGTACGTTCTTTAATTTGCATGAGTTGGCTGCAAGGAGTTGTTAATGTAAGGCGCACAACACATCATTCGTCTAAAATGTGAGCCTCCTGATCCAATGTAAATGTTTGAGATTGAATATCTAATTCATAATTTAATTTCCAAAATTCTAGAGAAAGGTTTCAGATTTGATGCTAGGGATTTTATTTTTATCAATTCAAATCACCAGAACACTAATCATTAGGGGAAAGCAAAGGTGACAGTTCTGTTAGAGTTAACTAATACTTCAGTGGTTCCAAAGGCTGTAGAGCTCTCACAGCATTACACAGCATTCTTGCAAGCAGGAACAAAGACGTCCGAGACGATTGGGAGCTCATGGGTGGCTGTCAAACACAGCTATCTCAGAAGTTGTAAATTTAGTAAAGAGATTTATAAACACTGTCAGGAAAGGAAGAAGCGTGTTGCTGTGCCCCCTGTGACTTAAGTGCTATAAGAAAACTTGTGTCAGTTGAGTCTGCATCTCTTTCTCAGCCTAACAGATTTATTTAATTTTAATTCCTGAATTTTGCATCCTCATTCCTCAGTTGAGCTATGGGAGAAAGGCCTCAGTTTGCTTATTTTGTGTGAAAGGTGACTTTATGATTTCAACACATTTTCTTTTTCAGAATCTCTAATATGGTTTCAGAAGAACTTTCTGTTCCATAGAAATCTGTGCATCAGGGAAATAATCACAATTTTAAATAAAACGGAAGCATTTGAAACCCAAAAATTCTTTTTAATAAGAGCTGTACAATCAATTGTTGAAATACAACCATTAGTATTTTTTACGTTTATCGAGTTTCCTATTTGAAAGCGTGTCTTTGTTTTTTCCTCTGTAAGAGAATAGAGTGTCCCAGAGAGCTGATGAAGGATTTGCACACTTGTCTTGCCCAGGAAGTGCATTCTCCTTGTGTCTGCAGCACATGGGCAGCCTTTGATAGCATAAAAATACCTCCCAAAGAAGAGCAGGTACCTGCTGTCCCTAGTGCATGGGAAGACAGATGCACTCAAGAACCTGCAAGCATCTGAAAACACTGCATGTGTGTTTGTGAGACCTGTAGTGAAGTAGACTTGGCCATCCCTGGACAGTGAGGTCAGATGTGAATAAGTGTTGCAAGATCACATTGAATAGCATACACTACTGTTGGGAAATGTTTTCCTAAGGCCTGGACTCCCCAAACTACTCACTGATAAGCCCATTGCCTTAAAGGTCTTCTGGTCATTCACGTTTCAAATGTAAGTGGCAACTCAGTACTGATGGAAGGAAGGTATGTTTTATTATCATGGCACAAGATACACTGATTCGTTCCAGCTGGCTGAAGGGTCAGTGGGATGTTGTGTTCCCTCACCCTCATGACTACTGTGCTTTAGCACGGGGAGCAGGACAGTGTCCAAATCTCAGGGTTTGGGTGAAATGTAAGGATGGAGTTGGGAAGTTGCTGGTCAAAGGATGTAAAGTTCAGATGAACAGGGAATGACTTTGAGTACTGTTACCTGTAGCCTAGGACACTCAGCAGTGTCCTATAAATAATGCAAAGGAACTTTAAGAAAGGGGAAGCATGTTTGAGGGTTTAAAAAGCTGAGATGGGTATTCAATGCCACAGTAAATTGATTTGTATTTTACAAGCACTGTAAATGCGAAGGATATTGAGAGGTAGCCTGGAAAACTTCAGTGTATGGGCATAGAGCTCATGCGCACGCATGAGTGGCCAATGAACGATACCCGCCCCTCCTCTCTCGGACTTAGCCACGCCCTTCATTAGTTCCTGAGGGGATTTTTCAGAACAGAGGTTATGGCAGTTTCACTATCCAATTCCAGTGAGTATGAGGGGAGCCCATGGAGTTTGAAATGACTCCTTTCTTCTCTCAGGGAGGTGAGAAAAAATAAGAGAATTTGGGTTGGCTTAGTAGCACTATTTTGTGAGTCTTAGCTTGAGTTCCCTCCGAATGGAGACCAACTGCTTCTTTCCGAATCTTAGCGAAGTTGACCCGTTTTCTCCCAACTGTCCTTATGGCTCCTTCCTCCATCTCCCGCTTGGGGCCTCTGTGGACTCTCATTTGCTGCATCAGCACATGAAGGTTCCCTGACTTGGCACCTCCTTATGCTGAACATCAGCAGACTCCATACTGAGTAGGATTTGGGAGTACAGCTGTTAATACCAATAATTATGTAACCCTAGTCGATGCCCTCTTAGAGCACGCCGCAGAAAAATAGATTGATAAAAGTGAAGAAAAATATAAACATCATGTGTGGTAATGGCTCCCAAGCAAAGAATCTGAACCTTACAGCAGCCCCACCTAAGATTTATGAACAGGAAACCCGGAAGGGGAATGACATTTGAAGTGTAAGTAAAGAAATGTATATAATAAAAAATTAAAAAACAAAAAAAGACAAAGAGGTCTATGCTGTGAACATAATCAGAAAGATGATCTTATCTGCCTCTTTTGTTTGTGTGTGTGTGTGTGTGTGTGTGTGTGTGTGTGTGTGTGTGTGTTTTACCTTGACTTCCGTAGTCAATGGAGTTCAGATAACTGTAGGAATGCATTTTATGGTTTAGAGGCACTGATAGGATCATTCCTTTACTTATGCTCCCCCTACTAGTTTTCTCACACATATATCATCAAGATTTAAGCTGTTATGCATCCATAAAACTTAATGCTTACTAAATCATTTTAACTTTCCTATTCTTTTCATCTTCTTTAATATTCCTGGTACCTAAATAATACAATCTTGTAAAAGGTGTTTCAAATTTAGCTGGTAGACTGATACTCCTCTTAAAACACATGACTTAGGAAACAAGCTAACCTACATTATGGCTGATTGGTGCATCGAAAAACAGATTAATTCTAAATTAAATATATTAGACTATTTAAAATAGTCCTGCTTTAATATTTGTAATCATATCAAACTTTAAATATAGGATTATAAAGCCTGTGATTTGACTGTACTATACTGCATTCTCCATATAGATTTTTACATGAATTACTGAAAATTTCTTGGCAAAAACTTATTATGTGAGCACCTTTATAACTAATACCACTGGGGCTTTTCCATTTAATGGTTATGTGAACCGTATGTTTAAATACAGGTAAAAGGAGATTTACACTTAGCAGCCAACTAAGTAACCTGGATGTAGTCACTTATATTCACTGAGTAGTTGCTTGTAGAAGGGAGCGCAAACTGCAGATCAGGTATTTCAAGGAGTCCTCTTGGTATAAACTTAGCCCTAGCTAATTTGGCCATAGGGAATTCATGGTCCTTCTGATACTTGATCAGTCCAAGCCAAACTTCCTACACAAAAGTTCAGGATGCAGTTCCTCCTGTCTCTATGTCTTTTTTTTTTATTAACTTAAGTATTTCTTATTTACATTTCGATTGTTATTCCCTTTACCGGTTTCTGAGCCAACATCCCCCTAACCCCTCCCACTCCCCTTCTCTATGGGTGTTCCCCTCCCCATCCTCCACCATTACCGCCCTCCCCCCAACAATCACATTCACTGGGGGGTTCAGTCTTGGCAGCACCAAGGGCTTCCCTTTCCACTGGTGCTCTTACTAGGCTATTCATTGCTACCTATGAGGTTGGAGCCCAGGGTCAGTCCATGTATAGTCTTTGGGAAGTGGCTTAGTCCCTGGAAGCTCTGGTTGCTTGGCATTGTTGTTCACATGGGGTCTCGAGCCCCTTCGAGCTCTTTTACTCCTTTCTCTGATCTTATCTGCCTCTTAAAATTCAGTTTTTAGCAGGTGTGCTTCCTGACCAAAGAAGTCAGATGAGTGCATGAGCAGCCCCTTCAAGGACAAGGCTTGGATTCCCAGGAGCAGACAAGGAACTCTCTGGGCATACTCCAAGGAATCTGGTGAGAACCACAGCCAGCATTTTGGATCTTTGCAAACTTGCCTAAGTGTACATTGAAAGAAGAAACCTCTATTCTGGCAACTAGTGCTACATTCCTTAGGGAGAGCACAGCTCTGCCTGCTTAAGCTCAAGCTTAGCTATCGGGAAGCTTCCCCCTGGGACTGGACCTTGGCACCTAACTCAGGACCACTTTACCTCACCTTGAGAGATAGACTTCCATCCACCCCAAGATAGACAAGACTTCCATCCACCCCACGACAGAGCTGGGGTTAGAGCAGAGTCTTTCAGGCTCTGGAGCACACCAAGAATGCACACTCCAGTGTTTGTGGGCTGCAGGCAGAACTGAGTAGAGGTTTCTGTTGGCTTCCGTTTGGAGGACTGGGGTCCAAGAGTTGGCTCCAGTTCTCCTCCGTTTGTAGGTAGCTGGTTCCTCTTGGTGCCCTGTGGACTCTCTGCCTCTTCAAGTGTCTGTGACTTTAGGGTCCCTTTCATAAGGACACCAATGTCATTACAAGAGAGACCAACTTTCAGGTTTCCTTGAATGGATCACGTGGAAGGCATTGTCTTTAAGTGTCACCTACTAAGTGCCAGGGACTTCATCCTTCACCATATTAATTGCGTTACAACTTGTCCAAGTGAAGGTAGTGAAGAGAGACTCATAGGGTCAGAGCATATCTGACAGAACTATCTCACCATGCCCCATTCTAATTGGACCAGACTTTGTAAATGTGTCCCAGGTCTTTCTGGCACTGCTGTCCATCATTGTTCTCACAGTATAGCTCTGTCATTTACGGGGGAAAACTGAACAAAAGGCATCTCCTCAGAAAGGAAGAACAAGGCAGTCGACTTTTAGATGGAATCCTGTTATAAATGGCAGAGACCCTAAGGAATCTGCTAAAGTTGAGCACTCAACAGTGAGTTATACAAGACCAATGAATATAAGCTCTGTCAGCAGAAATAAAGCATTTCTATATCCTAGCAGTAAACAAAACAAAATAGGGGAAAATTTCTATGTCGTACACCAACTTTTATAAAAATCAAAAATATTTTGTAAATAATTTGGCCAAACACACACTAAACTTTTAACTATAGCTTCTATTTTTGTTTGAAATCTAGGAAGTAAGTAAATTTCATCAAAATATTGCAGAATAATTCATAATTAACTGAATACATTTAGAAATCAACAGTATAGAACTCATAGGTTTTCATTACTCAGTATATAACTCACAGGTTTTCAAACTCATACCGTGGGTTTTCTTTACCAATCAGAGTTTAGAAGTGAGATAATGCTGTCTCCAGGTAGTCACACATACTCTGTGAGAAGATTCAGAGAGTTAATTCTCTAACAGGAGGGTCCGCATCCCAATCTGGAGACAGAATTCCCTTCAAGAGGGTCTAAATCACTTGCAGGTATGAGTAGCCCCCTCAGAGGAAGGACTGAATCTCCTGCAGGAGAGAATGACAAAAATGAGAGGATCCATAGAAGGAGGGACTTAATTTCTTCTCTGATGTGACTGGAGCACCAGCAGGAATTTGACTCTGTAGTCTGAGAGATTATTTTCAGTATGATGTTCTGAGTTCCCTGAATCTACAGCTGGAGCACCAAGCCACCATCAGGAACACTGCACCTGGACCAGTTGTCTAAGGGAATTAAATACGAATTTCACTTCTTTGGCTTATAAAATCCCACCATGCTCTAGCTTCCTTCCAACATCCACCTTTCATTGCCCACCATCTCAGCTTCTCCCACAGAGCCTGGCTGCAGGTTAAAGAAAAAAAGGTAGTTGAATTGGAAACAGAAAATGCTGTTCTGTCCCTGAGACTGGCATAGGTAATCTCTGTCCTGTAGACTGATTGACTGATGAGACACATGTGAGTGTTTGCTTTGCATAGTCTACTGCAGTTGCAAAGGATTAAAAGAACCGTAGCTTTCCTTTGATGGTTGGTCCGCTCCAGTGTGGTGCACATTTGGTGAGTCATCCACTAGTGGAACAGAGATTAATCCTAAATTTTTCATCCTCGTGATCAGATGTATTTAAGGATATTAATGATACATCCATCAGTTGGGTCTGGACAACTTTGTTGTACTGTTTATGCATGATAAATTCATCCATATTAATTTTAATTAATCTATAGATATAGTAGTCACCTCCTACACCCAAAGACTTGGTCTAAATACATGCAAACTCAGGTGATGAGATATGGTTTCTCAGACACCCCCACAGCATGCCACACTGCAGGGTGGATGCTGCACAGTTCAGATGCAGACGTTTCCTGTTTGGCTGAGTGTTCAGTGTACCCTTCACCTTCTCACAGGCTCTTCTGACACTCTTCTGACACAACCTCCACTGACACTCCAGTTGTTTATTTTCCTTGGATTTTTGTTTTGAAGTGTAGTGCTCTTTTTTCAGGGTCCCAATTCTTGAAGGCATTGCATCCCCTGAAGATAAACAGTCTGCCTTGTCTTAAATTGGTACCTGTGTGTGTGTGTGTCTGTGTGTGTGTGTGTGTGTGTGTGTGTGTGTGTGTGTGTGTGTGTGTACAGCCACATATTTCATGATCCTACCCATAGCTGACCCACTCAGAACACATGCAGGAGGTGGGAACAAGAAATAAAAATAAAGGAGTAAAAAGCTGGGTGCAAGGCAGATGGGAGCAGAGAATCATGAGGAAGAGTCCAGAGTCCAGGGAGGCAGGGTGTGAAAGTACAGCAGCATCTTAAAGGGGCTGCCAGTTCTTAGGGTGTGGGGATCAGGTGTGTTAGGAGCACAGGAAGAAGTTGAATGTGATGAGCTTTCAAGATTAACTACTGTCTGATCTCTGCAGTGCCATCACTGGAAAAGTGATGTAAGTAGTACCTAGTGCCCTAGTCAAATCACAGACACTTTCACTGTCAGATCCCAGTGTGCTGGGAACCCCTACCCTGGGAAGTCCTCAGGGGTGTAAGGAGCATGCACTGGTTTCCTTTGTGTTGTACTCACCATGAGTGAGGAAATATTTGTCTGCACCTCTTCTGGAAGCAGAGATAGTAAACATGGGTGACACTCCTGATAGCCTATCTGTATAAAGTTTTGGCTTCAGTGGTGTTAGCTCTCTGGCTATAAGATCTAATCTAACAAGTCTTAAGATTTCACAGATGAGGGAATTATGAAAGCAGTTAACTAAAATACATACACTGCTATTCTGAATTTGAAACAGGCTTCAACCTAACACTCTTCTTCCTTACCCTCCCCAGACTTCTTTCTTTTGTCTACATACATTCCTAGTGGCGTCTCTGAGGACCCAATTCTGACTTGTGACTGGGCCTGGGTCATGCTCATGGGTTGGGGAAGTAACAGATGACTACACTGGGGCCCCTGTATCCATGTAGCAAATGAAGTTCCACAGCTCATGATTATAACTCTGGATACAGAACCCATTGCAAGAGATCCTCAGCTGAAATCACGGAACTCACGACGGACTAAAGACCACTGACTTGCAACATGATGTTCATCTTTCTAAACCCCTCAACATTTCACCAAATAACCGGTATTCTAGAGTACCCCAGCACACACTGAGAAGTGTAGAGAGAAAGAATTTCATGTCTATGTTCCTCTGCCCATGAGAAAGAAGTTTCAGGACAGTAAATAGGTTTTGAGGGTAAGTTTCTCTTTTATAAACACCATTTTCTCTCTCTCTCTCTCTCTCTCTCTCTCTCTCTCTCTCTCTCTCTCTCTCTCTCTCTCTCTCCAGTTTAAAATTATTTATTTTTATTTCACATGCATTTGTGTTTTACCTGCATGTGCATCTGTGTGTGGCTGTCAGATATCTTAGGAATTTTGCGTGTGGGGGCAATTCCAGTTAAAACAGTCAGAACAAAGAGGAAATGCAGCATCAACAGTAGCAGTCAGGTCCCTCTCCTTAGTACCCTGTGGATGTACCTGACCTTGGGGCTACAGTCTTCTTTGTGAATGCATGTCATGCATGCACTGAACTACAGCTGTGACGCTGGTGTCCTATGGCTTCCAGAGGAGCTGCATCTTGCCTTGTCTACAGAATACCTGCATCCAGCCCTGTCTCAAGGCAAGCATGCTGAGGACGAAACATTAGCCACATGTAAACAACATGGGATTTGTAAGTACACAAAGATTATGATTTCCTATGAAATCTGCAGTATAAAAGGAGGGTAGCATGAAGGAGAGAGATGCTATAGACTAGGACTTCAGTTACACAGTGGTTTCCATATGGATTTGTCAGACATGACTAGGAAGGGTGCTGGGAACCTGTGCAGACTTGGACAAACACAAATGCTTTTCTGTAATGGGATCCAAGAGGAAAACAGGATCAGATGAAAGCTCCTTACCCAAGGATGACCTCTCTTCAGTGAGAAGGCCAGAGTTATGTGTGGCTTCCATCTCAAGACCTCGGGTCGAATGTGTGAGTCAGGTGTCCTTGTGCCTGCTGTTCTCCAGTGCGTTTAACAAGAAGGCTTCCTCCTTCAAATTGGCAAGCTTGAGGGTGGCAAGCTCTGTCCCTGCTGTGGTTGGATTATGGTCATCCAACAAGGGTGTACATGAGTATACCTGCACTGTGTATATTATGTAGTGCCCACAAAACCTGAAGAGGGTAAGATATTCTAGATCTTGAGTTGCACATGACTGTGAGCTGACTTGGAAATGTTGAAAACAAGTGAAGGTCCTCTGCAAAGGCAGCCAGTGCTCTGAAATCCTGAGCTTTCTCTCTAGTTCCTGCTCTGTAGGTTTTCTCGTGTCCTGTTGATTACTGTCTGCTCCACTAGTCTGTTCCACAGGAATCAGACTTATGATTGTGTAGCATCACAACACCAAAAATACTTAAATCTCTGACTGGATGCCCTGAATGATTTTTACACAGGATAAAAGTCGGCTACATTTGTGTTTGATTATTAACAGTGCCTCTGGAAATAAACTCAGATCATCAGCTATTCCTTTTACCTCTGAACCATCTCAAAAGCTCACACTATATATTCCGTTCTGTCCTCAGTGTACCATGTATTGCTATAATCACCAGTATTGTTAAAGCAAGCCAAAGGAGATTTATAAAATCTTCAGATTTTGAAATTTACATTCACACATAGCTTGTGCTACACATCATTAATCCCCCTTTCATGAGAGAGAAGGTCTCTTTACTGTCAAACCACCCTTGTGTACAGGGTGAGTTTTAGGACAGCTTCAGTTTGTGGTAACACTCTGTCTCAAATTAAGCACACAACAGCAACAACCCAACCACACTCACACAGAAACACATGCATGGAACACACACACACACACACACACACACACACACACACACACACACAGAGCACTTTCCAGTTTCTACCCTTCCCATTCCTCAAGTGAGCAATAAGTGTAACTGTACTTTAATCTCACCTACCTCAGTCCTTCCAGTCTGTAGGCTTCTCTTAAACCCTCAGGAATTGGCAACTGACATCAGGCCGGTTTCTGCTTGCTGGTGGGGAAATTGGGTTGTGTTGCTTTGTTAATCTGTACTCCCTTAGCCATCTTCCCCAGGCCCTGAGAAGTTTCCATTAACCTCCTTCAGAGTACTTCAGTGTTTTTAAGTCATACTCCACAAAGTAAGAAACCATTTGGTTTGATTGCAGCATTTAGGATTGTGTTGAGTAGGTACCAGCAGAATGTACACTGTTTATGAAGTAGGTCTGTGAGTAAGGGCTAGGTGTAATTTTATCTGCTGAGTGAGTGAATGTTTGCTCCATATCGTTACCCATTTTGGCTTCTGTGGTATTTTTATTCCTATAGACTAAACGGTTTGAGTTTGTGTTGGCTTCTTCTGTGATTTCAGTATCCAGCACCTCTGAACTTATCCTATAAGTATGACCAGATTAACAGGGCTGTTGATTTTCCATGGAGATGCTTGTTTACATTTTTACTTAATCCACATCTTATGTTCAAGAGGAGGGAGAGCAGCTTGCTGGCTTTGCAGCAACACACATTGACCCAGAGTGAAGGTTCTCTCTGTTACTGATTCAAATTCCTGAATCATCATGACATTTTGCATGAGCTATCCTCCACTGTCTCGGGCATTTGAGTACTCCTTTCCCAGTTGGTGACTCTGTTTGGGAAGACTCAGGAGGTGTGCCCTTGCTGGAGAAAGAATGCCAGTGGGGCTGGACTTTGAGGTTTTAGTGCTCTGCACCACTCCCTGTGCACTCTCTGCTTTGTACTTGTGATTCCAGATGTGAGTCCTCTGCTTCCTGCTCCTTCCACTGTGCCCTGTAGTCATGGAACTTAACCTATGGTAACAGGTGGTCTGTGAAATAGGATCACTAATCGCCTACATGTTTTATAGTTTGCTGTGCTCATGGCATTTCTGTCACAGAAATACTAAGGTAACTAATGCAGAAGGGGATGTAATAGAGCGGACTCTTGCTCTGTGATACCTGACCATGCCAGTTTGTCCTTATTATTTGTTTTGGAAAATATGCAAGAATTCAGAACTTTGATCTAGAAGTGGCCCAGTGCTCTAAGAAGAGTTTAATGGGGTATACTGGCAGGAGCTTGGGAGTCAGGAGTGCCAAGACCTATCCAGAATGTGGAAGCCCACGACAAGGGGATTCAGAAGGCAATAATATTTGTAACTGGTCTGGGATAATTTGTATGATGGTTTTACAAAATGTGGCTTCTTTCCGCCCACTTCGTAAAAACCAACCTGAGGCTAAATTAAAAAGTAATAAACAAATTTCTTCGATGAAAATTTGAAGAGAGCCCAGTATGGCCTCTGTTATACTGAGGTTATAGGACTTCAATGAAAAAGAGCAAATGGGGCAAATAGAAATGCAAAATGTATAGTTTACAGAGAAAAGGACACTGGGAAGATTAATATTATAGCCAATGCCTAGGCCAGAAGAGAGCCTGCAATTACTTAGGAGATTAGAACCTTAATATAAGGCCATGTCTCCTCAGGTGATGACATCACTCAATTAACCTCGTAATCTGTGGTAGACAGTGACTTACTTAGGGTTTTCCTACTATTAACAGACACCATGACCATTGCAAATCTTATAAGAAGAACACTGCTTTGGGTTTGGCTTACAAGTTCAGCAGTTTGGTTCATTATCATCAAGGTGGGAGCATGGCAGCATCTAGGCAGACATGGTACAGGAGGAGCTGGGTGTTCTACATCATCATCTGTTAGATGACTTAAGAATGTAGGCTTGAAAGTATCCAGTTTCTAATCTGGGAAGGAGAACAGCAGGCCTGAGAGGAACAGGCCTCATGTGCAGAGGGATGTCCCATCTGTACATGGTTGGGCGAAGCTCAGAGAAGGTTAGTCAAACCTGTCTATCCAGTAGAGGTTAGTTAACTGTGGAAACTATCACTAACAGTAAAGGTAACTTTGAAGTCTGAGGAAGAGAAGGTTTGTTGCCGTTGTTTGTGGACCATGCTTCAGAGGTGATGAGACACAGAGAAACTGTGTCTTGGGTTCATGCCACGAAGCATGCTAGCTGAGCACTTCACATCTTAAGTTGTTTATGTTGTCAGGGCCCTTACACAAAGGTGATCTAGTGACAGTGTCTTGCTTTGTTTGTAGCAATCACATGAATTTAAATTTCCTACTTGTTCTTGTTCTTAAAAACTAACTGATTAGTTTTAGCTGAGACTCCTGGGAGACTTTTCTCCCACATGCTGTAAGTTTTAAAGATTTCGTGATTAACATAAATAACTATTAATAGGTCAACACAGGGCCCACACTGACCTCACCTTGCTATCTGGAACAGTTACTACTGAGCCAAGGGTCTCAAGGGTCTCTGCCTCAGAAAGAAATGTGGTAAAGTGATCTCATAATCTATTCACATTCCTTGTATCATCCAGAACATCTGCTAGAATGAGAGGATCCTTCTCTGCTCAGGACAATGTAGATACTGCTTCGCCAGGAGGAAAGAAATGGCCACTACCTGCCTCTGTGGGGCAGTCCCTGGTGTTCACTGTAATGTCACCCAACAGTCCCACCTTGAATCTGCTGTTCCAATTGAGCATGGAGCCTCCCTTTTATTCTGGGAGATAAACAGGAGTCTCCAGCTAGGAACAGTGGTCCAAACATGAAGTTAAGTGAAGGCAGTGAGAATGGTGTATATACATTAAGGGTTTCTGATTGAATGATTCTGAACTTAATGTATTTCCTACTGGAGTCATCTGTAAGTGATATATAAGCTTTGTATTAAAATGTACCTTTAGGTCCAAGATTTCATGGTAGGTCAATGCCCTACTTTCTCTTAAAGATAATTTAAGAACTGCATAAAGAAGAGAAAATACTGATCAGAAAATGTTCCTAGGTGTACATGACTGGTTTACATGTGCATGTCTCTGTGCTCAGCTCCAAGAGCACACAATATGCATTAGAAAGTAGATGATAAGAACTCTCTTTCTTTCTCTCTCTCTCTCTCTCTCTCTCTCTCTCTCTCTCTCTCTCTCTCTCTCTACCTCACTTTCGATCTCTCACTCTCTCATGGGTGTGTGTGTCTCTGTGTGTGTGTGCATGTGTTTATGAATCTGTGTCTGTCTGTCTGTCTGTCTCTCTCTCTCTCTGTGTGTGCGTGTGTGTGTGTGTGTGTGTGTGTGTGTGTGTGTGTGTGTGTGTGACAAACTGAAGGTGAGCTCAAGGTCTGCATGCCCAGTTGGAACAAGGATCCCATGTTGATTGATTCCCACCTTGACAAGTATCTTGTTGTTGGTATGACCAGCATGTGACTATTGGGACAAGATAGAAGTATTTACAAAGCCAACAGTTTTGACCGATTTATGCGAATTAGGGCAGATTTGAGAGTACACTTAAGAGTTTTAAACTTTGTTTGAAAAAACTAAACAGTGTTCTAGGAAGAGTTTCTTTGGAGTAGACCGCCAAAGGCCAAATTTTATCTGATTGTTGGTGAGCACCTGTGGGTTTTTGTGTTCCTAATGTAGTATCCCTTAGGTTTGGGTCAGACAATGTATGCCTTATTATTTCCACTGTTTTTAACATCTCAAATGATGTCCAACGTCCTAGGTGCCAATCCACAAATGCCCACTCCTACATCTTCTCCCTCCTCCCTCCATTTTGCCACTATGATGCTGCTCCTAAACTCACCCAACTTTTCGAAACCCACCACTCCAGCCTCCTCCTATGTTCGAGCATCACATCTCCACAGGACCAAGGGCCTTCCATCCCATTGGTTTCAAATAATGCCATCCTCTGATATATATTGGTTGGTGGTCTATTTTCTGGAAGCTCTGGGTCATCAGCCAGCATATATTGTTCTTCCTCTATTGCAGGACCTCCTCTGTCACAGGACATCCACTGTTTAAGCACCACACTACCTCAGGAAGTCCACTGTCTGTGTGTCAACTCCACTGTAACAGGACCACAAGTGTCTCAGCACTTCAACTATCACAGCACTTCTACTGTTCAGGAGCTCAAGAGTCTCAGCATCTCAAGTGTCACAGGACCTCCTTTGTCCAAGAACTGGACTGTCCAAGCAACACTACTATTGCGGGACCTCCACTGTCACAGGACTTCCACTGTAGGAGCACTACAACTGTCTCAGGACACCCACTGTCCTATAAGCTCCACTATCTCAGGAATTCCACTGTCGTAGCACCACCCGTAGCAACTAAAGTGTTTCAGGACATCAACTGAAGCAAGATCTGCCATGATTCTGCAACTTCACTGCCACAGGATCTCTACAGTGACAGGAATACCCCTGTATCATCAATTCCAATTTTGCAGGACCTCCACTGTAGCAGAACCTTCAATTGTGCAGCAGCTCCCCTGTAGGGAGATTGACCTCCATGATCTCAGTGCATCGATTTTCAAAGGACCTTCACTGTCACAGAACCGGCGCTATTTCAGTGCCTCCACTGTCGCAGGACCTACCTATTCACAGGATCTGCACTGTTGCAACAACTGAAATTTCAATTTTTCAAAGTCATTGCTGTTTATATTTGAGGCTGAATGAAATGTGATGCTACTTTTGAAAGCATAAAAATTTGTTCTATAGCTCTTGTGATAAATGCCGTGTGTGCTTGGACCAGTAAACTATGGAAGACTTCATGAGCTCATACCACTCTCCACCTCACTTTGTGGAAGCTGGTGTTTTTAGAGTGTGATAAACTTCAGGTGAATGGATGCATTCAGCTGCACCACGCTCTAGAGTGGGCTACACAGCAGTCATATTGAGTCCTTGCTGGGAAGAGAAGAAATCCAGAGGAGGGAGAAGGCTTGGGTTGGGGGAAGTATCATAAAATACTTAGAAGATATAAGAAGGTAAGAATTATGGGGAACTGGAAAACAGAGCCAGAGGAAGAATGAGCACAGAGCAAACTGGGAAGGACAAAGTACAAAGGCACTTGGGTTTTGCCATCTGCGTGTTCTCTGGACAATCTCCCTTGGCCTCATTTCTGGGAGAAAACTCTTCCTCCACCCCCTTGTAATGTTTCATTCTTGAAGGAAAGCAGCAACACAACTTCATCAGTGAATTTCGCCATTGGAATTGGTTCATCCTTTAATGCCTCTGGGAAATCCCCAGCTGGGGAATGTCCTGCTCTCTGCTGAGAGACAGCAGGAAAGTAGGTTGTCCTCTGTTTTCTCGTTGCTACAGCTCTTCTAAGTGTGGCTGATTGTTGAGTGAAGACACAGGACACTTCTGGTGTGTATGTATGCTTTGTTCGCTGTGGGTGTTGTCGGTAGTGTCCTGAAAAGAAGAAGGGCATGCCCAATGGCTCTTTGCTTCCTCTTTGACTAGCCTTATGATCATAGGGAGACACTAGGCCATTGGAAGATGAGGAGAACAATGTGTCTATGTTGTGTTCACTTCTATTCCTATTTAGTCCTAGAGGGAAATCAGCAAGGGTAGAGAAGGGGACCATAACTGGACAAAGCTGCTGAGCCTGTGTTGTGCAGCAATTCCTGTGTATAACTTGATGTTACATTAAGCAATAGGATGCCATGTTCTGTTTATACCTTTTTGATGCAATGAATCTATAATATTTTACCTCAAACCTCAATATATTACGTTTCTTCCTCTTTTGGAGAATCTGGCATGAGAGGGATCACTTCTTCATAAGGATTTGTGAACCTCTTCCAGTTTTCATTGACCAGGGGTACATCATCACCTCTGTGACTGTCAGCCCATAGTTTGGATTTACTTTTATTTAGAGGCTAAGCTGCCTCTTCTGACACCCCACAGTGAGCAGGGTACACACCTGCTACAACCTGTCTTCAGAACTGTTGTATGACAACAGAGTCAAATACAACAGTGAAATATAAGCCTACTCCTAAGATCCATATGTTGGTATTTTTTTGCACCATCATAATGTTGTCCTAGGAAGAGATCTGGTGCACCAATAGGGTAAGCACCATGCTGCCAGTTCTGCCTTTGCCCAGGTTTGTCTTGAGTTGAAGGCCAAAGTCGATGCTTTTGACTTTTCCGTTCTTCTCTAACAAAATATAATCTGGTTTCAGGTCACTGTGAACTTATACAGTGCCCATAGCCATAGATAAAGCCTGCTAATATTTGCCTAAATATTTCCTTGGCTCCTTCCTCCTCTCGGTGGAAAGACTTTCAGATGTATTTGTAAAGCTTTAAAATTTCAACCAGTTTCACGATAAGTTATTAGAATTGTCTCAGACTCAATTGGAGAAGCAAGATGATGTTGGGGTGGATGAAAAACTTCATTATATTTGCAATGGTCATGTTTGGCTGGCACCATTGCTTCTTCTTTGCATGCACTTTGATAACCCCTGTAGCAGAACTTCCACTGTCCCAGCACCTGAACTATCCCAAGACCTCCACAGTCAAAGGACCAATATTGTGGTAGTCGACTGTGGTCAGGCAACTCCTCTGTCTCAGACCCTCCAAGTTGCAAGACCTTTACGGGCACTGGAAGTCACTGTCCCTAAACTTCCACTGTTGGAGTACCTCAACTATAACAAGGACCTCTACTATTGTACAATCCCCTTGTCATAGCACGTCTATTGTTACAAAGTATTCCACTGTCAAAGGACCTCCAGGGTCTCAGCCTCTCCACTGTTACAGGATCTCTACTGTCTTAGGACCACTGCTGTTGGAGGACCTCCTGTCTCTCAGCAACTTCAGTTTGTTGGAGCTCTCCTATCAGAGGACATTTACATTTGCTGTACTTCCAGTGTCACAGCTGTTATAAGAACCTCCGTTCTCACAGGACCTCCAGTGCGTCAGTACCTCCACTGTCCAAGGACTTTTATATTGTAGGACCTCTACTGTCCTACAGAATGTCCACTGTCGCTAGATTTCCACTGTCACAACACCGCAACCATTACAAGAACTGCAATTTTGGCATGACCTCCAGTGTTCCAGCCCCTCCAGTGTCATAGGACCTCCACTATCACAGGACGTCCACTGTCTCACCAAGGCCAATTTAAAGGACCTCTACTATAACAGGTTATCCACTCTAGCTGGACTTACACTGTTGCAGTACCTCAACTGTTGCAGGACCAACAAGGTTGCAGGACATAGACCCTCTCAGCAGCTAGAATTTGCAGGACCTCTACTGGCACACAAATTCCACAGTTGCTGGAGCTCCACTGTCACTGCAAATGCACTGTCTCATGATATTCACTGTTGCTGGACCAGTAGTGTGGCAGTACCTCCATTTTTGCCAAGCCCCTCCACTGACGCAAGACTTCCACTTTTGTAGCACCTTCACTGTCCAAGCAAACCAACTCCTGCAGGATCTCCATTGTCTCAGGGCATTCACTAATGCCAGCTCTCCAATGTTGTAGTACTTTTTAAAAATTCCTCTAAAAAAGGTTACTTTGTTATTTACAAAGTACAATTCAGGTGTTGAGAAAATAAATAAGGTCAGTTTCCCCCCTAGATACTAAGTAAATAAAATGTTTTTCTAGACACAATATATGTAAAAGCTTGTGAAAATGTTCATATAAAGCTATTTGTCGTGGCATGTGCATTTAATGCCAGCTCTAAGAATGCAGAAAGAGGCAGATTATGGTTAGTTTCCGGTCCCCTCGCCTGTGTAGTGAATTCCAGAACAGCCTCAAATGTATAGTGAGTCCCTGGGCTCCGTTTTGTTCTGATTGCTTGCTCGTGTTTGCATTTTTAGGCTAGTCAAAAATGTATATATAAGATCACCCTATTATACCAAGAGCAGTTATTAAATATAAGAATTATAGATGCATCCTTTGAAGCTCTTCATCTTAGAAGAATGAGGGAGAGAGAATGAATGAGTTGGCTTTGGTTTCAGTTTCAGATCGTTATGGCTCAGGTAAACCCAGAGCACAGAGTGAAGTTTTTATGAGCTTTATTTTTCTTGGATAATTTATGTATGCACATTTCAAACGTTATCCCCTTCCCATGCTCTCCCAACCCCCTGCCCCTGCTTCTATGTGGATGTCAGCCACCTGAGTCATGCAGAGTTTGACCACATGAGACTCACCCCAGGACCTAAATGCAGTGAGTTCAAGGACTCACATGCTATGCTGCGTGGGCTCCTCCTTATGCCACACCTTGAACCCATTGCACCCTGGGCCTCCATACCATAAGCCAGAGTGCAGATCCCTGGGCACAGTAGGACACACCTAGGCTAGTTTTCACTCCCATGGATGCTCTTGTGGCCTTATCAGAGCACTGTGACCACATCCCACATCTGAACAGCAAGCTAATCAACAGGATGCTCTGGGAGTCCATCAGTTTGCTTCCTCAGTGACCCCATAATAGAGGGGGAAGAAATCCAGGCTTTAGGGAGCTACCACAGCCATGATTGTTCTTTTGTCCCAGCCACTCCACCTTTGGCCAAGTTACAGCTCTGCCAGGCCCTGCCATGTTGTCTTCAAAATCTTTGTGTGTCAGTGATACTTGTATGAACTATGCTACACGTTGGCCTAGAGGCTGGGCTTTCCTCTTGCATTTCCAGCAAGACTACAGAGTTCCCGGGGGAGACTCTCATGGCTCTTCATGTTCTGACAGCACAGTCTGCAGATGTCTCTAAGGTATTGGACATCAGACCCCACTGAGGAGTGAGAGGCTTTCAGTGGCTTATAGACCCAGGGCCTGGGCATGATGGCCTTTATTGTGTGTTTGATAGCATGTATGCTCTGCTCCAAGTGTAGACAGACACTCCCCATGCCTGTAGTCTGTGCTTGGAGTGTGGGTACACACTCTCCATGCAAACAGCTGTCTACGCACACACAGATGCCATTTTCATGATTTACACCTGTTATCTTTGATGTTTCTTTTAAAAGACAATCATATAAAGTTACTGTGATTTTGTGCTGGCTTTCTTTACGCAGCCCACAGATGAATATTGGAAGGAGACTCTGGGATCTGCATGGGCTCCTCCTTATGACCACACCTTGACCCCATTGCACACTTTTTCTCAGAAGCATGGCAGAGCATGGCCTGTAATTGTCCTGTCCATTCCCTATGGATTGTGACCAGTCTGCAGTTCTGCACAGCCTGGCATCCAAAGTAACTTGGCATAGTTCCCCACAATGTCTCCACAGGCCCAGAGGAAGGACATAAATAGAATCTTTATGAGACCCAAGTGGCTTCTCAGGGTCAGCCAATGCTCTTGGCTCATTCTTATCTCTGAGGACACAGGGCACAGGTCCTGACCTCCATGCACCTGTATTTGTTGCACACACTAAGGATGACTTGTGCTGTCCTCTGCTGCTTCTGGGAGTCCTGAAAACCACAATCCTTGGGCCAAGGGGACTAGTGAGGGACAAGTGAGCACAAGGCCCCTGCCTGCTCCCTAAAGACCAGAAGCCCCAGCAGGGTTCTCACTGCTGTGTTCCCCAAGATAATGACAAGCACCTGTTACAACAGGCCATGCTCTGTTGGGAAAGGCAGACAGGCACATCCAAGGCTGTTCTGTGGCCATGCTGGGCCTCCCTGCTCTTCAGGGGCATACTCTGCCATGCCACTCAGCATATCCCAATCTGTGTCTGGAGTGCTTTGGTCTCACAGGAATGCTGTGGTGATGGAGACACTGACAAACTAAGTACCAAGACGCTGTCAAGTACCCATCCACACTTGACTCCTGCCAGGAATCAGCAGTATGGGCAACCACGTAAGCATGGAGACATGGATTACTTTCTTCCTTGGGACCACTTGTGAACCACAGGGTCAGGTGACAAGCTCTAGACCAGGAAAGGATCAGGAGGAGCAGAGTGACCACACCTGAACTTGAGGAATAGGGAACCCAGCAAGGAGAGTGACCACCCTTGGCTCACATAATTTAGGGACATATGTGGTGGGAAGAAACTAAGTTGAGGCAGCTGGGACACATCCCAAGATAGCAGGTGGTTGTGTGTCTGTGTGTGTCTGTGTGTGTGAGTGTGTGTGTGTGTGTGTGTGTGTGTGTGTGTGTGTGTACTTGACTGAAATGATGTGTGTGTGTGCCTGTGTATGTCTGTGGATGGGTCAATCCTGACACCAGACCTGACCGATGCCAGGCACCCACAGTTGGCACAGACCCCACTTTACAGTAGCGTTTTTGTTCCCAAAGGTTTTTTAATGGAAAGTAATATGTGCCTCGTACAGGGCTAGTTCACCAGATTTTGTACGAAAGATGAAATATGATCTTTATGGGTTCTTGCCTGAGCTAGCCTTGTAGACCCTCCTCTTCCCACTGTTCCCAGTCTGTTTCGTGTCACAATGTCCAGGGAATAGAACCCTGAGTTCTGCCAGCACCTCTGTGTGAGGCATTGCATCAGCTGACATCCTGAATGGTTGTCCCAATTCTACATGTTCTGGCCGAGGACAAGATGCACACAAGAAGGCCTAGATGAGGAGGTACTGCCCCTCCCAGACAGACAGACTTCATCTACTCTAACATGTTAGGAGGAGGTGCAGATATGACTCACAACAATACATCCACTATTGGGCTCAACTACCAAGAAGCTGTGAGGAGGACATTCAATTTGGAAATCTCAGGTAGGCAGTGTGTGTGGAGGAGTAAACAGGACTGGATGGAGACCTTACCCAGAATTTGATATCCAGCCCTGCATTCTGATTAGCATGAACTACACTCCTGTGAAGGTCTCTGGGTGGCTCTTGAAATTAGGTGGACGAAGAGGAGGAGGAGGAATGGGAGGAGGAGGAGGAAGAGGAAGAGGAATAGGAGGAAGAAGAGGAGGAGGAAGAAGAAGAGGAAGATGAAGAGGAGGAAAAAGGGGAAGAGGAGGAAAAAACAAGTAAGCAAGGACAAGACAGGCACATGGCCTGTACTCACTGCAGTGGCCCATCGTATCCTAGGTGTTTTCCTGCCCTAACTGTGAAGCAGGAACCAAACACCACTCCTCATGGGACTGTCTGAGATGAGGTCAGCTGTGGGTCTGAACTGTCAGCAAGGAGGACAGGAGCTGTCTGTGCCATACATCAAAGCATAGTGTCCCACATAAGTCCATATCACAAATGATGCCATCTCCTCCCCAGAGTGGCTCAACTAAGGGTTAGGAGTGCCTCATGAGTGCCAAGCTCTCCCCTACTCCTGCAGACCCATGAATGGTGCCTTCTCAGGGCCCATCTATCCTGAGCCCAGGGAGCAGCCAGAGGGCATATTCATGCGATTTCATACTCAGGTCAATCTGCTATCCTGTACCCCATGAGTCGGGACTGAACCTCAGTGCTCAAGACCACTTGTTTTTTTCTGGACAAGACTTCGAGAATGTAGTCACACACAGTGTTAGTGACACCTTGCATGCCCTTGACTGGCCTTCAGTGTAGCCCTGACTGACCGTTCCTGCCTGCACCCAGGGATTCAAATCAGCATTGGCCAGATCAGACTCTTTGCTACCTGGTCCTATAGCTCACCTCCACTGCAGTTCCATGTGTCCTGGCTGCTGCAGCTGCACCAGAAGCTACCAGATGCCTTCCCACAGAATCCTGTAGTCCCTGTGGGCTCATCCACAGACATCTCACACTCTCCCTGCTGGGAGTTAGGCTGGATGCCTGCTGTGTGGTAGCTGCCTTGGCTTGTGGAGCAGAGTCAGAAGCAGTGGAGGAGATGTTGTCTGCTGCTCTTATTGTCCTCAGTGCCCAGGGCTTCCCTGTGGTTTGGGTTCAGATCCAGCTCCAGTGAATCACTGATTAAATTCAGCCCATAGAAGCTGCGGACCCCATGAGGCACAGGGAGGACCATGACTGAGGGGGAACCAAGCAATCCAGGACCCTGTGGGGATCAGGGAAGCCAATAATCCCGGTCACCTCCCTGGCAGGCTGCAAGGCCAGGAGCTCTGTGCGCCCTGACAGAGGTAGATGGGACCCTGACTCCCACAAAACGCTCCTTCAGACCTATTACATCATCCTCTTTGAGAAGGTTGTCCTCATTAAGAGCATTCCACACAGCTTGCACTGCCATCAAACTCTATCTTCCAGGGGTGATCCCCCTCAGGAGTATTGACATGTGTTCTATGAATGGTTAATATTATTCTGATAATTCACTTCATAAACATTGCTCAGCATGGTATCTGTCTCCATAAGAAGTCATTCAGCAATTCTCCCACAACAGGGAGGCAAAATCATCATCATCACCATCATCATCATCATCATCATCATCATCACCATCCTCTTTCTCCTCCTCCTATTCTTCCTCCTCCTCTTCCAGATTTTTCTCCTCCTCCTCCTCCTCCTTCTCCTCCTCCTCCAGCTTTTTCTCCTCCTCCTCCTCCTCCTTCTGCTACTGCTAATGCTGTTGGTGCTATTGCTGTTACTCCTGTTGGTGCTGTAGCTTGTGCTGGTGTCTTTTCCTTGGCCATGTGTCTGAAATCACTTCCTTTTTATACTAAGGACATGACAATTTCAAGATGGCACTTTGAAAGAAAAAAATTATTCTAAGCAAAAATCTTATGAGGTAGAATACTTAGATTACCATTTGGAGCTTTGATTGCCTTATTATTTTATTACATCTTCTCTTCTACTTCTGTTAAGATTTTTGAAAGAAATCATTTAGAAATGTTACACACACACACACACACACACACACACACATATATATATATATATATATATATATATATATATATATATATATATCACTAGGTCTTAGGAACGAAAAAATCAGCATGCAAAAAACTATGCATGATTCTGACCATCAACAATAACCAGCAAACTAGGTTGTTGATACTTATTCAATGACAAACCTTGTTAATTAGTTTTGAGGCTTAAAGAAATGGGATGTTACATTTGAAAACATAAGACTCTGTTCTGAGGCACTTGTGATTGATGACCACATGTGAAAAGATCAGTAGCCCATGGAGGAGTCCATGAGCCCATAAATCTCTAGTCCTCACCCTGTGGGAGCTATTGGCTTAAGGGGGAGCTGAAGTCCATCTGAAGGGATGGGTCAACAAGAAAACTCTGTAGAGTGGGGAACTCATCAATCCTATTGTGTCCCTGCTGGGAAGAGGAGAAATCAAGAAGAGGGAGAAGGCTTGGTGTTGGGGAAACCTCATAAAGAACTTACAGAAGATACAAGGTAAGAATTGTGGGGAAAATGGAAACCAGAGACAGAGGAAGGACCAGCATAGAGCAAACTGAAAAGGACAAAGCACAAAGGTACCTGGGCTATGCCTGCTGCTTGTTCTCTGGACTCTCCCTGTGGCTCATTTCTGGGGGGAGATTCTGTTCTGCCCCAGGCGAGGTTTCTTTCTCCTTGGCAGCTTTATCAGAGCATTTGCTATATTCCTGGTCCACCCCTTAAAACCTCTGTGCCGGACCCTGCTGGGGATGGGCTTATCCTCTAATGGGGCTCTGTGGGAGAGTAGATTATCTTCTTTGATTCCCTTATTGCTACTCTTCTCACTGAAGATGCTTGTTGTTTGAATGCATGGGACACTCACGGCACATTTGTCATAGTGGTCCTGTGTAGGTGTCATCGGTAGTGGCCTGAGACAACCAGCCACAGTGGACCTTCTTCCTCCTTTTGTATGAACCTTCTGGCCATAGTGAGACACTTGACCATGGGAGGATGACACCCGCAAGGTGCCAAGGACTGGCAGGCATCCACTCCTCTTTTGTTCTAATCTAAAAGCAGCAGCAGGATCAAGGCTAGGGAATGGGGCTGCAATGGGACTCACCTGCTGTGCCTGGGCTTTTCAGCCATCACCCTGGAGAGCCTGCTGTTGTAGAAAGCAATAAGTTGCCATTTCCTCATTATATTTTCTTTTCATTAGAGAGTATTTTATTACAGAGGCTTGAAATCCCTCGCATTTCATTGCGGCCAAAATTTCAGGGTCTGGCCTGAGGGGAAGCAGTTCTTCATAACGACCTGTGAACCCCTTCCCGTGTTCTTTGAACCAGGCATGTTTCATCACCTCGCTGGCTGTTGGTCTATACATTGGATTTACTGTTAGAAATTGACTAAGTAGGTTCTACAGTTCTTCTGAAACCCCACAGGGGGCAGGATATACCCCTGCAACAAGTTGTTTTTGTAATTCTTGGATGATCATTGAATCAAACGGGAGCTTTCCCACTACCATATAGTACAAGACCACTCCTATTTTCCACATGTCATTCTTCATCCCGTCATACAGAAGTCCAAGGAAGAGTTCCGGGGAACCAAAAGAGTATGCACCGCACTGCTGTTTTAGCATTTGTCCAGGTTGTGTTTCAGTGCTAAGACCAAAGTCGATGACTTTGACCTTTTTGTTTTTATCAATCATTATATTGTCCAGTTTCAGGTCACGGTGAACAATCCCCTTTCCATGGCAGTAGCTCACTGCTGACAATATCTGTTCAAATATTTGCCGGGCCTCATCCTCCTCTATGTGCCCTGACTCTCTGATGTACTGGTAGAGTTCTTGGCCTTCTACCAGCTCCATTATGAGGTATATTCTCGTTTTATTTTCAATGACTTGTAAGAGAGAAACAATGTTGGGGTGGTTGATCTTTCTCATTATGTTTGCTTCTGTCATGGCTGGCCAGAACCACTGCTTGTCCTTTCGGAGAACTTTGACCGCCACTCGGGTTCCTGTGAGCCGGCGGTGGGCCAGGAGGACCTTCGCATGGCTTCCTTTTCCAATAGTCTTCAATACTTTATATTGGGAATGAAAGGTTCACTCCTCAGAGATACTGGGATCGGGGCTAGGAGGTGGTAACTCCTCCTCAGTCTCTGTAGGCATTTTATCAGTACTAATGCTACCTAAAAATAACAAACAAATGGAATCAAATAATGAAAAAGATGGAGCAATTCAGGAACTAAAATTACACATGCGGTCCCTAAAAGAAACAAAGGAAACAAAAAGAAAAAAATAAAAACAAGAAAAGACTAGACTAGAAAAATAGAGTAAAATTATGAAAAGGGGGAAAATATGAAGAATCATAAGTAAAAGCCACCCAAATAACCAACCCCAAAAGAGAAAGCCAAGAGCACACACATACTAAATGCAATGATGAAAATAAAAATCGTCATATTACAATAGGATTGGGCGGCCAAAGATGGTCAATACTGTGAATGGATGTTGTTTGAAGAAAAAGGTATGATGAAAGAAATGAGAGGAGAAAGAATTAGTGTAAGAGAAAACAAACAAATATAAAAAGCCAACACTTAAGGGGAAACTCCATTGAATTTCAGGACCTAGTGATCCACAAAAATCCATTAACTCTCCAGAGCAAAATATTGAAAATCAAAATTAACCAACCACAAGGAATAAGGCAGTTAAATACCAGTGAATAGTAAACCTAAAACCGAGGCCGAAAAGTCAAAGTGTCACAAAGGGCAAATTTGTATCAAGTCTAAGCCAATGATTGCTTGTACTCAATAAATAGAGAAACAGAAATAATGTAAAAGGATGAAACCGCAGGACATTGAAAATGGAGATAGAGTGAATCATCTGACTGCAGAAATGTATATAATCAAAGCAATAATATACCATGTGAGAACATAAAACCCACCACCAAACAGAATCCAGAAATCCATAATAAATAAATAAATAAATAAATAAATAAATAAATAAATAAATAAAGCATAACTAAAAATCAAAACCACAATAAGGAAATAGCCAGTGGTCTTGCGAATATATGGCCTAATTCTATCTCTTAAACAAATAGAAAAAAGAATCAATCCATAAATAAGCAGCCAGCCGTCTACATAGGCCTTTAATCTGATATTATGGGGTTGGCATGTCAAAATCCTGGGAGCCACTGCTCGGCCAACACAGGTACTTGGGCAGCTGTAGGCCAGTGAGAGAGCTTGTCTTGAAAATGAGGTTGATGACCTACCTCAGGAACAGGAGCCCGGGCTGACTTCTGGCCTCTACACTCTCTTGCATTGAGTTGCAGGTAAAACGGGATGGGGACGTGTGCACACACAACACACACACACACACACACACACACACAGGCACACAGGCACACAGGAACACACACAGGCACACACAGAAGCACACACAGGCACACACAGAAATACACAAAAGTGTACTTACACTCACACAGACAAACTCTTACAAACACCCAGATTCACACAAAACACAATCACATAGGAACAGGCACACACATACTTACACACAAGCAAACCTGGAAAAACGCACATCACAGACACACACACACACACACACACACAGGGACACACACACACACACACGAAGAGGTACACACATACAAACACATACACACAAACCTGTAAACTCACACTCCTTCATATACTGAAAAACACACAGGCGAAAGTGTACACACACTCACACACAAGCAAATCTGTCAACACACATCATCCTACACACACTGATACATACACATATGCACAGTACAGTAAAATCCGATACAACCACACACAGCTCACTAGATACAATCAAGTCGCAGAGGGCTCCACTCCACACCTCCTCTCAAAGCACTCAAAGAGGTCCAGGCCTGGCAACAGCTTAACGTCTGTTGGCTGGACCTCCTCACAGTCGCTCCTCATGAGGTCACAATAGGACCTGTCATGACATGGTTGGGAAGGGCTTCAAGGCTCTGGCTTCTGTGGGCTATGGAGAGATTTTAGGCTTTTAGAAATCAAAGCCTGTAAGATGTTTACTCTCCTTAGTTCTCTGTTTTGAATGTTTGCTGTGTCTCCTGCTTTAAAGTCCTCATGTCTATGCTCGCTGTGTCACTTTTTCTTTGAATTCTGAATGATTAGCCTCAAACTGATGGTACAGTGTTATAAAAATAAAAAACGACAAAGCTGTGTTTCTAAACAGACCCATCAAGAGGACACTGTTCCCATAAGCCCTCAGAAAGGCTCTAGGTTATCATCAAACACCTGAGACAAAGCTGCAGGGATAGGCAGAGCACTTGCCTCCCACGGGTGAGGACTTGAGTTTGAATCCCCAAAACCCCCATCAATGTTGGATGCATCCGCAAAGCCCACAAGCTCTGCATCCATGGAGTGGGGAGGGGTTGGGGCTTGAAGAAAGGTGGTCTGACATGCAGGCATGAGGACCTGTCCAGAGGATGGCCTCTGACAGGACATGGGGTAGTGGTATCCATGGACACCTAGGCACATAAGGGGGTATGGATATACATGCAGACACTTCCTCTCACACAGCGGTTGGCATGATGTATAGAAAACCAAGTCCATCCTGAGTGTAGGGCTCACTTCAAATATTAAGGTCCAATGATGGAACAGGCATGTATGAGGACAAGGAGCTCTGTGCAACCTGAGACCAGAAGGAACAGAGTGGCTGTGCTGACAGAGTTGAAATAAATTCTCAATCACAGTCTGTGACAGCCAGGTCACAGGACCCAGGCAGCTGTGTTATTTGTGAGCAGCCAGTGCAGCCAGAAGCTAACTATTGAGCACTGACTGGCCCAAGCCCAGAAAGGGTCTCTGTTTTTCAGAGTGCTGGGGGGCAGTGCAGTGTGTAGCCCTTTTCTTCTGAAGACTCTTCTGGGGTTTTGAATCCCCTGGAGAGGACCCTCATGACTGCAGACACTAAGCCTGGGAGGAAAGATCCTCGTCTGTAGTGTTCATTGAAAGGCCTGATTGCAGAAAAGGAAAGAAACAGCAAAATGTGCCACCTCTGCTCACTCTGGTTCAGCTTCTGCCTTTGCAGCTGAGCTCAGGTGCTCTGGAGTCCTCTCTAGCCTGAGTCAGTGATCTCAAGTTCAAGTCCCTACTTCCTGGTTTGTAGTATCAAACACAGCACAGTTTCAGGCAAGAAAAGCTGTGAACACCATCTAGACATTGTTGTCTACATTTGAGGGGGACTGTTGAGCACCAAAGGGAGCAAGGGTTACAAGGTCAGGTATTACAGGAATGGGCTAGGGTTGGAATCCAAGTTCCAATCTCCCTTTGCTCTGGGCAGAGGGTAGACCTGGCTATTGGTTCCTGCTGTGTACATGGTGAGAATCAAAGTGTCTTATGGGATCGCTGGCACAGACCTGCCCAAGCATGGCTTAGGGAGCCTCACACCAACTCAATATTTGATGTCTTCCCAGCTTTGTCTACCACCCTCAGCTGTGTGCCATTTTCCCTGCCTCGTGCAAGGGACTCTAAATATCTTCCTATAAAAGGCGATCAAGGAGGAGTTGCACAAGGACAGGTGGGGCTCTGTGGGAAGGTTCACATGGGCTAACACATTAGAGGACCACAGTCCCAGGACTGATACTGGGTGGACACTCTCCTCTGACATCCAACAGAGAGATCTTTGACAGAGATCAATACAAGGCTTCTCTGAATAGCTGTGCAGAGCACCTCAGATCACAGACTCAGGACTGACACACATAGAATGCTGTAGAGGAGCCGATTGTATTCAAGGGCTCATCTGCCTGGGTCCATGTGCCTCTAGATATGAGCCCAGGACTGGGCTGTAGCTGGTTATGGGCTCAGATAGGAGGGTGGGAGGGACTGGTCCTTGGCTACTGGGAGTAGAGCAATTTTTCTTTCCCTGCTCCTGCTTTTTTTTTTTTTTTTTTTTTTTTTTTTGCTTTTCTTTCCCTTGGCATAAGGAGGGACTGGAAGAAGTCTGTCTATGGGGAGTGAGGCTGGCTGGGAAACTGCTTGCTGTTGTACATTGTCATGCTGCTGGGGGCTTGGGGTTGTTGGCAGGATAACCTCTGCACCATTCCAGTCTGCTTCTCTCCACTTTATCCATGCATCCCTGTCCCTGGGCTGGGAGACCTCGATACATAAGTCCCACCTGTAGCTTCCAGTCCAGGGATGGAGTCCCTCAGTGAATGGATTCCAGATGGTTCTGTGGAAAGCAGCATCGAACAGGGTAGTTACTGAACATGTAGGTACATGCAGGAGGATACTGCACTGCACCCACCCACATTTCATTTAAAACCAATCCTCATGCTCAGGTACTAATTGGTTCTATTTACACCTTTCACCATTTTTGCTATTCACTGTACTGTGAAGGGTGAATTTTTATTGTTTCACTTCTGCAAAGAGACAGAGTTTAGCATTGGAGACTCCCTACGGCATGGCTGGAAGGGAGGCCTTAACACCCATGTGTCCTTCTAGGAAAAAGGTCTTTCATAGGATGCCTCCCTGAGTCCCAGGATGTATGGAGGGCTCTGTGCCCTATCCAGGGTTGACCTCAATATATTAACTGGAGCTGAGGCCTCTCTCATAGAACAGTACCACCCTCCTACAAGATGTCTACGATGGTTTGTATATGCTTAGCTCAGGGAGTGGCAATATTAGGAGGCGTGGTCTTGTTAAAGTAGGTGTGTCACATTGGTCATGGGCTTTAAGACCCTTTTCCTATCCACATGCAAGCCAATCTTCCCCAAGCAGCCTTCACATGAACATGTAGACATCTCACTTAGTCTGGCACCATGACTGCCTGGATGCTGCCATGCTCCCAGCTTGATGATACTGGACTGAGTCTCTGAACCTGAAATCCTGTGTTCATTAATGTTGTCCTCATAAGAACTGCATTGGTCATGGTGTGTCTCTTCTCAACAGTAAACCCCTAACTGAGACAATGTCGATGTTCCCTGCTTCAGCTTCCTGGCTATAGAAGCTTCACACATGAGTGGCATTCTCTTGGGATATGGGCCTAATAGGCTCTAGGCTGTCTGCTTGATCTGAGAGTGCTAGGATATCCTGCTCCTAAGGGCATTGTTACTGTTCCCATGCAATAGTGTGAATAGCATCAGCAGGCTCCTGCTTTGTTACCCCCCTGAACACAATGCTGCCTTCTCCAGGAGTGGATCCAACAGCTCTCAGAACCTCCTCAGGAACTATGTGTTTCCCAAGGATTACCTGCACTTGCTTACACACCCCTATCCTGTGTTCTGAAAACTTTTCAAAGCCCATTCATCTGAGACTGGTGAGTTCAGGACAGTAGTCCCAAGTGTCTTGTCCTACGCTGACAGTTCATTCTCATGAGGCATCACTTACCCTTGACAGAGGATTTTTCCAAGGGGCATTGGATGTGCAGGAGAATTGTGTGTGCTGACTCTTGTCAGATCTGCACTAGATGGCATCAAGGCCCCATTTGCTCTTGATTTTGGAACTCATGGTCCTGGCACTGTCTTGTTGGTATTTAGGTCCCTGTCAGTCCCTAATTGAATTTTAGCATGGGAACCCAGGGCAGTTGTCTACAAAGATATTCCTAGTATGGACCACATCTTCACCGTGCCAGACATAAAGCACAAAGAAACACCAGGCAGGCAGAGAACCCTCAGGGGCTGGAACTGGCATGTTCAAACACTCTGAATTGACCTTGGCCTTAGCACAGATTCAGAGAACAGCTTCTCTGTAGGAAGATCTCCTTCCTCCTCTCAGAGTTTAGGACATCTAGAGTTAGGCTAAGGTGCTGGCACAATGTGAGCAGGGGCAGCACTCTGGGCTTGTTCTGTGTCAAAGCCTCCCTGCCACCCCTGTGTCACAGTCACAGCAGCCCATCTCATGAGAATTCTAGGGGTGCTGATATCCTGGATGAATTATCCATGTTCTGCTGCTAGTTTCTTTGCTTCCACATGGACAACTGAGAGAAGGGATTGATTAAGTGTAGTTGAGGAAGCCCTGCAAATATCTACTTGGTGTTACCAAAGACAATGGGTTCTGACTGGCAAGATCTTTGAATTAGATTTTGAAAAATGCCACCTAGGAAAAGTTAGTAGGTACCCTCAGGAAGGTAACCGCAGGACATTGAAAATGGAGATAGAGGGTTGGGGATTTAGCTCAGCAGTAGAGCGCTTGCCTAGCGAGCGCAAGGCCCTGGGTTCGGTCCCCAGCTCCGAAAAAAAAAAAAAAGAAAATGGAGATAGAGTGAATAATCCGACTGTAGAAATGTATATAATCAAAGCAATAATATACCATGTGAAAACATAAAATCCACCAACAAAATGAATCCAGCAATGCATAATAAAGAAAGAAAGAAAAAAAGAAAGAAAGAAAGAAAAAAGGAAAGAAAGAAAGGAAGGAAGGAAGAAAGAAAGAAAGAAAGAGAGAAAGGAAGAAAGAAAGAAAGAAAGAAAGAAAGAAAGAAAGCATAAATAAAAATCAAAACCATAATAAGGAAACAGCCAGTGCCTTTGCCAATATGTGACCTAATTCTTTCTCTTGAAGTCATCCAAAAATCAATCAATCAAGAAATAGGCAGCCAGTCATCTACATAGGCCTTTAAACTGATATTATGGGGTTGGCATACCAAATGCCTGGGAGCAACTGTTCAGCCAGCCCAGATACTTGGGCAGCTGCAGGCCAGTGAGAGAGCCTGTCTTGAAAATAAGGTTGAGGACCTACCTCAGGAACAGCAGCCGGGGTGACTTCTGGCCTGCCTCTACATTCTCTTGCACTGAGGTGCAGGTAATATAGATACAAGGGGCAAAAGGAGATGGGCACGTGCACACACAGACACACACAGGCACACAGACACACACACACACAAACACACACACACACACACACACACACACACACACACACACACACACACACACACACACCACAGGCACACACAGAGGCACTCACCCAGAAATACGCAGAAGTGAACTTATACTCACACAAACTCTTACAAACACCCAGATTCACACAAAACACACATACTTACACACAAGCAAACGTGGAAAAACACACATCAGACACACACACACAGGGACACACACTCACGCACAAGAAGAAGTACACACATACGAACACATACACACATACAAACCTGTAAACTCACCCACTCCTACATATACTGACAAACACACAGGCAAAAGTGTACACACACTCACACACAGGCAAATCTGTCAACACACACTCTCTTACACACACTGATACATAAACATATACACAGTACAGTAAAATCCGATACAACCACACACAGCTCACTAGATACAACCAAGTCCCAGAGGGCTCCACTCCACACCTCCTCTCAAAGAACTCAAAGAATTCCAGGCCTGGCAACACCTTAATATCTGTTTGCTGGGCCGCCTCACAATCGCTCCTCATGACGTCACAGTAGGACCTGTCATGACATGTTGAGAAGGACTCTGAGACTGTGGCTTCTATGGGCTATGGAAAGAATTTAGGCTGTTAGAAATAAAACCCTGTAAGATGCTTAGCTGTCCATAGTTCTCTGTTTTGAATGTTTACTCTGCCTCCTGCTTTAATGTCGTCATGTCTACACTCAGGGTGTCACGTTTTCTTTGAATTCTGAAGGATCAGCCTCAAACTGATGGTATAGTTTTCTTATTTTAAAGACAAAGCTGTTTCTAAACTGACCCACCAAGAGGACACTGTTCTCATAAGTCCTCAGAAAGGCTCTAGGTTATCATCAAACACCTGAGACAAAGCTGCAGGACTAGGCAGAGACTTGAGTTTGAATCCCCAAAACGCCTATTGGATGCATCAGCAAAGCTCATAAGCTTTCTCTGTGGAGAAGTTAACATGGACCAACAGATTAGAGGGCCAGAGCCCCAACCCATGCTGGGTGGACACTCTCCTCTGACATCCAACACAGAGATTTTTGTACAGAGATCAAGAGAAGGCTTCTCTGAATAGCTGTGCAGAGCACCTCAGGCTCAGGGAATCTGGACTGACACCCATAGAATGCTGTAGAGGAGCTGTTTGTGATTCAAGGATTCATCTGCCTGGGTCCTGTGCCTCTAGAGATGATCCCAGGACTGGGCTGTGGCTGGTTATGGGCTCAGACAGGGAGGTGCCACGGGGTTTGTTCTTGGCTCCTGGGAGTAGAGCAGTTTTTCTTTCCCTGTCCCTGCTTTTTGAACTTTTCTTCCTTGGGAAAATGGAAGGACTGGAAGAAGTCTGTCTATGGAGAGTGAGGCTGGCTGGGAAACTGCTCGCTGTTCCCAATTGTCATCCTGCTGGGGGTTTGGAGTTGTTGGCAGGTTAACCTCTCCACCATTCCAATCTGCTTCTCTCCATTTAACCCATGCATCTCTGTCTCTGCGCTTCGTGACATGGTTGCACAAGTCCTACCTGTAGCTGCCACTCCAGGGCATAAATCCCTCAGTGAGTGAATTGCAGATGGTTCTGTCTAGAGAGAAATTGTACAGGGTAGTTGCTCAGTATGTAGGTACATGGAAGAGGATACTGCACTACATCCACACACATTTCATATAACATCAATCCACATACTCTGGTACTAATCGGTTCTATTTACACCTTTCGCGATTACTGCTATTCACTGTACTGTGAAGTGTGAATTTTTATTATGTTTTACTTCTGCAAAGGAAGAGACACTGGAGATTCCAAAGGCCTAGCTGAAAGGGAGGCCTTGACACACAGGTGTGCTCCTGGGGAAAAGCTCTTTCATAAAACGCCCCGTTGAATCCCATGATGTGTGAATTGCTCTATGCCCTATCTAGGGTTGACCTCAGCATATTAATGGGAGCTGAGACTTCTCTCTGATAAAACAGTTCCACCCTCCTTGAAGATGTCTGTGATGGTTTGTATAAGCTTAGCTCAGGGCTTGGCACTATTAGGAGGCATGTTCTTGTTAAGTAGGTGTGTCACATTGGTCATGGGCTTTAAGAACCTGTTCCTATCCACATGCAAGCCAATCTCCCCCAAGCAGCCTTCAGATAAAGATGTTGAACTCTCACTCTCTCTGGCACCATGCCTGCCTGATTGCTGCCATGCTCCCAGCTTGATGATACTGGACTGAGTCTGTGAACCTGCTATCCTGTGTTCATTAATGTTGTCCTCATAAGAGCTGCATTGGTTTTGTTATGTCTCTTTACAGCAGTAAACCCCTAACTGAGACAATGTCCATCTTCCCTTCCCCAGCTTCCAGACTTTAGAAGCTTCACACATATGCGGCATTCTCTTGGAACTATGAGGCTAAAAGGCTGTAGGCTGTCTGCTTGATCTGAGAGTGCTAGGATATCCTGCTCCTAAAGGAATTGTTACTGCTCCATTGCAATACTGTGAATAGCATCAGCAGGCTTCTGCTTTGTACTCCCTGAAACAATACTGTCTTCTCCAGGAGTGGATCCAACAGCTCTCAGAACATCCTCAGGAGCTATGTGTTTCCCAAGGATTACCTGCACTTGCTTACACACCCCTATTCTGAGTTCTGAAAACTTTTCAAAGCCCATTCATCTGAGACTGGTGAGTTCAGGACAGTAGTCCCAAGTGTCTTGTCCTACCCTGACAGTTCACTCTCATGAGGCATCACCTGCCCTTGACAGAGGATTTTCCCACGGGACGTTTGATGTACTGGGAATTGTGTGTACTGACTCCTGTCAGATCGGCACAAGATGGTATCAAGGGCCCATTTGCTCTTCTTTATGGAATTCACATTCCTGGCACTGTTGTTGGTATTTAGGTCCATGCCAGTCCATAGTTATATGTTAGCATGGAAACCCAGGGCAGCTACCTTCAAAGATATTCCTAGTATGGACCACATCTTCACCTTGCCAGACGTAAAGCACAGAAAAACACCAGGCAGGCAGAGAACCCTCAGGGGCTGGAACTGGCATGTTCAAACACTCTGGCTTGACCTTGGCCAGCACAGATTCAGAGGACAGCCTCTATGTAGGAAGATCTCCTTCCTCCTCTCAGAGTATAGGACATCTAGAGTCAGGCTAAGGTGCTGGCACCCATGTGAGCAGAGGCAGCAGCCTGGGCTTCTTCAATGTCAAAGCCTACCTGCCACCCCTGTATCACATGTCAGAGCAGTCCATCTCATGAGAATTCTAGGAGTGCTGATACCCTGGGCGACTATCCCATGTTCTGCTGCCAGTTTCTTTGCTTCCACATGGCCAACTGTGAGAAGGGATTGAGAAAGGGAAGGTGATGAAGCCCTGCTAATATCTACTTGGTGCCAGCAAAGAAAATGGGTTCTGACTGGCGAGATCTTTGAGTTAGATTTTCAAATAGGCCACCTCGGGACAGTTAGTTGGCACTTTCAGGAAGCTGCTCCAGGGTGGGAACAATGGGACTGGATCCCTGAGGCTGGTGTAGTTGGCCAGGGATTTTGGGACAGTAAAACTGAGTGGGAACTCTGGGCCAGGTGCAACAGTGCAGTGAACCTGTTGCAGGTTCAGTGGAGCAGGGACCCTGGGGGAGATGCAATGGGACAGGAGCCCTAGGGAGGGGAACTCATGGTAGTGGCCCTGTGGCATGTGCAACTGACAGGGACCCTGGGGCAGGTGCACTGTGATGTGCACCCAAGCTGGAATGTTCAGACAGGTGTATGTTTGCTTCATGCAGCTGCTGTCTGAAGTAGAGAACACTGGAAACTGCCCCAAAGGGGATTTTGGGAGCTCCTTCCAAGAATCCCTTAGCTCCTAACTGAGAGGCTGTACATTCCACAGAGGGGCCTTTATTGAGATGAGCAGATTCTAAGAGGGCTGCCTTGAATGAACAGCCAAAGAAAGCAGAAATGAACAACAAGGAATTGCACCAGCCACGTCCATGATGTTTTGCTCAGAAAAATAGGACTGGAAGAAACTGATTAAGTCAAATTACTTATCTATCTATCTATCTATCTATCTATCTATCTATCTATCTATCTATCTATCTATCTATCTATCTATCTATCCATCCATCCATCCACCCACCCACCCACACATCTATCTATCTATCTATCTATCTATCTATCTATCTATCTATCTATCTATCTATCTATCTATCTATCTATCTCTCTATTCACCCATCTATCCAACCATCCATCCATCCATCCATCCACCCACCCACCCACCCATCTATCCATCCATCCACCCACCCGTCCATCCATCTATCTATCTATCTATCTATCTATCTATCTATCTATCTATCTATCTATCTATCTATTCACCCATCTACCCATCCATCCATCCATCCATCCATCCATCCATCCATCCATCCATTTCCCTGAGACAAGTCTCTTTTATGTGTAAGAAGAAGGTCACAGCGGCGCTCCCTTGTGATGACAATGAGGATTGCAAGTAGTGAGATGGATTGTTTGTTTGTTTGTTTATTTCTTTGTTTGTTTATTGCATGAGCTGGGATAGAATGCCAGTTGTGGCCTGTCCCCATCAGCATCCACTGTGCTACAGACCCAGTCTCAGTGTGACACAGAAGATGACTAACTGGAAAGTTTGTCCTATCTCTAAGGGACACTGTATCGTACAATACTCTGTACTGCAGATCAGTCAATGCCTGTGTTTAGGAGACTTGCGGATAGAATGAATCTCTGTGAGTCTGGACTTAGACTCTGTGGAGGGCTCAGGTCACCGGACTGTCCTGAAGCTTCCCACTGTGATTTATTTCCCTCCTACAGAGCCAGACACCTGAGCAACTGCATTTCCTGGTTATCCCCTAATCCTCTTACACTGTGTAGAGTGTTCAAACTCAGGGAGGGCCTGGGAATCTGAGAGATACCACTGAGCCCCCTGGGCCTGGCTGACTCAACCTGAGGCTACTCTGTGTGTCTTCATTTTGCTCACCCTCCAGAGACCTCAAAAGGCAGCAGTGAGTTTGCTGAGAGGCAAGGAGCCTCCATATTGGCCCAAAAGCAACTGTCCTCTTTTACAGGTTCATCCACAGAGCATGTAATTTTGATTGATGCAACATCGGGAAGAATGAATGACATCATCTCCCAAGGGCAAGTGCTGTGCTAGTGGACACTGAGGAGCTGCAGGGATCAGACCCCTTTTCCAGCCACTCTTGTTCTTCCTTGTGATGGTTCCTGCAGATCTGAAAGATCCAGGCAGTACATGACATGGGTTTGAATATAATCTCATTGCACTTTATTCCCTGCTCTGAATCTAAGACCAGGTAATTCCTACGTTTGTTTGTTTGTTTGTTTGTTTGTTTATTTATTTATTTATTTATTTATTCATTTGATATATATGTGTGTGTGTGTGTGTGTGTGTGTGTGTGTGTGTGTGTGTGTCTGTATACATATATACAATGTCGCTGTCTTTAGAAATACCAGAGAGGGCATCAAATCTCATCAGAGATATTTGTGAGCCACAATGTGGTTGCTGGCATTTGAACTCAGGACTTCTGGAAGAGCAATCAGTTCTCTTAACACTGAGCAATCTTTCCAATTTCCAGTCTAACTTTCTTAATTCCAGTACTGTATTCTTTATTTAGGTTACATCCTGATCCCAGCCACTCTCCCTCCTCCTTTCCCAGTGCCACCTTACAAATCCTTCTCACCATAATGCTCTCCCTTCTCTTTGTAGAAGGGCAGACTCCCTAGGTACCACCCCGCCCTGGGGCATCTACTCCCAACAGTATGAGGCACCCCCTGTCCCACAGATTTACAATCAGGCTGCCCAGGTATGGGGAAGGGTTCCCATGGCAGGCAAGAGAGACTGAGACAGTCCTGGATCTACTTGTCAGATGACCCACATGGAGACCAACTGCAGATAGCTACACCTGGCCCTGGGGTTGGTTGCCCAGGCTCTAGCATACTCCATGTTCCAAGGTATCTGACTATAGGGGACTTCTTGTAGTGTTTTTAACCCCTGTAGTCTGCTCACCACTCTCCCCCACTCTTCCACAAGACTTCCCAAGCTCCATCTGAGGACTGGCTGTGGCTTTCAGCTGCTGAGTGAAGCCTCTCCAGAGACAGGTGTGCTACTTTTCTGTCTGCAATTAAATCAGAGTAACATAAGTACTGTAAGAGGTTGTCTCTGTCACATGAGATGGATCTCACTTTGGGGCAGTCATTGTTTGGTTGTTCCCTCAATATCTGCTATATCTTTATCCCTGCACACTTATTGGCAAAACAGATTTTGAGTTGAAGGTGTTGTGAGTGCATTGATGTCCTCTTCCTCTTCTAGAAGTTCTTTCTTGCTACAGGAGGTGGCCATTTCCATCTTCTGCTCCGGTAGGAATCTAAGCTAGAGTCACCCCCATAAACTCCCCCATCCTCTCACTTACCAGGCATCCAGCAAGTCACCAGAGATCCCTGGACACTCCTGCCCAGACAATTTGTAATCTCACTCCTAGCCTTCTTCCAAACCCCTCTCCCTAGACCTGATCAGCATTTCCATCTCCTTTCCTGCCTCTTCTCTTACCCTGTTCCATCATCCTTCTTAGACTATTTTGTTTCTCCTTATTATGAGATTCACACCTCCTCACTCAGGCCCTCCTTCTTCCTTCATGCCTATCAACCTGTTATCCTGCACTTTATGGTTAATGTCCACTTATAAATGACATACATTTTTCTGTGGTTCTGGGTTACCTCACTCAGGATAACATTCTCAAGTTCATCCATTTGCCTACAAAATTCATAATGTATTTATTCTTAATAGCTGACGAGTATTCCATTGTGTAGATATACAATATTTCCTGTATCCATTCTTCAGTAGGGGGACATACAGGTTGTTTTCAGTTCTTGGACATTACAGATAAAAACACTATTAACATAGATCATCAAGCGTCCTTGTGGGATGGTGGGTCACCATTTGATTATATGTCCCAGGGTTGTTTTGCTAAGTCCAGATGAAAACTGATCCCCAGTTTTCTGAGAAACTGCCAATATGATTTCGAAAATGGATGTACAAGTTTTCAATCCAAACAGCAATGGAGGAGTGTTCCCACTATTCCACATCCTCATCAGCATGTGCTGGATGTCACTTTAGATTTTTATTTTATCCATACTGATGCACATAAGTTGGAATCCCAGGGTGCTTTTGATTTGGATATACCTGGTGACCAAGGATGGTGACCAGTTCTTTAAGTGGCTCTTGGCCCTTCAAAGTTCTGCTGATGAATTTATCTCTGCACCACATTATTAGGTTAGGATATTTGGTCTCTTGTAGTTTCACTTGTTATTTATGTAATTTTAATATTAGCCTTTTGTGCACTATAGGGTTGGTGAAGATCCTCTTCCAACCTGTATGCAGACATTTCTATTAAGTGTTTTGTTTTACTTACAGAAGCTTTTCAGTTGCATCAAGTTTCATTTATTAATTGTTGATCTCAATATCTGAGCACCATTGGTGTTCTGCTCAGGAAGTTGTCTCCTGTACCAATGTGCTCAAGCCTATTTCTCACTTTTTCTTGTATCAGATTTGATGTGTCAGGTTTTATTTTGAGGTCTTTGATCCACTTGGACATGTGTTTTGCAGGTTTATAGATAAGGCTCATTGCATTCTTCCCTATGCCTATATCCAATTAGACCAGCACAACCTGTTCAAGATTCTTTCTTATTTTTTGTCATATGATTTTGCCCACTTTATTGACAATAAGCTTCCATACTTGTGTGGGTTTATTTCAGGGTCTTGGATTTCATTTTATTGATCAGCCTGCCTGTTCCTATACCAATACTGTAGTTTTATTGCTATAGCTCTGTAGGACAGCAGTAAATGAGAGATGGTGATTCCTCCCGAAATTCTGTTCTTGTTCAGGAATGTTTTAGCTATCCTGGGTTTATTAAATCTTTCACTTGAAGTTGAGAATTTCACGTTAAGGTCTGTAAAGACTTGTTTTGGTATTTTAATGGGTATTGCATTCACTTTCTGATATCTTTCAATTGCTATTTTCAGAGATTTAAAATTTTTGTCATACAGATCTTTCACTTTCTTAGAGTTACACTAAGACATTTATATTATTTGTTGCTATTGTAAAGAGCAATGTTTCCCTAATTTATTTGTCAGCCCCTTCATTGTTTGTTTAAAAGAATGCTACTGATTTTTTTTAGTTAATGTTGTATCCACCCACTTTACTGAAGGTATTTATCAAATGTAGGAGTTCTGTGATAGAATTTTTGGGGGCTCTTGTACATACTATGGTATCATCACAAATGCCAATACGATATCTTCTTCCCTTCCAATGCATATCTCGTTTTTCACATTTAGTTGTCTTATTGCTCTAGCCTGAACTTCAAGAACTATATTGAAATGTTAGGGGGAGGGTGGCCAGCCATGCCCTGCCCCAGAGTTTATGGGAATTATTTTAAGTTTCTCTCTATTTAGTTTGACGTTGGCTAGTGGACTGCTGTATATTACTTTGTGTTCATGTATTCTTCTGTATCCTTCTCTCTCTGTAAGGTTCACATGATGGACTGCACGTTTTTCCAAAGGCCTTTTCAGAATCTACTGAGATGATCATGAGATTTTTTTAAATTAATCAATTTATTCATTTAATTTCAAATGATATCCCCCTTCCTTGTTGCCCCTCCGCAATCACCCATTCCATCCTCCCCATGCCCCTCAGCTTGGCGTCTATGAGGGAGCTCCTCCACTCTCTCCCCTACTCCCACCTGACCACTCTAACATCCCCCTATGCTGGCACATCAAACCTCCACAGGACCAGGGGCCTCCTCTCCCATTGATGTCAGTGAAAGCCATGTATCTGGAGCCATGGTTCCCTCCATGTGTATTCTTTAGTTTTTGCTTTGTTCTTCGGAGCTCTGGGTGTCCAGTAAACTGATAATGTTTTTCTTATGGGGCTGAATTCCCTCAGGTCCTTCAGTCCTTCACCTAGCTCTTCCAGTGGGGTCCCCAGGCACAGTCTGATTGTTGGCTGTATCTGCAGCTGTATGGGTCAAGTGCTGGTACAACCTCTCAGGGAATAGCAATAGCAGGCTTCTGTCAGTAAGCACATCTTGACATCAGTAACAGTGTCTCAGTTTGGTATCTGCTCGTGGGATGGAATCCTAGGTGGAGTAGTTTCTGTATGGCCTTTCCTTTAGTGTCTGTTCCATTTTTTATTGCTGTCTTTACTTTGGACTTGAACATATCTAGGTAAACATTTTGAGATGATTCTGTGGCCCCATCACTGATTTGGGGCTGTGTCTATCTAGTGGAGGTGTCTATACAGGTTGTAGGTCCCCCTTGTTGCATACTTCAGATAAAGTCAACCGTTTCCATCCTGGGGACTCTCACTTCCCTAACATCTGGGACTTTGTAGTGGCTACACCCTGTTCATCATTCCCCACTGCTACATACTTTTAATCAATTTCCTGAAACTCTAATTCTCTCATGTCTTTTCTATCACCTGATCCTGTCCTCCCCACAACTCTGCATATTTATTTATCTTCCCCTTCTCTCTTGCTCCCAGGTCCCTGCCTTTCTCTACCTCCTGTGATTATTTTGTTCCCTGTACTATGTGGGAATGAACATCCACACTTTGGTCTTCCTTCTTCTTAAGCTCCATATGGTTTGTGAGCTTTATTGTGGCATATTGAGCTTTTGGGGGTAATAACAACTTATCAGTTTGTACACAGCTTGTGTGTTCTTTTGTGTCTGGGTTACCTCTCTCAAGTTGATAGATTCTAGATCTATTCATTTCCCTGAAATTTTGTGAAGTCATTGTTTATAATAACTTGGTATACTCTAATGTGCAAATGCATCTCAATTTCTATATCCATTCTTCCATTGAGGTACATGTGGCTTAGTTACAACGTGTGGATATTATAAATAAGATTTATATAAACATAAGGGAGCATGGGGCCTTGTTATATGTTGGAGCATCTTTGAGGATTTATGTCTAGTAGTGTTATAGCTAGTTGTTCATGTAGAACTATTTTTAATTTTCCGAGGAAGCACTGCATTGATTTCTAAAGTGATTTTACCAGCTTGCAGTTCTACCAGCAGTAGAGGAGTGTTGCTCTTTCTCCACATCTTTGCCAGCATCTCCTGTCGCCTGTGGTTTTGATCTTAGTCATTGCTGTGCTGTGGATTGTGAGGGTCATTTTGACTTACACATCCCTGATGAGGAAGGATGTTGAACACTTCTTTAAGTGCCTCTCATCCTTTCAAGGCTCCTTAGTTGAGAATTCTTTGTTTAGCTCTGTACACCATTTGAAAAATATTGTTTTTGGATTTTTGGAGACTAACTTCTGAATTTTTGTCTATTTTTTATATTAGCTCTCTATCAAATGTAGGATCAATAGAGACCTTTTTCCAATCTCGGGATTGCCATTTTCTCCTGATGACTAAGACCTTTGCCTTACAGATACTTTTCAATTTTATGAGGTCCCATTTGTCGAATGGTGATTTTAGAACATAAGCCATTGGCATTCTAATCAAGAAATTTCCCCTGTGCCAATGTGTTTGAGTCTCTTCCCCATGGTATATTCAGCGTATCTGGTTTTGTATGGAGGTTCTTCATCAACTTGGAATTGAACATTGTACAAGGAGTGGAGAATAGGTAAATTTGCACTCTTTTCATGCTCACCGACAGTTCAACCAACACCTTTGGTTGAAAATGCTGTTTTGTCATGCTGGATGGATTTGGCTTCTTTGTCACAGATTAATTGCCCATCTGTGTGTAGGGTTATTTTCTGGGTTGTACATTGTATTACCTTGATCTACCTTCCTGTCCCTGTATAAATAACTGCGTTTTTTAAAATTATTTCTCTGTAGTACAGGTTGAAGTCAGGCATGCTGATTCTCCCAGATTTCTTTTATGGTTGAGAATATTTTCCCTATCCTGTGATTTTGTCATTCTAGATGAATTTGAGAATTGCTCTAATTCTATGATGAATTGAGTTGGAATTTTGATGGGGATTGCATTGAATCTATAGACTGCCTTTGGTAAGATGGCCATTTTACTATGTTTATCCTGCTGATCCAAGAGCATGGGAGATCTTTCCATCTTCTGCGGTCTTCTCCAATTTCTTTCATCAGAGACTTGTCCCTGTTGTACAGATCTTTCACTTGCTTGGTTAGAGTCACGCTGACGTATTTTATAGTATATCTGTCTAATGTGAAGGGTGCTGTTTCCCTAATTTTTCTCAGCTCATTATTTCTTTGAGTAGGGGAATACTGCTGATTTGGTAGAGTGAATTTTCTATCCAGCTACTTTGCTTAAGTTGTTTATCAGCTGGAGGAGTTCTGGTACAGTTTTTTCTGGTCACATGTTTATACTATCATTTCATCCACAAATAGTGATATCTTAACTTCCTCCTTCCCAATTTCTATCCCTTTGCTCTCTTTTTGTTATCTAATTGCTCTGTCTATAAATTCTCATAATATATTGTATAGATAGGGGCAGAGTGGGCAGGCTTGCCTTGTTCCTGATTTTATTGGGATTGCTTCAAGTTTCTCTACATTTTGTTTGGTATTGTCTGTTGGTTGTATATGGTTACATATTTACGTAAGTATAAATGTGTATGAACAAATATATATAAACATATATATATATATATATATATATATATATATATTCAGTTTATATGTCCTCTGCCCTTGTAACACTGAATTACAGTAATCAGGGTTGTTCTGGTTCTCAATATTATATGGGGGAAAGTTTGTGGAAATGGTGTACTTTTAAACTACCCCCATAGTTAAGCTTGTTTACATGGCCAAAACATTTAAATTATGATGCTTAATGAAATTGAGCACCCTTGGTTTGTTATTTTCTTTCTTCCTTATAAGTGTGGGTATGTTGTACCACCATATACATCTGTGTATATAGGTGCGTGTGGAGGCTTGCCCTGATGTTGACAGAAATTATCCTCTAATTACTCTCCCTTGCTCAATGAAAGAGAGTCTCTCAATGGCTAAGCTGGCTCCCTGTTCTTCCTAGCATTTATGTAATCTTCAGTTGATCACTGCGCCATCAGTACTGCACATATTTATTTTTGAAAGTCACAGTCAAGAGTTTATTTTGCCCCTTTTCTGCATGAAATTCTTTATTGGTTTATTATTCTTTTGATATATTTTAAGTTGTACTCATACCTTTTTGGCCAGGTTGCTTATAGGGTTATGCCACAAATCCTGCCCTTTTCTTTGAACTGACATTTAGTTGATGAGCAAAGATTGGATTTTAAAGTTCTGCTCAGACCGTAGAGTAGGTATAGTTTGTTTCAGCCAGAATACATAAAATAAATGAAATAATGTGCAAAAATGAACAGCTCTCACTGAAACATTAAAATTTAGATGAAAATTTAGTTAGGCTAGTTAGTTGTATTTTTATGCATAATCTTTTGTGTTCTCCTCTTGTCCAGCCAAGATGCACACTTATCTGGCAGTTCTGGAGATCATGAAAACCTGATGTTTAAAGAGCGTCCACACAACTTCTCAAAAAGTCATGATATGTCTGACAAAGTGGAAGCTTCTCGTAAAGAAACAGAGCTTGAGAATGAATTGAACACTAAGTGAGAAGAGAGAGGTCACCTGTACTCAAGCAGGTCTGACCTTGGCAGTCGATTTGTGGGGTGGGCCTGAAGAGGAAGGAACAAATGTCCTTCTAAGTGATGTTTAATTTCTTTTTCTGAAATGGTTGCAATTGAGAGATGTTCCACATCCAAGAAATTTTGTCTTACTTTACCAAGAAAAATCCTGCCTAGTTCTTAGAGATCTGACAAAGGTGAAGTTACCCGTTCTTGTTAGCATTGGCACTCTTGGACCCAGAAGGCAGAATGAAGGGCTTTAAAGATGACAGGGTGTTTCCTCTACCCTACCTTTTCCATTGTCATTCCAAGGGCAGTAGGCCTAGACATTATCTTTCTGTTCTTTCTAAAACCTCCATTTTCCTACCAGACAGTGATCGCCGAAAATTTCAGAGCACTACTGTGTCTCTGGAATGCTGATTCTCCCAGGATTTCTTTTATTGTTGAGAATATTTTCCCTATCCTGTGTTTTTTGTCATTCTAGATGAATTTGAGAATTGCTCTTTTCTGCAGGAGACAGGCCTCTCAGCCTAGGGCATTCCTGTGTCATTGGGCACCCTGTATGCAGGAGACAGGTCTCTTAGGGCAGGTTTAATGTTGCGTGTATGTTCTTTAATTTGCATGATTTGGCTGCAAGGAGTTGTTAATGTAAGGCGCACAACACATCATTCGTCTAAAATGTGAGCCTCCTGATCCAATGTAAATGTTTGAGACTGAATATCTAATTCATAATTTAATTTCCAAAATTCTAGAGAAAGGCTTCAGATTTGATGCTAGGGATTTTATTTTTATCAATTCAAATCACCAGAACACTAATCATTGGTGGAAAGCAAAGGTGACAGTTCTGTTAGAGTTAACTAATACTTCAGTGGTTCCAAAGGCTGTAGAGCTCTCACAGCATTACACAGCATTCTTGCAAGCAGGAGCAAAGACGTCCGAGACGAATGGGAGCTCATGTGTGGCGGTCAAACACAGCTATCTCAGAAGTTGTAAATTTAGTAAAGAGATTTATAAACTCTGTCAGGAAAGGAAGAAGCGTGTTGCTGTGCCCCCTGTGACTTAAGTGCTATAAGAAAACTTGTGTCAGTTGAGTCTGCATCTCTTTCTCAGCGTAACAGATTTATTTAATTTTAATTCCTGAATTTTGCATCCTCACTCCTCAGTTGAGCTATGGGAGAAAGGCCTGTTTGCTTATTTTGTGTGAAAGGTGACTTTATGATTTCAACACATTTTCTTTTTCAGAATCTCTAATATGGTTTCAGAAGAACTTTCTGTTCCATAGAAATCTGTGCATCAGGGAAATAATCACAATTTTAAATAAAACGGAAGCATTTGAAACCCAAAAATTATTTTTAATAAGAGCTGAACGATCAATTGTTGAAATACAACCATTAGTATTTTTTACGTTTATCAAGTTTCCTATTTGAAAGTGTGTCTTTTTTTTTCCTCTGTAAGAGAATAGAATGTCCCAGAGAGCTGATTAAGGATTTGCACACTTGTCTTGCCCAGGAAGTGCATTCTCCTTGTGTCTGCAGCACATAGGGAGCCTTTGATAGCATAAAAAGAAGCCTTTGATACCTCCCAAAGAAGAGCAGGTACCTGCTGTCCCTAGTGCATGGGAAGACAGATGCACTCAAGAACCTGCAAGCATCTGAAAACACTGCATGTGTGTTTGTGAGACCTGGAGTGAAGTAGACTTGGCCATCCCTGGACAGTGAGGTCAGATGTGAATAAGTGTTGCAAGAGCACATTGAATAGCGTACACTACTGTTGGGAAATGTTTTCCTAAGGCCTGGACTCCCCAAACTACTCACTGATAAGCCCATTGCCTTAAAGGTCTTCTGGTCATTCACGTTTCAAATGTAAGTGGCCACTCAGTACTGATGGAAGGAAGGTATGTTTCATTATCATGGCACAGGATACACTGATCCGTTCCAGCAGGCTGAAGGGTCAGTGGGATGTTGTGTCCTTTCACCCTCATGACTACTGTGCTTTAGCACGGGGAGCAGGACAGTGTCCAAATCTCAGGGTTTGGGTGAAATGTAATGATGGAGTTGGGAAGTTGCTGGTCAAAGGATGTAAAGTTCAGATGAACAGGGAATGACTTTGAGTACCGTTACCTGTAGCCTATGACACTCAGCAGTGTCCTATAAATAATGCAAAGGAACTTTAAGAAATGGGAAGCATGTTTGAGGGTTTAAAAAGCTTGTGGGGAACTTTTTTGGAAGAACAGAACTTATATGTTGGAATTAGTGTTTGTATTTCTATATTTTAATTTATTTTTTTAATTCTGTAGAGACATCCCTTAGAAACTAGATTTGGTGCTGACCCAGGACCATGTCTTCTTGTGCTCCCTGTCCTGTGTGGGATTTGTGGCTCAGGCCTACTGTGGCCCCTGGTCTCTGTACCACTTCATTTTCTGCCAAATCCTACATGAGTCTTCCTTTGCCCATTCCCAGGTAATAAAGTGATTTCAGAAACAGTTATACTCATGAATTTATTATACAATTAAGCAGAATAGGGTGGTTGATTGACTTGGCAGAAGAAATTTTCATCTCCTAAAGTGTCAAGTGATTTGTTTGTATAAGAATTTTTTTCAACCTGTTCACTCACAGCGCTGGGAGGTAAGTGCCAGTCTTGAGATTGCCTAAACGTTTTAAACAGTATGTAGATAGTACTGCCCCTACTCGCCCTGTGATCCCAGGCAGTCACATACAGAACAGGATGGGGGATCAGGAGACATCAGCAGACCACAGGTGTGGATAAATGTTAAAGTGTGAGAAATGAACACAGAACCTGCGGGGCCTGATGGAAGGACCCTATAAGACATGTCTGTGTGGTAGACTCTCCTGAGATGGTAGAGTGGAAGGGGAAGGGCCTCCTCCATTACAAGTCTCAGGGGGCAGGATCGCCAGTGGGCTGGGAAAGTGATGCCTCTAGGTGAGATTGGTATTCAATGCCACAGTAAATTGATTTGTATTTTACAAGCACTGTAAATGCGAAGGATATTGAAAGGTAGCCTGGAAAACTTCAGTGTATGGGCATAGACTCATGCGCGCGCATGAGTGGCCAATGAACGATACCCGGCCCTCCTCTCTCGGACTTAGCCACGCCCTTCATTAGTTCCTGAGGGGATTTTTCAGAACAGAGGTTATGGCAGTTTCACCATCCAATTCCAGTGAGTATGAGGGGAGCCCATGGAGTTTGAAACCACTCCTTTCTGCTCTCAGGGATGTGGGGAAAATAAGAGAATTTGGGTTGGCTTAGTAGCACTATTTTGTGAGTCTTAGCTTGAGTTCCCTCGGGATGGAGACCAACTGCTTCTTTTCCGAATCTTAGGGAAGTTGACATGTTTTCTCCCAACTGTCCTTATGGCTCCTTCCTCCATCTCCCGCTTGGGGCTTCTCTGGACTCTCATTTGCTGCATCAACAAATGAAGGTTCCCTGACTTGGCACCTCCTTATGCTGAACATCAGCAGACTCCATACTGAGCAGGACTTGGGAGTACAGCTGTTAATACCAATAATTATGTAACCGTACTCGTTGCCCTCTTAGAGAACACCGCAGAAAAATAGATTGATAAAAGTGAACAAAAATATAAACATCATATGTGGTAATGGCTCCCAAGCAGAGAATCTGAACCTTACAGCAGCCCCACCTAAGATTTATGAACAGGAAACCGGGAAGGGGAATGACATTTGAAGTGTAAGTAAAGAAATGTATCTAATAAAAAATTAAAAAAAAACTAAAACAGACAAATAAACAAAGAAGTCTATGCTGTGAACATAATCAGAAAGATGATCTGATCTGCCTCTTTTGTTTGTGTGTGTGTGTGTGTTTTACCTTGACTTCCGTAGTCAATGGAGTTCAGATAACTGTAGGAATGCATTTTATGGTTTAGAGGCACTGATAGGATCATTCCTTTACTTATGCTCCCCCTACTAGTTTTCTTACACATATCTCATCAAGATTTAAGCTGTTATGCATCCATAAATCTTAATGCTTACTAAATCATTTTAACTTTCCTATTCTTTTCATCTTCTTAATATTCCTGGTACCTAAATAATACAATCCTGTAAAAGGTGTTTCAAATTTAGCTGGTAGACTGATAAGCCTCTTAAAACACATGACTTAGGAAACAAGCTAACCTACATTATGGGTGATTGGTGCATGGAAAAACAGATTAATTCTAAATTAAATATATTAGACTATTTAAAATAGTTCTGCTTTAATATTTGTAATCATATCAAACTTTAAATATAGGATTATAAAGCCTGTGATTTGACTGTACTATACTGCATTCTCCATATAGATTTCTACATAAATTACTGAAAATTTCTTGGCAAAAACTTATTATGTGAGCACCTTTAAAACTAATACCACTGGGGCTTTTCCATTTAATGGGGATATGAACCGTATGTTTAAATACAGGTAAAAGTATGCTGGTTTAAATACAGGTAAAAGTAGATTTACACTTAGCAGCCAACTAAGTAACCTGGATGTAGTCACTTATATTCAATTGAGTAGTTGCTTGTAGAAGGGAGCGCAAACTGCAGATCAGGTATTTCAAGGAGCTCTCTTGGTATAAACTTAGCCCTAGCTAATTTGGCCATAGGGAATTCATGGTCCTTCTGATACTTGATCAGTCCAAGCCAAACTTCCTACACAAAAGGTCAGGATGCAGTTCCTCCTGTCTCTATGTCTTTTTTTATTAACTTGAGTATTTCTTATTTACCTTTCGATTGTTATTCCCTTTCCAGGTTTCCAAGCCAACATCCCCCCAAGCCCTCCCACTCCCCTTATCTATGGGTGTTCCCCTCCCCATCCTCCACCTTTACCACCCTCCCCACAACAATCACATTCACTGGGGGGTTTAGTCTTGGCAGGACCAAGGGCTTCCCTTTCCACTGGTGCTCTTACTAGGCTATTCATTTCTACCTATGAGGTTGGAGCCCAGGGTCAGTCCATTTATAGTCTTTGGGAAGTGGCTTAGTCCCTGGAAGCTCTGGTTCCTTGGCATTGTTGTTCATATGGGGTCTCGAGCCCTTTCGAGCTCTTTTAGTCCTTTCTCTGATCTTATCTGCCTCTTAAAATTCAGTTTTTATCAGGTGTGCTTCCTGGCCAAAGAAGTCAGATGAGTGCATGAGCAGCCCCTTTGAGGACAAGGCTTGGATTCCCAGGAGCAGACAAGGAACTCTGTGGGCATACTCCAAGGAAATTGGTGAGAACCACCGCCAGCATTTTGGATCTTTGCAAATTTGCCTAAGTGTACATTGAAAGAGGAAACCTCTATTCTGGCAACTAGTGCTACATTCCTTAAGGAGAGCACAGCTCTGCCTGCTTCAAGCTCAAGCTTAGCTATCGGGAAGCTTCCCCCTGGGACTGGACCTTGGCACCTAACTCAGGACCACTTTACCTCACCTTGAGAGATAGACTTCCATCCACCCCAAGATAGACGAGACTTCCATCCACCCCACGACAGAGCTGGGGTTAGAGCAGCCACTTCCAGGCTCTGGAGCACACCGAGAATGCACACTCTAGTGTTTGTGGACTGCAGGCAGAACTGAGCAGAGGTTTCTGTTGGCTTCCGTTTGGAGGACTGGGGTCCAAGAGTTGGCTCCAGTTCTCCTCCGTTTGTAGGTAGCTGGTTCCTCTTGGTGCCCTGTGGTCTCTCTCTGCACCCTTCAAGTGTCTGTGACTTTAGGGTCCCTTTCATAAAGACAGCAATGTCATTACAAGAGAGCCCACCTTTCAGGTTTCCTTGAATGGATCACGTGGAAGGCATTGTCTTTAAGTGTCACCTACTAAGTGCCAGGGACTTCATCCTTCACCATATTAATTGCTTTACAACTTGTCCAAGTGAAGGTAGTGAAGAGAGACTCATAGGGTCAGAGCATACCTGACAGAACTATCTCACCATGCCCCATTCTAATTGGACCAGACTTTGTAAATGTGTCCCAGGTCTTTCTGGCACTGCTGTCCATCATTGTTCTCACAGTATAGCTCTGTCATTTACGGGGGAAAACTGAACAAAAGGCATCTCATCAGAAAGGAAGAACAAGGCAGTAGACTTGTAGATGGAATCCTGTTATAAATGGCAGAGACCCTAAGGAATCTGCTAAAGTTTAGCACTGAACAGTGAGTTATACAAGACCAATGAATATAAGCTCTGTCAGCAGAAATAAAGCATTTCTATATCCTAGCAGTAAACAAAACAAAATAGGGGAAAATTTTTATGTCGTACACCAACTTTTATAAAAACCAAAAATATTTTGTAAATAATTTGGCCAAACACACACTAAACTTTTAACTATAGCTTCTATTTTTGTTTGAAATCTAGGAAGTAAGTAAATTTCATCAAAAAATTGCAGAATAATTCATAATCAACTGAATACATTTAGAAATCAACAGTATATAACTTGTAGGTTTTCATTACTCAGTATATAACTCAGAGGTTTTCAAACTCATATCGTAGGTTCTCTTTACCAATCAGAGTTTAGAAGTGCAGATAATGCTGTCTCCATGTAGTCACACATACTCTGTGAGAAGATTTAGAGAGTTAATTCTCTAACAGGAGGGTCCGCATCCCAATCTGGAGACAGAATTCCCTTCAAGAGGGTCTAAATCACCTGCAGGTATGAGTAGCCCCCTCAGAGGAAGGACTGAATCTCCTGCAGGCGAGAATGACAAAAATGAGAGGATCCATAGGAGGAGGGACTTAATTTCTTCTCTGATGGGACTGGAGCATCAGCAGGAATTTGACTCTGTAGTCTGTGAGATTATTTTCAGTATGATGTTCTGAGTTCCCTGAATCCACAGCTGGAGCACTGAGCCACCACCAGGAACACTGCACCTGGACCAGTTGTCAAAGGGAATTAAATACGAATTTCACTTCTTTGGCTTATAAAATCCCACCATGCTCTAGCTTCCTTCCAACATCCACCCTTCACTGACCACCATCTCAGCTTCTCAATAAATCCTTCCTCTCCTTGATTTTCAAAGACTACCTACGTCTTATGAGCACCTACACACACACACACACACACACACACACACACACACACACACACACACACGGCTTTGAAGGGATCAGATTTTTATTTTTAAGGCTGAAATGTTTCTATGACTTTCTCTGTAAACCCTCCTTCCCAGGTACTTTCCACGGCACCTTACTGACTGAAAGATAAAAGAGTCTCGAGTGTCAAGCTTGCATCCCTGGTAGTCCTCAGGTCTGGTGCTGATGGGCTCAGAGCCATGGGGTGTGTGTGGGTAGCCGGCCATGCCTTGCTGAGGCTGACTTGTCTTGGCTCTGCAGTATGTGAAGGAGTCTTCACAACCTGACTGTTGACTTTCTCCTTGCTGAGACTATTTCTACCATTTCTTGTTCTCTGTTCATTAATGGTGTTTCAGTGTGGGCAGGTAAATGCTGTTTTGAGGCAATTTTTTGGATCCTGGCTGCAGGTTAAAGAAAAAAAGGTAGTTGAATTGGAAACAGAAAATGCTGTTCTGTCCCTGAGATTGGCATAGGTAATCTCTGTCCTGTAGACTGATTGACTGATGAGACACATGTGAGTGTTTGCTTTGCATAGGCTACTGCAGTTGCAAAAGATTAAAAGAAAGGTAGCTTTCCTTTGATGGTTGGTCCCCATCAGTGTGGTGCACACTTAGTGAGTCATCCACTAGTGGAACAGAGATTAATCCTAAATTTTTCATCCTCGTGATCAGAAGTATTTAAGGAATAATCCATTAATGATACATCCAACAGTTGGGTCTGGACAACTTTGTTGTACTGTTTATGCATGATGAACTCATCCATATTAATTTTAATTAATCTATAGATATAGTAGTCACCTCCAACACCCAAAGACTTGGTCTAAATATGTGCAAACTCAGGTGATGAGATATGGTTTCTCAGACATCCCCACAGCACGCCACACTGCAGGGTGGATGCTGCACACTTCAGGTGCAGACGTTTCCAGTTTGGCTGGGTGTTCAGTATACCCTTCATCTTCTCACAGGCTCTTCTGACACTCTTCTTACACAACCTCCACTGACACTCCAGTTATTTATTTTCCTTGTATTTTTGTTTGAAGTGTAGTGCTCTTTTTACAGGGTCCCAATTCTTGAAGGCATTGGATCCCCTGCAGATAAACAGTCTGCCTTGTCTTAAATTGTTACGTGTGTGTGTGTGTGTGTGTGTGTGTGTGTGTGTGTGTACAGCCACATATTTCGTGATCCTACCCATAGCTGACCCACTCAGAACACATGCGGGAGGTGGGAACAAGAAATAAAAATAAAGGAGTAAAATGCTGGGTGCAAGGCAGTTGGGAGCAGAGCATCAGGAGGAAGAGTCCAGAGTAAAGGGAGGCAGGGTGTGAAAGTACAGCAGCAGCTTAAAGGGGCTGCCAGTTCTTAGGGTGTGGGGACCAGGTGTGTTAGGAGCACAGGGAGAAGTTGAATGTGATGAGCTTTCAAGTTTAACTACTGTCTGATCTCTGCAGTGCCATCCCTGGAAAAGTGATATAAGTAGTCCCTCATGCCCTAGTCAAATCACAGACACTTTCACTGTCAGATCCCAGTGTGTTGGGGACCCCTACCCTGGGAAGTCCTCAGGGGTGTAAGGAGCATGCACTGATTTCCTTTGTGGTGTACTCACCATGAGTGAGGAAATATTTGTCTGCACCTCTTCTGGAAGCAGAGATAGTAAACATGGGTGACACTCCTGATAGCCTGTCTGTATAAAGTTTTGGCTTCAGTGGTGTTAGCTCTCTGGCTAAAAGATCTAATCTAACAAGTCCTAAGATTTCACAGATGAGGGAATTATGAAAGCAGTTAACTGAAATACATACTCTGCTATTCTGAATTTGAAACAGGCTTCAACCTGACACTCTTCCTCCTTATCCTCCCCAGACTTCTTACTTTTGTCTACATACATTCCTAGTGGCGTCTCTGAGGACCCAATTCTGACTTGTGACTGGGCCTGGGTCATGCTCATGGGTTGGGGAAGTAACAGATGACTACACTGGGGCCCTTTTATCCATTTAGCAAATGAAGTTCCACAGGTCATGATTATAACTCAGGATACATAACCTATTGCAAGAGATCCTCAGCTGAAATCACAGAACTCAGGAGGGACTAAAGACCACTGACTTGCAACATGATGTTCATCTTTCTAAACCCCTCAACATTTCACCAAATAACCGGTAATCTAGAGTACCCCAGCACACACTGAGAAGTGTAGAGAGAAAGACTTTCATGTCTATGTTCCTCTGCACATGAGAAAGAAGTTTCAGGACAGTAAATAGGTTTTGAGGGTAAGTTTCTCTTTTATAAACACCATTCTCTCTCTCTCTCTCTCTCTCTCTCTCTCTCTCTCTCTCTCTCTCTCTCTCTCTCTCTCTCCCTCTCTCTCTCTCCAGTTAAAATTATTTATTTTTATTTCACATGCATTTGTGTTTTACCTGCATGTGCATCTGTGTGTGGCTGTCAGATATCTTAGGAGTTTTGCGTGTGGGGGCAATTCCAGTTAAAACCGTCAGAACAAAGAGGAAATGCAGCAGCAACAGTAGCAATCAGGTCCCTCTCCTTAGTACCCTGTGGATGTACCTGCCCTTGTGGCTACAGTCTTCTTTGTGAATGCATGCCATGCATGCACTGCACTACAGCTGTGATGCTGGTGTCCTATGGCTACCAGAGTACCTGCATCTTGCCTTGTCTACAGAATACTGGCATCCAGCCCTGTCTCCAGGCAAGCATGCTGAGGACGAAACATTAGCCACATGTAAACAACATGGGATTTGTAAGTACACAAAGATTATGATTTCCTATGAAATCTGCATTATAAAAGGAGGGTAGCATGAAGGAGAGAGATGCTATAGACTAGGACTCCAGTTACACAGTGGTTTCCATATGGATTTGTCAGACATGACTAGGAAGGGTGCTGGGAACCTGTGCAGACTTGGACAAACACAAATGCTTTTCTGTAATGGGATCCAAGAGGAAAACAGTATCAGATGAAAGTTCCTTACCCAAGGATGACCTCTCTTCAGTGAGAAGGCCAGAGTTATGTGTGGCTTCCATCTCAAGACCTCGGGTCGAATGTGTGAGTCAGGTGTCCTTGTGCCTGCTGTTCTCCAGTGCTTTTAACAAGAAGGCTCCCTCCTTCAAATTGGCAAGCTTGAGGGTGGCGAGGTCTGTCCCTGCTGTGGTTGGATTATGGTCATCCAACAAGGGTGTACATGAGTATATGTGCACTGTGTGTATTATGCAGTGACAACAAAACACGAAGAGGGTAAGATATTCTAGATCTTGAGTTGCACATGACTGTGAGCTGACTTGGAAGTGTTGAAAAACAAGTGAAGGTCCTCTGCAAAGGCAGCCAGTGCTCTGAAATCCTGAGCTTTCTCTCTAGTTCCTGCTCTGTAGGTTTCTCGTGTCCTGTTGATTACTGTCTTCTCTACTAGCCTGTTCCACAGGAATCAGTCTTATGATTGTGTAGCATCACAACACCAAACATACTTAAACCTCTGACTGGATGCCCTGACTGATTTTTCCACAGGATAAAAGTCGGCTACATTTGTGTTTGATTATTAACAGTGCCTCTGGAAATAAACTCAGATCATCAGCTATTCCTTTCACCTCTGAACCATCTCAAAAGCTCACACTATATATTCTGTTCTGTCCTCAGTGTACCATGTATTGCTATAATCACCAGCATTGTTAAAGCAAGCCAAAGGAGATTTATAAAATCTTCAGATTTTGAAATTTACATTCACACATAGCTTGTGCTACACATCATTAATCCCCCTTTCAGGAGAAAGAAGGTCTCTTTACTGTCCAAATCACACTTGTGTACAGGGTGAGTTTTAGGACAGCTTCAGTTTGTGGTAACACTCTGTCTCAAATTAAGCACACAACAGCAACAACCCAACCACACTCTCACAGAAACACATTCATGGAACACACACACACACACACACACTCACACACACACACACACACACACACACACACACACACACACACACACACACACACGAGCACTTTCCAGTTTCTACCCTTCCCATTCCTCAAGTGAGCATTCAGTGTAACTGTACTTTAATCTCACCTACCTCAGTCCTTCCAGTCTGTAGGCTTCTCTTAAACCCTCAGGAATTGGCAACTGACATCAGGCCGGTTTCTGCTTGCTGGTGGGGAAATTGGGTTGTGTTGCTTTGTTAATCTGTACTCCCTTAGCCAACTTCCCCAGGCCCTGAGAAGATTCCATTAACCTCCTTCAGAGTACTTCAGTGTTTTTAAGTCATACTCAACAAAGTAAGGAACCATTTGGTTTGATTGTAGCATTTAGGATTGTGTGTTGAGTAGGTACCAGAAGAATGTACACTGTTTTAGAAGTAGGTCTGCGAGTAAGGGCTAGGTGTAATTTTATCTGCTGAGTGAATGAGTGTTTGCTCCATATCGTTACCCATTTTGGCTTCTGTGGTATTTTTATTCCTATAGACTAAACGGTTTGAGTTTGTGTTGGCTTCTTCTGTGATTTCAGTATCCAGCACCTCTGGACTTATCCTATAAGTATTACCAGATTAACAGGGCTGTTGATTTTCCATGGAGATGCTTGTTTACATTTTTACTTAATCCAAATCTTATGTTCAAGTGGAGGGAGAGCAGCTTGCTGGCTTTGCAGCAACACACATTGACCCACGGTGAAGGGTCTCTCTGTTACTTATTCAAATTCCTGAATCACCATGACATTTTGCATGAGCTATCCTCCACTGTCTCGGGCTCCTTTCCCAGTTGCTGACTCTGTTTGGGAAAACTCAGGAGGTGTGCCCTTGCTGGAGAAAGAATGCCAGTGGGGCTGGGCTTTGAGGTTTTAGTGCTCTGCACCACTCCCTGTGCACTGTCTGCTTTGTACTTGTGATTCCAGATGTGAGTCCTCTGCTTCCTGCTCCTTCCACTGTGCCCTGTAGTCATGGAACTTAACCTATGGTAACAGGTGGTCTGTGAAATAGGATCACTAATCGCCTACATGTTTTATAGTTTGCTGTGCTCATGGCATTTCTGTCACAGAAATAAAAGGTAACTAATGCAGAATGGGATGTAATAGAGCAGACTCTTGCTGTGTGAAACCTGACCATGCCAGTTTGTGCTTGTTACTTTTTTTGGAAAATATGCAAGAATTCAGAACTTTGAACTAGAAGTGGCCCAGTGCTCTAAGAAGAGTTTAATGGGGTATACTGGCAGGAGCTTGGGAGTCAGGAGTGCCAAGACATATCCAGAATGTGGAAGCCCAGGACAAGGGGATTCAGAAGGCAACAATATTTGTAACTGGTCTGGGATAGTTTGTATGATGCTTTTACAAAAATGTGGCTTCCTTCAGCCCACATCCTAAAAACCTACCTGAGGCTAAATTAAAAAGTAATAAACAAATTTCTTCGATGAAAATTTGAAGAGAGCCCAGTATGGCCTCTGTTATACTGAGGTATAGGACTTCAATGAAAAAGAGCAAATGGGGCAAATAGAAATGCAAAATGTATAGTTTACAGAGAAAAGGACACTGGGAAGATTAATATTATAGCCAATGCCTAGGCCAGAAGAGAGCCTGCAATTACTTAGGACATTAGAACTTTAATAAGAGGCCATGTCTCCTCAGGTGAAGACATCACTCAATTAACCTCGTAATCTGTGGTAGAAAGTGACTTACTTAGTGTTTTCCTGCTATTAACAGACACCATGACCAATGCAATCTTGTAAGAAGAACACTGCTTTGGGTTTGGCTTACAAGTTCAGCAGTTTGGTTCATTATCATCAAGGTGGGAGCATGGCAGCATCTAGGCAGACATGGTACAGGAGGAGCTGGGTGTTCTACATCATCATCTGAAGGCTGCTACTAGAAAACTGATTTTCATGCAGCTAGGACAAGAAAGATAAGGGGCACATCTACAGTGATACACTTCCTCAATCAAGGCTACACCTATCCAATGAGGGCTCATCTGCAAATAGTCCCACTCCCTGGGCTGAGCATATTCAAATCAACACAGGAACATTAGGCATTTTCAGTTCCTGAAATCACCTGTGATCAGAAGCTGCTGCTACTGTAGGTCATGGGGCCCAGGGCTTTCCAGAAATCAGGCATTTCTCATGTACTCTCATCAGTCACTGGGAGTAAGGAAGCTCAGCAAAGGACTGCTGTGTGGGCTGAGACAGCTGAGAAAGTCTGCTTGGGGAGGTGTGTCAATCTTCATCTCCACATGGAGATGGCATGGGGGTTACCTGACCTTACCTGACCAGTTTCCATGTTTGGTACCCCTGGATCATATTCATTGTCAGGTAGGAAAGTGTTATTTGGCACCCAATGTCATGTTGTGCTTATCATGTACCCAAAGTTGATAGATGACTTAAGAATGTAGGCTTGAAAGGTATCCAGTTTCTAATCTGGGAAAGAGAACAGCAGGCCTGAGAGGAACAGGCCTCATGTGCAGAGGGATGTACCATCTGTACATGGTTGGGGGAAGCTCAGAGAAGGTTAGTCAAACCTGTCTATCCAGTAGAGGTTAGTTAACTGTGGAAACTATCACTAACAATAAAGGTAACTTTGAACTCTGAGGAAGAGAAGGTTTGTTGCCATTGTTTGTGGACCATGCTTCAGAGGTGATGAGACACAGAGAAGCTGTGTCTTGGGTTCATGCCAGGAAGCATGCTAGCTGAGCACTTCACATCTTAAGTTGTGTATGTCGTCAGGGCCCTTACACAAAGGTGATCTAGTGACAGTGTCTTGCTTTGTTTGTAGCAATCACATGAATTTAAATTTCCTACTTGTTCTTGTTCTTAAAAACTCACTGATTAGTTTTAGCTGAGACTCCTGGGAGACTTTTCTCTCACATGCTGTAAGTTTTAAAGATTTGGTGATTAACATAAATAACTATTCATAGGTCAACACAGGGCCCACACTGACCTCACCTTGCTATCTGGAACTGTTACTCCTGAGCCAAGGGTCTCAAGGGTCTCTGCCTCAGAAAGAAATGTGGAAAACTGATCTCATAATCTATTCACATTCCTTGTGTCATCCAGAATATCTGCTAGAATGAGAGGATCCTTCCCTGCTCAGGACAATGTAGATACTGCTTCCCCAGGAGGAAAGAAAGGGCCATGTCCTACCTCCGTGGGACAGTCCCTGATGTTCACTGTAATGTCACCCAACAGTCCCACCTTGAATCTGCTGTTCCACTTGAGCACGGAGACTCCCTTTTATTCTGGGAGATAAACAGGAATCTCCAGCTAGGAACAGTGGTCTAAACATGAGGTTAAGTGAAGGCAGTGAGAATGATGTATACACACTAAGGGTTTCTGATTGAATGATTCTGAACTTAATGTACTTCCTACTAGATTCATCTGTAAGTGACATGTAAGCTTTGTATTAAAATGTACCTTTAGGTCCAAGATTTCATGGTAGGACAATGCCCTACTTGCTTTTAAAGATATCCTAAAAACTGGATAGAAAAGAGAAAATACAGAACAGAAAATGTTCCTAGGTGTACAAGACTGGTTTACATGTGCAAGTCTCTGTGCTCAACGCGAAGAGCACACAATATGCCTTAGAAAGTAGATGATAAGCACTTCCTTCTCTCTCTCTCTCTCTCTCTCTCTCTCTCTCTCTCTCTCTCACTCTGTTTCTACCTCTCCCCCTCTCATGTGTGGTTGTGTCCGTTGTCTGTGTGTGTGTGTGTGTGTGTGTGTGTGCATGTGTGTGTGTTTCTGTGTCTGTGTGTCTGTCTGTCTGTCTGTCTCTCTCTCTCTCTCTGTATGTGTGGTGTGTGTGTGTGTGTGTGTGTGTGTGTGTGTGTGTGTGTGTGTGTATGTGTGTGTGAGAAACTGAAGGTGAACTCAGGGTCTGCATGACCCAGTTGGAACAAGGATCCCATGTTGATTGACTCCCACCTTGACAAGTATCATGTTGTTGGGATGACCAGCATGTGACTATTGGGACAAGATAGAAGTATTTACAAAGCCAACAGTTTTGACCAATTTATGTGAATTAGGGCAGATTTGAGAGTACACTTAAGAGTTTTAAACTTTGTTTGAAAAAACAAAAAACAGTGTTCTTGGAATAGTTTCTTTGGAGTAGAGCGCATAAGGCCAAATTTTATCTGATTGTTGGTGAGCATCTGTGGGTTTTTGTGTTCCTTATGTAGTATCCCTTAGGTTTGGGTCAGACAATGTAAACCTTATCATTTCCACTGTTTTTAACATCCCAAATGATGTCCCACGTCAGAGGTGCCAATCCACAAATGCCCACTCCTACATCTTCTCCCTCTTCCCTCCATTTTGCCACTATGATGCTGCTCCTCAACTCACCCAACTTTTCGAAACCCACCACTCCAGCCTCCTCCTACGTTCGAGCATCACATCTCCACAGGACCAAGGGCCTTCCATCCCATTGGTTTCAAATAATGCCATCCTCTGATATATATCGGTTGGTGGTCTATTTTCTGGAAGCTCTGGGTCATCAGCCAGCATATATTGTTCTTCCTCTATTGCAGGACCTCCTCTGTCACAGGACTTCCACTGTTTAAGCACCACCACTACCTCAGGAAGTCCACTGTCTGTGTGTCAACTCCACTGTTACAGGACCACAAGTGTCTCAGCACTTCAACTATCACAGCACTTCTACTGTTCAGGAGCTCAAGAGTCTCAGCATCTCAAGTGTCACAGGACCTCCTTTGTCCAAGAACTGGACTGTCCAAGCAACACTACTATTGCGGGACCTCCACTGTCACAGGACTTCCACTGTAGGAGCACTACAACTGTCTCAGGACACCCACTGTCCTATAACCTCCACTATCCCAGGAATTCCACTGTCGTAGCACCACCCGTAGCAACTAAAGTGTTTCAGGACATCAACTGAAGCAAGATCTCCCATGATTCTGCAACTTCACTGCCCCAGGATCTCTACAGTGACAGGAATACCCCTGTATCAGCAATTCCAATTTTGCAGGACCTCCACTGTAGCAGAACCTTCAATTGTGCAGCAGCTCCCCTGTAGGTAGATTGACCTCCACGATCTCAGTGCCTCCACTTTCAAAGGACCTTCACTGTCACAGAACTGGCGCTATTTCAGTGCCTCCACTGTCGCAGGACCAACTCTTCACAGGATCTGCACTGTTGCAGCAACTGTAATTTCAATTTTTCAAAGTCATTGCTGGTTTTTAGATTTCAGGCTGAATGAAATGAGATGTTACTTTTGAAAGCATAAGAATTTGTTCTATACCTCTTGTGATAAATGCCGTGTGTGCTAGGACCAGTAAAGTATGGAAGACTTCTTCAGCTCATACCACTCTCCACCTCACTTTGTGGAAGCTGGTGTTTTTAGAGTGTGATAAACTTCAGGTGAATGGATGCATTCAGCTGTACCACGCTCTAGAGTGGGCTACACAGCAGTCATATTGAGTCCTTGCTGGGAAGAGAAGAAATCCAGAAGAGGGAGAAGGCTTGGGTTGGGGGAAGAATCATAAAATACTTAGATGATATTAGAAGGTAAGAATTATGGGGAACTGGAAAACAGAGCCAGAGGAAGAATGAGCACAGAGCAAACTGGGAAGGACAAAGTACATAGGCACTTGGGTTTTGCCATCTGCGTGTTCTCTGGACAATCTGGGCCACATTTATGGGAGAAAACTTATCCCCCACCGCCTTGTAAGGTTACATTCTTGAAGGAAAGCAGCAACACAACTTCATCAGTGAATTGCCCCATTGGAATTGGTTCATCCTTTAATGCCTCTGGGAAATCCCCAGCTGGGGAATGTCCTGCTCTCTGCTGAGAGACAGCAGGAAAGTAGGTCGTCCTCTGTTTTCTCATTGCTACAGCTCTTCTAAGTATGGCTGATTGTTGAGTGAAGACACAGGATACTTCTGGTGTGTATGTATGCTTTGTTCACTGTGGGTGTTGTCGGGAGTGTTCTGAAAAGAAGGGCATGCCCAATGGCACTTCTGCTTCCTCTTTGACTAGCCTTATGATCATAGGGAGACACTAGGCCATTGGAAGATGAGGAGAGCAATGTGTCTAATTTGTGTTCTCTTCTATTCCTATTTAGTCCTAGAGGGAAATCAGCAAGGGTGTGAGGAATGCTGCTGTGCACTGACTGTGGTGTGAGGAATGCTGCTGTGCACTGATTGTGGTGTGAGGAATGCTGCTGTGCACTGACTGTGTGGTGTGAGGAATGCTGCTGTGCATTGACGATGCCTTTTTTCTTTTCTCCCTACACCTGCATCCTTCTGGTAGCTCAGGTTGGACAACTAGGTGCCCATGACCAACTCCTCATTGTGGATGGATTTAGTCTGGTTGGACTTTCTCAGGAAAGGTATGACTAATTGGTTACTTTAAAGCTGATTGGTTAGTCTTACTGTATTGAAGTGATATTTTGCTTTTTATTTTGAAATTTGAATTCAAAAAGAAGTGCTGTAAAAGCTCTTTGTGTTTACTCATCTTCCCCTATAATCCTAGTTGTTAGAGCACATGAATCTCATTTTTGTTCACTCATAAGAATGTATATTCTTTAGAGTATTTCCTTAAATAATTATATAAATATGTACACTTATACTTGGAGCTTGTAAAATGTTTAAATATCTTAATGTTAATGTTATAGAATAGAATATATTTACCTATTTTATATTTAATTATCATAAGTGATGTGGACAGGACATAATCTTCTGAAAGCCTAGTTTATTTCCCACATAGCAACCGGGTTGAGGAACCTAAGCACAAGTATTCTGAACATAGACTCTACTGTGACAGTGACCGCTGTTTCTTTTCTACCTAAGGCAGCTGAACTCATGACTAGTACCAGTTCCATGGTTACCCTGGAAGTTGCAAATCAAGACATCCTATCTCACTGCCTGTCCACCTTTCTTACCCAGCCATTGTCCTCCATGGTGCAGAGAGGTAAGAGCTAGTGACTCAAGCCAGGTTAGCCAACATATAGTAATCCTGTATTGAGATATGGCTCCTCCTAAAAGTTATCAAAATCTGGGGCTGGAAAGATGGTTCAGTATTTTACAATTGCTACCAGTGTTAGCTCACAATTGCCCCTAATTTCAGGGGATTTGAAACCTTCTTCTAAGTTCTTTGGGCCCCAGTCAAACATTCATGTGCACACATGCTGGGCAAACACTCATACACATAAATTATTTTTATAAAGAGAGGCCCTTAAAGTCCCATGTAGTAGCTCCTACCACAGCTCTTGCTCAGCTCTTCAAGGAAGAAGTTAGTTGAAACTGAGTGCATGATGCTGAGAAATACTTCTGGATCATGATTCAGATCAGATCTGATGGTACGGTTTCCTAGATATATTCACAGTCTGTTAAGTGCAGTATTGTGAACCCTCTTCTGACCCTAAATCAGCTTTGGAACCTGCACACCCTAGCCCTGACCTTTGTAGCTAGAGTATCAACAACAGTATCAGTATCTGACAGCCTAGAATCCTCTTTACTAAAGCGTAGAACAGGAAACAATCCTGGCTAGACCATGTGTTGGCATGTTAAAGCAGAACACCATTTACAAACTCAAAGAGGGAAGTGGGTAATGAATGAGTCCCAGGTGAGCAGACAGGAAGACTAAACTGTGAACAGGTGTGGATAACCACACCAGGGGACAGCACCATGTGATGCTGTCATTCTGATGGATAATAATATGTGTGTTATCAGGTGAGAGAAGAGTAGTTGGGTGCTTTTTAAAAAATTACTCTAAAAAAGGTTACTTTGTTATTTACAAATTACTATTCAGGTGTTGAGAAAAAAATAAGTTCAGTTTCCCCCATAGATAGTTACTAAGTAAATGAAATGTTTTTCTAGACACAATAGAAGCTTTTGAAAATGTTCATATAAAGCTATTTGTGGTGGCATGTACCTTTAATGCCAGCTCTAAGAATGCAGAAAGAGGCAGATTTCTGTGAGTTTCCGGTGCCCCTGTCTGTGTAGTGAATTCCAGGCCAGCCTCAAATATATAGTGAGACCATAGGCTATGGTTTCTTCTGATTGCTTGGTTGGTTTTGCATTTTTACGCTAGTCAAAGAATGTATAGAAAGATCACCCTATTGTACCAAGAGCAGTTATTAATTATAAGAATTTTAGATGCATACTTTGAAGCTCTTCAAGTCTTAGAACCAGTGAGAGGGAGAGAATGAATGAATTGGCTTTGGTTTCAGTTTCAGATCATTATGGCTCATTGGATCACTGTGCTCAGGTAAACCCAGAGCACAGAGTGAAGTTTTTATGAGTTTTATTTTTCTTGGATATTTTATGTATTCACATTTCAAACGTTATCCCCTTCCCATGCTTTCCCAAACCCCTGCCTCTGCTTCTATGTGGATGTTCCCGCTCCCACACACCCATTCCAATCTCAGTGCTCTGGAATAAGGATGCTTGCATGTAACCATTGCACTGAATAGGGGGACCCCAATGGAGGAGTTAGAGAAAGGACTGAAGGTGCTGGAGGGGTTTGCAACCCCACAGGAAGAACAACAATATCAACCAACCACAACCGACCAGAACTACCAGGTAGCAAACTATCAACTAATGAGTACACATGGAGGGATCCATGGCTCCAGCCACATGTGTAGCAGACGATGGCATTGTCCAGCATCGATAGGTGGAAGAGTAAAGGTTTTGAGCTCTATAATAATTCAGCTCAAAACGGCTCCCCAGAGAGTCCTCAAAAGCCTTGGACAGAGCACAGTGATCCAACGAAACTGCCTGGTAAAGACAGGCTGATGAAAAACAGAGCAAGATCACCTTTTCAGCCCCAATGTGACAAGAGGAGGCACTCTCTAAGTCACCTTGTAACCCAGAAGGCAGTGAGGCACATTGTACTTTGATCATTGTTGTTTTCATAGAGGTCTCAAATTAGTCCAAAATTAGGATTTTACTTGAAAAACCCTTGACCTTATAGATCAAAATGCACTGTAAATGTGTCTTCAAAAAAGTGTCAGGTTTCCAAGGTAGTGGAGATCATTTTTACACTTAAAAGGCTGGCTAACAAAGTAGTGAGGATGGAGTATCCTGAATAGGGACCCCAACCTCCAAAAGGCTTCAACCTCCAAAAGGCTTCACGTATTTACTCTCATGTCTCTAGCACAGATCTCATCTAGTCCTGGAGAAAGTCCTTCTCCTGGTCTGTGGTGTCAGGAGACTTGTAGGGGTGCGTGAAGCCAACTTCTGATACATCTTTGTCTCTGGCTCAGTGCTAAATATCCTGCCCTCAGTGTATGATGGGTATGACATGGCTCCTGCATTTAAAGGAATGTTGTTATGTTTATTTTACTTGTCATTTAATGTGACACTTGGGTTTTTAACACTATTTCTAATAGATCAGCCTCCTATTCCTGGAGAGAAGTGTGCATATACCACTAGAACAGCAGCTAACATCTGTCTCCACTGGAGACCTCTGCACTGAGGTCTGAGATGAGCTGGAACACTTTCTTACTTGTGAAATATCTTACTTCTTTGATACAGTTCTCAACAAATTACATTAACTATCATTCCTGAATTTTGTTCACAGCAGTTTTATTTTTATTACGCTACTCAAGTAAACTAATACTAAATTATTGAATCTGGGAAAATGCGAATTAGTGTAAATGAGTAAATAAGAAAATGTGAAATGTTTTTTATTGAAAGCATAGGGTCAACATTACATTTTTAGCACAGCATTTAAAATACATGCTTTTTAGAAAACCATTTATTTATTTCCTTTATAATCCAATATTAGCCCTTCCTGTCTTCCCAGTAACCCACCATACAAATCTTCCCTCCATCGCCCTTTCCTGAAATGGCAAAGCTCCTTTCGGGGTTTCAACCCCCTTCAATGCTTTTTAAAAGATTGTAAAACAGATCCCTGAGGAAAAAGTACGCCTTTTATGCAGGTTTAAGCATCTGATTGTTTATTTCTTTACATTTCACAAGAACAGACCCCTCAACCTAGACCTGGTTAGGAGCTAAATTGCAGGAGTGACAGTGCCACAAACAGCATGCATCAGTGTATAGAAAAATCTTTTTATTCCTTCATAGACACAGGAACAGCTGGCTACTTGGAGGGTGAGCCATAAAGCAGTGCCAGGTCTGGTTATTCACCCATTCCCCAGTTTTTGTTACCTCCTCTGTGAGGAAGAAACATGCATAAAATTTTGCTAACATCTCTGGGAGTCCCTGAATTAGTAGAGCTTCCTCTTTACTTTTCTCAGCCTCTTACCCCTTCCAAGGAAGAACTTCAGGAAGAGTTTTACCTACTTGAGCTCCATTGAGTAGAGGCTGGCAAGGGTCTCTAGTGTGACAGTAATATGTGGATCCAGAGCTCCTCATTGGAATCTATGACATCCAGACAGGAGCACCTGAACCCTTCCTCCAAGTCAGTTACCCCTGCTTCCACTCTGACTAAGAGTGGTCCTGGCCATTGGGAAACCCCAGCAGAGGTGCTGCCCACCACTGTCACTGTCTCCCAGCCCATATGAACAGACCTCCCTCCACCACCTCCTCTACCACAGGTCCACTACACCAGATTTTGGCGGCATTTTAGTGGATTTGCCCCTCCCACCACCTTCTGCAAACAAGGCAGGATCCCAGTCTGTTCAGGTGGCTGCTGGGTAGCAAAAAAGAGTGAGGAGCAGCAGCGGTGGCCTGAGATATAGAAGGCCTGCCTGGACAAGGAAGCAGAGAGGAAGCACAGGGAGCAGGAGAGGAATGGGTGAGAGATGCACTCTCGTTCCCTGAACCTGCTTCCTTCTCTTCTTTGACCACACCGACCAAACCAGGAAAACCTTCCACACTGCAGAGGCCCCAAGAAACAGTCATTCTGGTGTTGTAGTCCCCACAGCAGCACCCCACTATTGAGCACAGGGATCTGCAGTTCATAACTATCAGTAAAGAGGAGTTGTCCTCTGGGGAGTCTGTCTCCAGACCCATGGAAACAAGATACCAGGGAGAAGCTGGAGAAGCAACAGCAAATGCACCTTGTGGATATGCTAAGCAAGGAGATCCATGAGCTGCAAAACAAGGGGGATGGTAGTGCAGAGGAGAGTGACTGCCTGTGGAAGAATATGCTGGAGTGGCAGTTCCAGAAGAGACTTCAGGCCATATTTCTTGCGTTTCTCCCAGGTTCATTTCAGAATACTGTTCAAGAAGCTCAACATTTGACGTTTACATAGTAGAAATTTATAACAACAATGTTTTTGCCCTTCTGGCCTTAGACAGTTCTACAGTGGTGTCTATGGTTAAGTGCCAGGCAGTGAGAACCCAGGAGTGACATTCAGAGGTACACAGGATGACCAGCAGGTGAGGTGCTCCTGGGGCCCAGTGTCCTGAATCCAGGTCCTCAACCTTACAGCTGCCCACTCCAGCTGTGCCTGGGATGGAGCCAGTGCTACCAACCTAGGAGGCATCTCAGGGAGTGTGCTTAGTATGTGTCCCATTGCTTCAGTGCATGACAAGGTTAATCTGCAGGAGCAGCAAGGATTTTAGCCAGCTCGCGTTCTGTATCTGAGAAAGAACATGTCTTTAAGAACATCAAGATGCTCACCTCTAGCACATATCACCTTTATATGTCAAAGATATCATAATAAGGCTGTTTAAAACATAAAAAGTTATAGGGTAGCTCAAGTGTAGGATGTACTGACCCTGAGTATTATATCTAATTACACACACATACCCACAGAGAGAGAGAGAGAGAGAGAGAGAGAGAGAGAGAAAGAGAGAGAGATATATATATAGAGAGAGAGCGCTAAAAAAGTTGGAAAAATAAACAAATCTTAAAATATATAAATAACTGTGTAATTATTAAAAGTCTGTATGAGAGTCAATGTTTTTCGCCTCGCATTGAGGAAGGGGCTTAGAGAAATGAATTATCCCCCTCCAACCTCCAAAAACATACGCACACACACAATCAATGACATGTGTAATTGTACCAGGAAATGCCCGTATTTTATAGAATGCCATAATGGAAAGTAAGAACCATCTTTTTCGTTAAGGGTTGCCAATATATTCTTTTTTCAAAGTGTGTGCAGCCGTGCCAGTCTTGTTCACCATGGGATGGAAGAGGTCCCTGACCTGTGAGCCTAGAGGTGACCAGGTGCTCCATTCTGAGACTGAGAGAGGCAGGATGCCCACTCAAGGGTCCATAGCAGGGAAGGTTTTCAAGCTATGTACAGTGCTGGAAAAGCCTACACAGGGCATACAATTAGCAGTGATGTGTTTGCAGGGAGTCCAAGGAACCAGCTTTGTACTGATGCAGGTGGGCAAGCATTTATCATCCACCTGCCACTCTGACAGCAATAAGAGTATTGCTTAAGTTTTATTTCATAGATCTGATCCCTGACCAAAATACCAAAAACTGCACCCTTAACGATGTAGCAAATAGAATAGTGGATACTAGGCCAAGAACCTTTGACTCTTCTAATACCATTGTGTATTTCAGAGCAAGGAAGGAGAGGTATCAATGGACAGCAGTCTGCTTTCCCCACGAGTGCTCTACCACTGAGTTAGTAGCCTTAGCCCTCCTCACCTTTAGAAAAAGGGTGTGACTAAGTTGTCCATGATGACCTTGAACTCATGCTGTAGACCAGGCTAGCCTTGAACTTCTGATCCCCGTTCCTACTGTGTGTCTTGATTGTCTGGTATTACAGGCCCATTTCTCTACAGCTGACCAGCTTGCTTACTTCCTCCTTTCTTTTCTTCTCCTTTCTATCTCTCTCTTTCTTTCTTTCGTTCTTCCTTCCTTTCTCTCTCTCTCTCTCTCTCTCTCTCTCTCTCTCTCTCTCTCTCTCTCTTTCTCTCTCTCTCTCTGCCTTTCTTGATTTTTCGTTCTTTCTTTCATTCATTCTTTCATACTTTCCTTCCTTTCTTTCTTTCATGCTTTAACTTTCTTTTCTTCCTTCTTTCATTCCTGTGTTCCTTTCTTTTAAGATTCAATTATTTGAGTGGTCTATCTGCATGTACATCTGTGTGTCCAAAGAGGGCATCAGATCTGATTATAGTTAGTTAGTATCCATAATATGGTGACTGGAATCAAACTCAGGACCTTTGAAAGTGCAGCCAGGCTCTGAACCACTGAGCCTGCTCTCCAGCCCCAGCCCAATTTCTTAAAATTAGCACACTTGGTTCACATAAGAATTGTCTGTCCATGAGCAAGATAAGGTTAATCATAGCAAAGAGTCCTTATCCCTTGCCAGATCAACCTGGGGTCTCCTGTGACTTATGCTGTCCTTTTCCAGGCCTGTCATCAGTGCCTTGGCGTTTGTGGGACTCATCCACAGAGGCATGCAACTCAGAGAACGGTACCACAACTTGGTGCACAGGAACTCTTTCAGGTGTCACTTGATTGTCACAGGTTTCTGCTCGGTCAGCAAGGAAGGGAAGCCTAGCCCTGTGCCAGGTCAGTTCCCAGTACAGAACTTCATTCATGGCAAACCCAAGTGATCATTGCAGTGAGCGTTGGCGGTCTAGAGCCCACATCAAGGAGGCCTTCCACACTTTGGAAGTGGAGAGGGAGGGAAGAAAACAAAAGTATGGTACACTCACACTTTGGAAGGACACACATCCATCCTAAGTGAAACACAAGTTCTGTTTTCCAGTTGACAAGTATATAACATGGCTCTTAAGGCTACACCCACATTGTAAAAGCCAGTGATGTCAATCACAGCAGGTAAGATGTCAGCCACCTGAGTCATGCAGAGTTTGACCACATGAGACTCACCCTAGGACTTAAATGCAGTGAGTTCAAGGACTCACATGCTATGCTGCGTGGGCTCCTCCTTATGCCACTCCTTGACCCCATTGCACCCTGGGCCTCCACACCATAAGCCAGAGTGCAGTTCCCTGGGCACAGTAGGACACACCTAGGCTAGTTTCCACTCCCATGGATGTTCTTGTGGCCTTATCAGAGCACTGTGACCACATCCCACATCTGAACAGCAAGCTAATCAACAGGATGCTCTAGGAGTCCATCCGTTTGTCTTCTTCAGAGACCCCATAATAGAGGGGGCAGAAATCCAGGCTTTAGGGAGCTACCACAGCCTTGATTGTTCATTTGTCCCAGCCATTCTGCCTTTGGCCAAGTTACAGCTCTGCCAGGCCCAGCCATGTTGTCTTCAACATGTTTGTGTGTCAGTGATACTTGTATGAACTATGCTACACGTTGGCCTAGAGGCTGGGCTTTCCTCTTGCATTTCCAGCAAGACTACAGAGTTCCCGGGGGAGACGCTCATGGCTCTTCATGTTCTGACAGCACAGTCTGCAGATGTCTCTAAGGTATTGGACATCAGACCCCACTGAGGAGTGAGAGGCTTTCAGTGGCTTATAGACCCAGGGCCTGGGCATGATGGCCTTTATTGTGTGTTTGATAGCATGTATGCTCTGCTCCAAGTGTAGACAGACACTCCCCATGCCTGTAGTCTGTGCTTGGAGTGTGGGTACACACTCTCCATGCAAACAGCTGTCTACGCACACACAGATGCCATTTTCATGATTTACACCTGTTATCTTTGATGTTTCTTTTAAAAGACAATCATATAAAGTTACTGTGATTTTGTGCTGGCTTTCTTTACCCAGCCCACAGATGAATATTGGAAGGAGACTCAAATCTGCGAGGGCTCCTCCTTATGCCCATACCCTGACCCCATTGCACACTTTTAGGCAGAGGCATGGCAGAGCGTGGCCTGTAATTGTCCTGTCCATTCCCTGTGGATTGTGACCACAGTCTGCAGTTCTGCACAGCCTGGCATCCAAGGAAATTGGCATAGTTCCCTACAATGTCTCCACAGGCCCAGAAGAAGGACATAAATAGAATCTTTATGAGACCCAAGTGGCTTCTCAGGGTCAGCCAATGCTCTTGGCTCCTTCTTGTCTCTGAAGACACAGGGCACAGGTCCTGACCTGCATGCACCTGTAGCTGCTGCACACACTAAGGATGACTTGTGCTGGCCTCTGATGCTTCTGGGAGTCCTGAAAACCACAATCCCTGGGCCAGGGGACTAGTGAGGGACAAGTGAGCACAAGGCCCCTGCCTGCTCCCTGGAGACCAGAAGCCCCAGCAGGGTTCTCACTGCTGTGTTCCCCAAGATAATGACAAGCACCTGTTACAGCAGGTCGTGCTCTGGTGGGAAAGTCAGACAGGCACATCCAAGGTGTACTGTGGCCATGCTGGGCCTGCCTGCTCTTCAGGGGCATACTCTGCCATGCCACTCAGCATATCCCAAGCTGTCTGGAGTGCTTTGGTCTCACAGGAATGCTGTGTTCATGGAGACACTGACAAACTAAGGACCAAGACCCTGTCAAGTACCCATCCACACATGACTCCTGCCAGGAATCAGCAGTATGGGCAACCACGTAAACATGGAGACATGGATTATTTCTTCCTTGGGAGCACTTGTGAACCACAGGGTGAGGTGACAAGCTCTAGACCAGGAAAGGATCAGGAGGAGCAGAGTGACCTCACCTGAACTTGAGGAATAGGGAACCCAGGAAGGGAAGTGACCACCCCTGGTTCACACAATTTAGGGACATATGTGGTGGGAAGAAGCTAAGTTGAGGCAGCCTGGACACATCCCAAGATAGCAGGTGATTGGGGGGAGCGGTGTAGGCTTGCATGAAATGATGTGTTTCTCTCTCTCTGTGTGTGTGTGTGTGTGTGTGTGTGTGTGTGTGTGTGTGTGTGCCTGTTTGTGTCTGTGGATGGGCCTATCCTGACACCAGACCTGACCGATGCCAGGCACCCACAGTTGGCACAGACCCCACTTTACACTAGGGTTTTTGTTCCCAGAGGTTTTCTAATGGAAGGTAATATGCGTCTCGTACAGGGCTAGTTCACCAGATTTTGTACGAAAGATGAAATCTGATCTTTAGAGATTGGAGTCTGAGCTAGCCTTGTGGACCCTCCTCTTCCCACTGTTCCCAGTCTGTTTCGTGTCACAATGTCCAGGGAATAGAACCCTCAGTTCTGCCAGCACCTCTGTGTGAGGCATTGCATCAGCTGACATCCAGAATGGTTGTCCCAACTCCACATGTTCTGGCCGAGGTCAAGATGCACACAAGAAGGCCTAGGGGAGGAGGTACTGCCCCAACCAGCCAGACAGACTTCATCTACTCTAACAGATGTTAGGAGGAGGTGCAGATATGACTCACAAAAATGCATCCACTATTGGGCTCAACTACCAAGAACCTGTGAGCAGCAGTGACATTCAAGTCTCCTCTCATCCAAGTAAAGGGGCATCAAATACTTCTTTGGACCCTGGGCAGTAAAGAAATCTTGAGGGCTCCATGAGTAGATAACATACCATAAACCATATCAGAGCCCATGGACTGTACCTGCTTGATAACCCTGGACCTTCTTGACTAAGGTGAGGAGAGGAGACCCCAAACAGCCCTATACCAGTGACTCAGAAACACTGTCATAGGGGTTGGGGATTTATCTCAGCAGTAGAGCGCTTGCCTAGCGAGCGCAAGGCCCTGAGTTCGGTCCCCAGCTCCGGAAAAAAAAAAAGAAAAAAAAAAAAAAAGAAACACTGCCAGACAGGATGGATCAGCCTCCACAACCTGAGATGTGCAGTAAGGGTTCTTTTCCATTCCGTACAAAGATGTCTGGTTTGCAGAGTCTCAAATGGATCTGAGACATACTGCAAGGGAGGCTTTGTGTTGGGTGCAGTAGTTAAAACCAGGACATGAGAAGGGTAACTGCAGAGCTGTGATCTCGGAAATTCTGCAGTACCCAGTTTGGATTATTGGAGCCTAGGCAGGCTTTGCAGCCATAGACCTCCCTCTACTGCCCATGTCCCTTCATGACACCTTCTCTAGCAGATAAGACCAGAGTCCAGGCTGCTTCAGGGCTAACAAGACACTTGTTTCTCTCATACACTTATGCTCCTGAGAATCCTAGTAGCTTACAACCAGAAACAGGAAAAATAGAGCCCATCAAAAGCCCTATGATTAAGTCAGAGCTAGTCCCATCTCCTACAAGTGGGCAGGGAAAGGTGACTGATGTGGTGGGCAGAAGTGGTAAGGGCCAACAACTGACTTGCTTGGAAAAGGCTGGAGACTGGTCATGCTGGAATGATGTCAAGCAACCTTCAAGGCTGGCTGGCACAGAAAGGGCTGCTGTATATCTCTTGCCCAGACCACAATATCCTCCAGGGTTCTGTCTTCACCAGGCCAGTATAGGAAGAGGTAGCACCTGAACTTCATGCCATTGAGAGAGCTAACCTCTTGAGGAACCAGCTGGTCCACCAGTGTGCAGTCTCAGGTTTCGCTGGGTGAGAGAGTCGTGGGCTGTCTGTATGATTGAACAGACACTTGTTGTCCAGGCTGAGGACATACTGGGCACCTCTGCGGTTGTTCTCTGCCTCTTCAACCTACAGGGAGATACGAAAACATGGAGGTAGTCCGCACCCTGACTTTTGGCGCTTTCTATGCTCCTACAATCCCAGGACTGAAGCTCTACATAGACCATCTAATTCTGGCAGAGTCGATCTGTCATGGGCCAGATAAGCCATCCTGTTGGTTGCTCTGTCTTAGCTTTCATTACACACTGCCCTCTATTTTACCTCAGGCTGTCTCCTCCAAGCATCCCAGCATGCATCAGCTCCATATCCTGCCCAACATACCTTAGGGTCCCTGATAATTCCAGATACTTTAATGTTCTCCCAGGCTGCACTGTGGGCTCTTGTGTGCCTCACATTCATCCTAGAAGTTCTTGGGAGCCTCCATGCCATGGCATAGGATATCTTTGTGTCCACACTGAGCCGAGTGATTCCATCCAGTATAGGATTCTCTCCCTATTGTTGAATGTTGGCACTTATGTTTTTAGGGAATAACTCTGCATGTGGTCAACACACATTACCCTGGAAGACCCGAGAGTTCAAGGACGGCCAACTTTCACTTAAGCAAACTTGTCCACAGACTGCGTGGGTCCCATCAGCTGAGAGTAGCCTCCACATTACAGTGATGTGCAAACTTCTGCTTTTAAGTCATGATGGACTTTAGGATCTAACCTGAGGACCCTACACAAGGCACAGGTAGGTGATGTGTAAATGAGGCATTGTTACTGGGTCAGGTCTTCAGTGCAGTGTCTTAAGCTGACAGGCTTTTGGGAGGGCATATGCTTCTCTATTAAATGAGCTGGCTCCTCTGAAGGCCTCAACTCTGCTGTGTCTGCCGCTCATGCTCCCTCCTCCAAGAATCTAACTGTCCCTAGCTCTCTGTGACTGGCTGGTCAGTCAGCCTTCATGCCAGTCCACAGCCACTCTATAACACAGAGCCCACACTGTCCTCTGCAGAAATTTCACAGGGCTGCTGCTTTAGTCTCTCTGTTGCGCTATGGGGGTCCAAAGTCAAGTTTCTTAGGTCTCTAGGGGTCCCTGAAAAGGCTTTAGAACAAGGTATAGGTGAGGAAATCAGGAAATAAACTCCTGCAGTACTTCATGACTACCACTGGAGGGCTCTACACCTTTCTGGTCCTAGTGTGCCACTCAGCAAGCCCTCTCACTCACTCTAAGCTTCTGAGCCTGATGGAGAGGACTCCTGCTAAACCCAGTGCTCCCAAGAAACTGGCTGTATCGGCAGGGCTAACTGTAGCGGATTCTCCATGACCCTGAGAACACAATTTGGAAATCTCGGGTAGGCAGGGTGTGTGGGGGAGCAACCAGGGCTGGATGGAGACCTTACCCAGAATTTGATCTCCAGCCCTGCATTCTGATTAGCATGAACTACACTCCTGTGAAGGTCTCTGGGTGGTTCCTGAAATTAGGTGGAGGAAGAGGAGGAGAAGGAGGAGGAGGAGAAGGAGAAGGAGGAAGAAGAGGAGGAGGAGAAGGAGGGGGAGGAGGAAGAGGAGGAAGAGGAAAAAACAAGTAAGCAAGGACAAGACAGTCGCATGGCCTGTATTCACTGCAGTGGCCCATCGTATCCTAGGTGTTTTCCTGCCCTAACTGTGAAGCAGGAACCAAACACCACTCCTCATGGGACTGTCTGAGATGAGGCCAGCTGTGGGTCTGAACTGTCAACAAGGAGGACGGGAGCTGTCTGTGCCATACATCAAAGCATAGTGTCCCACGTAAGTCCATATCACAAATGATGCCATCTCCTCCCCAGACTGGCTCAAATAAGGGTTAGGAGTGCCTCATGAATGCCAAGCTCTCCCCTACTACTGCAGACCCATGAATGGTGCCTTCTCAGGGCCCATCTATCCTGAGCCCAGGGAGCAGCCAGAGGGCATATTCATGCGATTTCATACTCAGGTCAATCTGCTATCCTGTACCCCATGAGTCGGGACTGAAACTCAGTGCTCAAGACCACTTTTTTTTCTGGACAAGACTTTCAGAATGTGGTCACACACAGTGTTAGTGACACATTGCATGCCCATGACTGGTATTCATTGTAGCCCTGAGCACCCAGGGATTCAGATCTGCATTGGCCAGATCAGACTCTTCGCTACCTGGTCCTATAGCTCACCTCCACTGTAGTTCCATGTGTCCTGACTGCTGCAGCTGCACCAGAAGCTACCAGATGTCTTCCCACAGAATCGTACTGTAATGTGGGCTCATCCACAGACATCTCACACTCTCCCTGCTGGGAGTTAGGCTGGATGCCTCCTTGTGAGAGCTGCCTTGCCTTGTGGAGCAGAGAGGGAAGCAGTGGAGGAGATGTTGTCTGCTGCTCTTATTGTCCTCAGTGCCCAGGGCTTCCCTGCGGTCTGGGTTCAGATCCAGCTCCAGTGAATCACTGATTAAATTCAGCCCATAGAAGCTGCAAACACCATGGGGCACAGGGTAGACCAGGAATGAGGGGCAACCAAGCAATCCAGGACCCTGTGTGGACCAGGGAAGCCAATAATCCAGGTCACCTCTCAGGCAGGATGCAAGGCCAGGACCTCTGTGTGCCCAGACAGAGGTAGATGGGACCCTGACTCCCACAAAATGCTCCTTCAGAACTATTACATCATCAGCTTTGAGAAAGTCGTCCTCATTAAGGACTTTCCGCACAGCTTGCACTGCCATCTAACTCTGTCTTCCAGGGGTGATCCTCTTCAGGAATATTGACATGTCTTCTATGAATGGTTAATATTCTGATAATTTGTTTCATAAACATTGCTCAGCATAGTATCTGTCTCCAAAAGAAGTCATTCAGCAATTATCCCAGGAGAGGGAAGCAAAGTCCTCCTCCTCCTCCTCCTCCTCCTCCTCCTCTTCCTCCTCCTCCTCCCACTCCTCCTCCTTCTCCTCCTCCTTCTTCTCCTCCTATTCCACTTTTCCTATTACTTATTCCTCCAGATTTTTCTCCTCCTCCTCCTGCTCTGCCTCCTCCTCCTGCTCCGCCTCCTCCTCCTCCTCCTCCTCCTCCTCCTCCTCTTCCTCCTTCTGCTACTGCTAATGCTGCTGGTGCTATTGCTGTTACTCCTGTTGGTGCTGTAGCTTCTGCTGGTGTCTTTTCATTAGCAATGTGTCTGAAATCACCACCTGTTTATACACAGGATATGACAGAATTTCAAGATGGCACTGTGAAAGGAAAAAAGAATTTATTCTAAGCAAAAAAATATGAGGTAGAATACTTAGATTACCATTTGGAGCTTTGATTGCGTTATTATTTTATTACTTCTTCTCTTCTACTTCTCAGTTAACATTTTTGAAAGAAATCATTTAGAAATGTTACCAATCAGTAGGCCTTAGGAACAAAAAAAAATCAGTATGCAAAAAACTATGCATGCATCCAGGATTCTGACCATCAACAATAACCCACAAACTAGGTTGTTGATACTTATTCAATGACAAACCTTGTTATTAATTTTAAGGCTTAATGGAATGGGACGTCACATTTGAAAAGATAAGACTCTGTTCTGCAGCACTTGGGATTGATGACCACATGTGCTAGGACCAGTAGCCCATGGAGGAGTCCAAGATTCCATGAACCTCTAGTCCTCACCCTGTGAGAGCTATTGGCCTAAGGGGGGGGATGGATTCCATCTGAAGGGATGGGTCAGAAAGACAATTCTGTAGAGTGGGGAACTCAACAATCCTATTGGGTCCCTGCTGGGAATAGGAGAAATCAAGAAGAGACAGGAGGCTTGGTGTTGGGGAAACCTCAGAAAGAACTTAGAGAAGATACAAGGTAAGAATTGTGGGGAAAATGGAAACCAGAGACAGAGGAAGGAGGTGCATAGAGCAAACTGGAAAGGACAAAGCACCTGGAATATGCCTGCTGCTTGTTCTCTGGACTCTCCCTGTGGCTCATTTCTCGGGTGAGATGCTGTTCTGCCCCAGGCGAGGTTTCTTTCTCCTTGACAAGCAGCAACAAAGATTAATCAGGGCATTTGCTATATTCATGGTCCATACCTTAAAACCTCTGTGCCGGACCCTGCTGGGGATGGGCTTATCCTCTAATGGGGCTCTGTAGGAGAGTGGGTTGTCTTCTTTGATTTCCTTATTGCTACTCTTCTCACTGAAGATGCTTGTTTGAATGCATGGGACACTCATGGCACATTTGTGATAGTGGTCCTGTGTAGGTGTCATCGGTAGTGGCCTGAGACGACCAGCCACAGTGGTTCTTTTGCCTGCTTTTAGATGACCCTTCTGGCCAAAGTGAGATACTTGACCATGGGAGAATGACACCCGCAAGGTGCCAAGGACTGGCAGGCTTCCACTCCTCTTTCATTGTAATCTAAAAGCAGCAGCAGGATCAAGGCTAGGGAATGGGAATGTAACGGGACGCACTTGCTGTGCCTGGGCTGTGCAGCCATACCCTGGGAGAGCCTGCTGTTGTAGGAAGCAATAAGTTGCCATTTCCTCATTATATTTTCTTTTTATTAGGTAGTATTTTATTACAGAGGCTTGAAATCCCATGCATTTCATCGCACCCAAAATTTCAGGGTCTGGCCTGAGGGGAAGCAGTTCTTCACAACGACCTGTGAACCCCTTCCCGTGTACTTTGAACCAGGCGTGTTTCATCACCTCACTGTCTGTTGGTCTATACATTGGATTTACTGTTAGTAATTGACTAAGGAGGTTCTTCAGTTCTTCTGAAACCCCACAGGGGGCAGGATACACCCCTGAAACAACTTGTTTTTGTAATTTTTGGATGATCACTGAATCAAATGGGAGCTTTCCCACTACCATATAATACAAGACCACTCCTATTGTCCACATGTCATTATTCGTCCCGTCATACAGAAGTCCAAGGAAGAGTTCCGGGGAACCAAAAGAGTACGCACCTCAGTGCTGGTTTAGCATTTGTCCAGGTTGTGTTTTGGTGCTAAGCCCAAAGTCGATGACTTTGACCTTTTTGTTTTTATCGATCATTGTATTGTCCAGTTTCAGGTCTCGGTGAACAATCCCCTTTCCATGGCAGTAGCTCACTGCTGATAATATCTGTTCAAATATTTGCCGAGCCTCATCCTCCTCTATGTGCCCTGACTCTCTGATGTACTGGTGGAGTTGTTGGCCTTCCACCAGCTCCATTATGAGGTATATTCTAGTTTTGTTTTCAATGACTTGTAAGAGAGAAACAATGTTGGGGTGGTTGATCTTTCTCATTATGTTTGCTTCTGTCATGGCTGGCTGGAATCACTGCTTGTCCTTTCGGAGAACTTTGATCGCCACCGGGGAACCTGTGAGCCAGTGGTCGGCAAGGAGGACCTTGGCATGGCTTCCTTTTCCAATAGTCTTCAATACTTTATATTGGGAATGAAAGGTTCCCTCCTGAGTGATACTGGGATCGGGGCTAGGAGGTGGTAACTCCTCCTCAATCTCTGTAGGCATTTTATCAGTACTAATGATACCTAAAAATAACAAAAAATGGAATCAAATAATGAAAAAGATGGAGCAATTCAGGAACTAAAATTACACATGTGGATCCTAAAAGAAACAAACGAAACAAAAAGAAAAAAAATAAAAACAAAGAAAAGACTAGACTAGAAAAATAGAGTAAAATTATTAAAAGGGGGAAAATATGAAGCATCATAAGTAAAAGCCACCCAAATAACCAACCCCAAAAGAGAAAGCAAAGAGCACACACATACTAAATGCAATGATCTAAATAAAAATCGTCATACTACAATAGGATTGGGCGGCCAAATCTGATCAATACTGTGAATGGATGTAGTTTGAAGAAAAAGGTCAGATGAAAGAAACGAGAGGAGAAACAATTAGTATAAGACAAAACAAAGAAATATAAAAAAACCAACACTTAAGGGAAAACTCCATTGAATTTCAGGACCCAGTGATCCACAAAACTCCACAACTCTCCAGAGCAAAATACTGAAAATTAAAATTAACCAATCACAAGGAATAAGGCAGTTAAATATCAGTGAATAGTAAACCTTAAACAAAGGCCGAAGAGTCAAAGTGTCACAAAGCGCAAATTTGTATCAAGTCTAAGCCAATGATTGCTTGTACTCAATAAATAGAGAAACAGGAATAATGTAAAAGGAAGAAACCGCAGGACATTGAAAATGGAGATAGAGTGAATCATCTGACTGCAGAAACGTAAATAATCAAAACAATAATATAGCATGTGAGAACATAAAAACCACCACCAAACTGAATCCAGCAATCCATAATAAATAAATAAATAAATAAATAAATAAATCAATCAATAAAGCATAACTAAAAATCAAAACCACAATAAGGAAATAGCCAGTGGTCTTGAGAATATATGGCCTAATTCTATCTCTTAAACAGAGAAAAAAAAATCAAACCATAAATGAGCAGGCAGCCGTCTACGTAGGCCTTTAATCTGATATTATGGGGTTGGCATATCTAATCCTTGGGAGCCACTGGTAAGCCAACACAGGTACTTGGGCACCTGCAGGCCAGTGAGAGAGCCTGTCTTGAAAATACGGTTGATGACCTACCTCAGGAACAGCAGCTGGGCTGGCTTCTGGGCTCTACATTCTCTTGCACTGAGGTGCAGGTAATATAGATACAAGAAGGTGCAAAAGGGGATGGGCACGTGTGTACACACACACACACACACACACACACACACACACACACACACATAGGCACACACAGAAGCACACACAGAAATACACAAAAGTGTACTTATACACACAGACAAACTCTTACAAACACCCAGATTCACACAAAACCCAATCACATATGAACAGGTACACACATACTTACACACAAGCACACCAATAAAAACGCACATCACAGACACACACAAACATACACACGGGGACACACACATGCACAAGAAAACGTACACACATACAAACACATACACACAAACAAACCTGTAAACTCACACACTCCTATATATACTGACAAACACGGGCCAAAGTGTACACACAGTCACACACAAGCAAATCTGTCAACACACATCATCCTACACACATTGATACATACACATATACACAGTACAGTAAAATCCAATACAACCACACACAGCTCACAAGATACAACCAAGTCCCAGAGGGCTCCACTCCACACCTCCTCTCAAAGCACTCAAAGAAATGCAGGCCTCGCTACAGCTTAACATCTGTTGGCTGGACCTCCTCATGAGGTCACAATAGGACCTGTCATGACATGGTTGGGAAGGGCTTCAAGGATCTGGCTTCTGTGGGCTATGGAGAGACTTTAGGCTTTTAGAAATCAAAGCCTGTAAGATGTTTACCTCTCCTCAGTTCTCTGTTTTGAATATTTGCTGTGCCTCCTGCTTCAAAGTCGTCATGTCTATGCTCGCTGTGTCACTTTTTCTTTGAATTCTGAATGATTAGCCTCAAACTGATGGTACACTGTTAAAAAAAATTAAAAAAAAACAAAGCTGTGTTTCTAAACTGACCCATCAAGATGACACTGATTTCATAAATCCTCAGAAAGGCTTTAGGTTATCATCAAACACCTGAGACCAAGCTGCAGGGATAGGCAGAGCACTTGCCTCCCAAGGGTAAGGAATTGAGTTTCAATCCCCAAAACCCCCATCAATGTTGGATGCATCAGCAAAGCCCATAAGCTCAGCATCTGTGGAGTGGGGAGGGGTTGGGGCTTGAAGACAGGTGGTCTGACATGCAGGCATGAGGACCTGACCAGAGGATGGCCTCTGACAGGACATGGGGTAGTGGTATGCATGGACACCTAGGCACATAAGGGGGTATGAATACACAGGCAGACACTTCCTATCAAACAGAGGTTGGCATGATGTATAGAAAACCAAGTCCATCCTGAGTGTAGGGCTCACTTTAAATATTAAGGTCCAGTGATGGAAGAGGCATGTATGAGGACAAGGAGCTCTGTGCAACCTGGGGCCAGAAGGAACAGAGTGGCTATGCTGACACAGTTGAAATGAATTCTCAATCACAGTCTGTGACAGCCAGGTCACAGGACCCAGTCTGCTGTGTTATTTGTGAGCAGCCAGTGCAGCCAGAAGCTAACTATTGAGCACTGACTGGCCCAAGCCCAGAAAGGGTCTCTGTTTCTCAGAGTGCTGGGGGCAGTGCAGTGTGTAGCGCTTTCCTTCTGAAGACTCTTCTGGGGTTTGGAGTCCCCTGTAGAGTACTATCATGGCTGCAGACACTAAGCCTGGGAGGAAAGATCCTCATCTGTAGAGTTCACTGAAAGGCCTGAGAGCAGAAAAGGAAAGAAACAGCAAAGTGTGCCACCTCTGCTCACTGTGGTTCAGCTTCTGCCTTTGCAGCTGAGCTCAGGTGCCCTGGAGTCCTCCCTAGCCTGAGTCAGTGATCTCAAGTTTAAGTCCCTACTTCCTGGTTTGTAGTATCAAACAAAGCACAGTTTCAGGCAAGAAAAGCTGTGAACATCATCTAGACATTGTTGTCTACATTTGAGGGGGACTGTTGAGCCCCAAAGGGAGCAAGGGTTACAAGGTCAGGTATTATAGGAATGGCCAGGGTTGGAATCCAAGTTCCAATCTCCCTTTGCTCTGGGCAGAGGGTAGGCCTGGCAATTGGTTCCTGCTGTGTACATGGGGAGAATCAAAGGGTCTTATGGGATCGCTGGCACAGACCTGCCCAAGCATGGCTTAGGGAGCCTCACACCAACTCAATATTTGATGTGTTCCCAGTTTTGTCTACCACCCTCAGCTGTGTGCCATTTTCCCTGCCTCCTGCAAGGTACTCTAAATATCTTCCTATAAAAGGCGATCAAGGAGGAGTTGCACAAAAACAGGTGGGGCTCTGTGGGGAGGTTACATGGGCTAAAACATTAGAGGGCCACAGTCCCAGGACTGATGCTGGATGGACACCCTCCTCTGACATCCAACAGAGAGATCTTCACAGAGATCAAGAGAAGGCTTCTCTGAATAGCTGTGCAGAGCACCTCCGATTCATGGACTTAGGACTGACACCCATAGGATGCTTTTGAGGAGCCTATTGTGATTCAAGGGCTCATCTGCCTGGGTCCATGTGCCTCTAGAGATGAGCCCAGGACTTGGCTGTGGATGGTTATGGGGTCAGATCAGAGGATGGGAAGGGGCTTGTCCTTGGCTCCTGGGAGTAGAACAATTTTTCTTTCCCTGCCCCTACTTTTTTTGCTTTTCTTTCCTTGGCATAAGGAGGGACTGGAAGAAGTCTATCTATGGGGAGTGAGGCTGGCTGGGAAACTGCTCGCTGTTCTACATTGTCATGCAGCTGGGGGCTTGGGGTTGTTGGCAGGATAACCTCTGCACCATTCCAGTCTGCTTCTCTCCACTTTATCCATGCATCACTGTCCCAGGGCTGGGAGACCTGGATACAAAAGTCCCACCTGTAGCTTCCTGTCCAGGGATGGAGTCCCTCAGTGAATGGATTCCAGATGGTTCTGTGTAAAGCTACATCGAACAGGGTAGTTACTGAACATGTGGGTACATGGAGGAGGATACTGCACTGCACCCACCCACATTTCATATAAAACCAATCCTCATGCTCTGGTACTAATTGGTTCTTTTTATACTTTTCACCATTTTTGCTATTCACTGTACTGTTAAGGGTGAATTTTCATTGTTTCACTTCTGCAAAAAGACAGAGTTTAGCATTGGAGACTCCCTACAGCCTGGCTGGAAGGGAGGCCTACACCCATGTGTCCTTCTAGGAAAAAGCTCTTTCATAGGATGCCTCCCTGAGTCCCAGGATGTGTGGAGGGCTCTGTGCCCTACCCAGGGTTGACCTCAGTATATTAACGGGAGCAGAGGCTTCTCTCTGATAGAACAGTACCACCCTCCTGCAAGATGTCTATGATGGTTTGTATATGCTTAGCTCAGGGAGTGGCAATATTAGGAGGCGTGGTCTTGTTAAAGTAGGTGTGTCACTGTGGGCATGGGCTTTAAAACCCTTTTCCTATCCACATGCAAGCCAATCTTCCCCAAGCAGACTTCAGATGAATATGTAGACCTCTCACTTACTCTGGCACCATGACTGCCTGGATGCTGCCATGCTCCCAGCTTGATGATACTGGACTGAGTCTCTGAACCTGCAATCCTGTGTCCATTAAAGTTGTCCTCATAAGAGCTGCATCGGTCATGGTGTGTCTGTTCTCAGCAGTAAACCCCAAACTGAGACAATATCAATGTTCCCTGCTCCAGCTTCCTGGCTATAGAAGCTTCACACATGACCGGTATTCTCTTGGGATATGGGCCTAATACGCTCTAGGCTGTCTGCTTGATCTGAGAGTGGTAGGACATCCTGCTCCTAAGGGCATTGTTACTGTTCCCATGCAATACTGTGAAAACATCAGCAGGCTCATGCTTTCTTACCCCCCTGAACACAATGCTGCCTTTTCCAGGAGTGGATCCAACATATCTCAGAACCTCCTCAGGAACTATGTGTTTCCCAAGGATTACCTGCACTTGCTTACACACCCCTATTCTGTGTCCTGAAAACTTTTCAAAGCCCATTCATCTGAGACTGGTGAGTTCAGGACAGTAGTCCCAAGTGTCTTGTCCTACGCTGACAGTTCATTCTCATGAGGCATCACTTACCCTTGACAGAGGATTTTTCCAAGGGGCATTGGATGTGCAGGAGAATTGTGTGTGCTGACTCCTGTCAGATCAGCACAGGATACCATCAAGGCCCCATTTGCTCTTGATTTTGGAACTCATGGTCTTGGCACTGTCTTGTTATTTAGGTCCCTGTCAGTCCCTAATTGAATTTTAGCATGGGAACCCAGGGCAGTTGTCTTCAAAGATATTCCTAGTATGGGCCACATCTTCACCTTGCCAGACATAAAGCACAACAAAACACCAGGCAGGCAGAGAACCCTCAGGGGCTGGAACTGGAATGTTCAAACACTCTGGCTTGACCTTGGCCAGCACAGATTCAGAGAACATCTTCTATGTAGGAAGATCTCCTTCCTCCTCTCAGAGTTTAGGACATCTAGATGTAGGCTAAGGTGCTGGAACAATGTGAGCAGAGGCAGCTCTCTGGGCTTGTTCAGTGTCAAAGCCTCCCTGCCACCCCTGTATCACAGTCACAGCAGCCCATCTCATGAGAATTCTAGGGCTGCTGATATCCTGGATGAATAATCCATGTTCTGCTGCTAGTTTCTTTGCTTCCACATGGACAACTGAGAGAAGGGATTGATTAAGTGTAGGTGAGGAAGCCCTGCAAATATCTACTTGGTGTTAATAAAGAAAATGGGTTCTGACTGGCAAGATCTTTGAATTAGATTTTGAAAAATGCCACCTAGGAACAGTTACTAGGTACTCTCAGGAAGGCGCAGCATGGTGGGCACAATGGGACAGGATCCCTGAGGCTGGTGCAGTGGGCCAGGGTCTTTGGGGCACGTAAAACTGAGTAGGAAACGTGAGCCAGGAACAACCGGGCAGGGACCCTGGTCCAGTTACAACAGAGCAGGAATCCTGGGGGAGATGCAAGGGGGCATGAGTCCTGGGGAAGGGATCTTGTAGTTGTGGCCCTGTGGCATGTGCAACTGGCAGGGACCTGGGGCAGGTGCACTGTGACGTGCACCCAAGCTGGAATGTTCAGACAGGTGTGTGTTTGCTTCATGCAGCTGCTGTCTGAAGTAGAGAACACTGGCAACTGCCCCAGAGGGGATTTTGGGAACTCCTTCCAAGAATCCCTTAGCTCCTAACTGAGAAGCTATACATTCCACAGATGGACCTTTATTGAGATGAGCAGATTCTAAGGGAGCTGCCTTGAATGAACAGCCAAAGAAAGCAGAAATGAAGAACAAGAAATTGCAGCAGACATGTTCAGTGTGTTTTCGACCAGAAAAGTAGGACTGGAAGAAACTGATTAAGTCAAATCACTTCTCTGTCTATCCATCCATCCATCCATCCATCCATCCATCCATCCGTCCATCCATCCATCCATCCATCCACCCACCCACCCATCCATCCATCCATCCATCCATCCATCCATCCATCCATCCATCCATCCATTTCCCTGAGGTAAGTCAGCTTTTATTTCTGAGAAGGTCAAAGCAGCGCTCCCTTGTGGTGACAAGGAGGATTGCAGGCAGTGAGATTAGTGGGTATTTATTTATTTATTTATTTATTTATTTATTTATTTATTTATTTCATGATCTGCGATAGACTGCCACTTGTGGCCAGTCCCCATCTGCATCAGCTGTACCATAAACCCAGTCTCAGTGTGACACAGAAAAGGCCTAATTGGAAAGTATGTCCTCTCTCTAAGCGACACTGTATAATAACATACTCTGGACTGCAGGTCAGTCAAGGCCTGTGTTTAGGAGACTTGTGGACAGATGAATGTCTGTGAGTCTGGACTTAGACTCTGTGAGGGCTCAGGTCACCTGACTGTCCTGAAGCTTCCCACTGTGATTTATTTCCCTCCTACAGAGCCAGACACCTGAGCAACTGCATTTCCTGGTAATCCCCTTATCCTCTTAAACTGTGTAGTGTGTTCAATCTCAGGGAGGGCCTGGGAATCTGAGAGACACCACTGAGCCCTCTGGGCCTGGCTGACTCAACCTGAGGCTACTCTGTGTGTCTTCATTTTGCTCACCCTCAAGAGACCTCAAAAGTCAGCCGTGAGCTTGCTGAGAGGTCAGGAACCTCCATATTGGCCCAAGAGCAACTGTCCTCTTTTACAGGTTCATCCACAGAGCTTGTAATTCTGATTGGTGCAACAGTCAGGAAGAGTGAAAGATGTCATCTCCCAAGGACAAGTGCTGTGCTAGTGGACACTGAGGAACTTCAGAGATCAAACCCTTCCCCATTCTTCTCCAGCCTCTCTTGTTCTTCGTTGAGATGTTTCCTGAAGATCTAAAAGATCCAGGCAATCCATGACATGGGTTTGAACATAATCTCGACATTTTATTCATTGCCTGATAACTAAGACTAGGTAAAATTTATTTATTTATTCATTCATTCATTCATTCATTCAATCAATCATTCGTTATACATACGTACAAGGTAGATGTATTTAGAAAGACCAGAGAGGGCATCAGATGTCATTAGAGACATTTGTGAGCCTCCATGTGTTTGCTGGGATTTGAACTCAGGACCTCTGAAAGAGCAATCAGTGCTCTTAGCCACTTATCATTCTTTCCATTTTCCAGGCTAACTTTTTTACTTCCATTAATGTCTTCTTTATTCAGGTTACATCCTGATCCCAGTCACTCTCCCTTTTCCCTTCCCAGTCCCACCTTACAAATCCTTTCTACCATAATGCTCTCCCTTCTCTTTGGACAAGGGGAGACTCCCTGGGTACCACACCACCCCGGGACATCTAGTCCCAAGTGGCCCGAGCACATTCTGCCCCACAGATTTACAATCAGGTAGTCCGGGTATGGGGAACAGATCCAATGGCAGGCAACACAGACTGAGACAGTCCTGGATCTACTTGTCAGATGACCCACATGGAGACCAACTGCAGATAGCTAACCCGGCTCTGGGGTTGGTTGCACAGGCTCTAGCATACTCCATGGTCCAAGGTATCTGACGGTAGGGGACTTCTTGTAGTGTTTTAACCCAACCAGTTGCCTTGTCACTCTCCCCCCTCTCTTCCACAAGACTTACTGAGCTCCATCTGAGGATTGGCTGTGGCTTTCAGCCGCTGAGTGAAGCCTCTGGAGACAGGTGTGCTACGTTTCTGTCTGCAAGTAAATCAGAAAGAATATCATGAATAGCATCAGAGGTTTTGTCTGTCACATGAGACAGATCTCACTTTGTGTCAGTCATTGACTGGTTGGTCCCTCAATATCTGCTTTACCTTTATCCCTGCACACTTATTGGCAAGACAGATTTCGAGTTGAAGGTTTTGTGACTGTATTGATGTCTCCTTCCTCTTCTAGAAGTGTTTCTTGTTTCAGGAGGTGGCCATTTCGTTTTCATGCTCTGGTAAGCCTGCAAGGGAGGCGTTGTGTTGGGTACAGTAGTTAAAAGCAAGACCTGGGAAGAGGAACGGCAGAGTTGTGATCTAGGACTTCCTGCAGCAGCCAGCTCTGGGTCCTGGGAGCCTAGGCAGGCTTTGCAGTCATAGAGCTCCATCCACTGCCCAAGTCCCATCCTGACACCTTCTCCGTCTCTATTACAGACCATTGTAATGCAGGCATAGTCGCTCTGTCCTGGGCCCGATAGGCCATCCTACCCTGGAAGAACAGAGAGTTCAAGGACGGCCAAATTTCACTTAAGCAAACTTGTTCTCAGACTGTGTGGTTGCTCTGTCTTCACTCTCATAACACACTTTCCTCTACGTTGCCTTAGGCTGTATCCTCCAAGCATCCCACCATGCATCAGCTCCATATCCTGACGAACCTACCTTAGGGTCCCTGATAATTCCAGATACTTTAATGTTCTCCCAGGATGGACTGTGGGCTCTTGTGTGGCTCACATTGATCCTAGAAGTCCTTGGGAGCCTCCATGCCATGGCATAGGATGTCTCTGAATCCGCACTGGCCTGAGGGATTCCATCTGGCACAGGATTCTCTCCCTATTGTTGAATTTTGGCACTTATGTTTTTCAGGAATGGCTCTGCATGTGATCAACACACACTACCCTGGAAGACCAGAGAGTTCAAGGACGGCCAACTTTCACTTAAGCAAACTTTTTCACAGACTGTGTGGGTCCCATCAGCAGAGAGTAGCCTCCACATTGCAATGATGTGCAAACTTCTGCCTTTCAGCCATGATGGACTTTAGGATATACCATGAGGACCCTACACAAGCCACAGGTGGGTGATGTGTAAATTGGGCATGTTATTGGGTCAGGTCTTCAGTGCAGTGCCTTAAGCTGACAGCCTTTTGGGAGGGCATATGCGTCTCTATTAAATGAACCGGTTCCACTGTTGGCCTGCAGTCTGCTGTGTCTGCCGCTCATGCTCTCCTCCAAGTCTCTAACTGTCCCTAACTCTCCTTGACTGGCTGGTCAATCAGCCTTCATTCTAGTCTAGAGCCATTCTACAAACACAGATCCCAGACTGTCCTCTGCCGACGTTTATCAGGGCTGATGGTTTAGTGTCCTGGGTTCCCTATGGGGTTGCAAACTCAAGTTTCTTAGGTCCCTATGTGTCTGACAAAAAGCCTTTAGAACAAGGTAGATGTGAAGAAATCAGGAAATAAACTCCTGCAGTACTTGATGTCTACCACTGGAGGGCTCTACACTTTCCTGGTCCTGGTGTGCTACTCAGCAAACCCTCTCACTGGAAGGCTCTGTGCCTGAAGCAGAAAACCTCTGCTAAACACAATGTTACCAAGAAACTGGCTGTATCTTCATGGCAGCCTGTAGAAGATTCTCCACGACCCTGAGGACCCAATTGGGAAAACTTAGGTAGGCAGGTTGTGGGAGCCACCAGGGCTGTATGGAGACCTTACCCAGAATTTAATCTCCAGCTGTGCATTCCGATTAACATGACCCACACTCCTATGAAGGTCTCTGGGTGGCTCCTGATATGAGTTGGGGGAGGGGGGAGGACAAGGAAGCTGGGTCAAGACAGAAGCACTGTCCTTACTCACTGCGTCTGGGCTTGTTCCTGCCCTAACTGGGAAGAAGGAACCAAACACCCACTCCTCATGGGACTGTCCGTGATGAGGCCAGCTGAGGATCTGAACTGTCAGCAAGAAAGACAGGAGCTGTATGTACCACAAACCAGAGCACAGTGTCCCGCATTAGCCCATCTCTCAAATGATGCCATCTCCTCCCCAGAGTGGCTCCAGTCTGGGTTAGGAGTGGGTCATGTATTCCGAGCTCTCTGCTACTCCTGCAAACACAGCAATGGTGCCTTCTCATGCTCATCTATACTGAGCCTAGGGAGCAGCCAGAGGTCATACTCATGGGAATTCAGACTCAGTTCAATCTGCTATCCTGTAGCCCATGAGTCTGGACTCAACTTTACTGGTCAAGGCCAGTGGTTTTTTTCCTGGACAAGACTTTGAGAATGTTAGTGACACATTGTATGCCCTTGGCTGGCCTTCACTCTAATAGCCCTGAGTGACCCTTCCAGCCTGCACCCAGGGATTCAGATCAGCATTGGCCAGATCAGGCTCTTTGCTACCTGTTCCTATAGCTCACCTCCACTGTAGTTCATGTGTCCAGGCTGCTGCAGCTGCTCCAGAATCTACCAGATGTCTTCCCACAGAATCCTGTAGTCCCTGTGGGCTCATCCACAGACATCTCACACTCTCCCTGCTGGGAGTTAGGCTGGATGCCTGCTGTGTGGGAGCTGCCTTGGCTTGTGGAGCAGAGTCAGAAGCAGTGGAGGAGATGTTGTCTGCTGCTCTTAATGTCCTCAGTGCCCAGGGCTTGCCTGTGGTGTGGTTGTGGTCCAGCTCCAGTTAATCACTGATATAAATTCAGCCCGTAGAAGCTGCGTACCCCATGAGGCGCAGGGAGGACCATCACTGAGGGGGAACCATGCAATCCAGGACCCTGTTGGGATCAGGGAATATTCCAGGTCCCCTCTCACGCAGGATGCAAGGCTAGTAGCTCTATGTGCCCTGACACAGGGGCATGGGACCGTGACTCCCATGAAATGCTCCTTCATACCTATTACATCATCAGCTTTGAGAAGGTCTTCCTCAGTAAGAACATCCCACACTGCTTGCCTCTGCCATCTGGCTCTCTTTTCCAGGGCTGCATGCCCTCAGGAACATTGACTTGTATTCTATGAAAATTAATATTCTGTTAAATCATTTTGATAAACAGTTCTCAGCATGATATCTGTGTCCCGAAATAGTCATCAGCAATTCTCACGGGGACAGGGAATCAAAATCTTCTCCCTGCCCTTCATCCTCCTCTTTCTCCTCCTCTCCCTTCTCTTCCTCCTCCTCCTCTTCTTTCTCCTCCTCTCTTCATATTCCTCCTCCTCCTCCTCCTACCCTCCTCGTTCTCCTCCTCCTGCTGCTGCTGTGCCTAATGCTGCTTCTGCTATTGTTGCTACTCCTGTTGCTGCTGTAGTTTCTGCTGGTGTCTTTTCCATTGCCATGTGTCTGAAATCACCTACTGTTTTTACTGAGGACATGAAAGAATTTCCAGATGACACTGTGAAATAGACAAGACAATTTATTCCAAGCAAAAAAGACAGTGAGGTAGAATTCTTAGCTTACCATTTGGGGCTTTGATTTTCCTTACTATATTATAACTTCTTTTTTCTACTTCTCAGTTGAGGTCTTTGAAAGAAACCATTTAGACTACTACCTATAAAATTCAATAGATCACTAGGTCTTAGGAACAAAAAAAACCAGTATGCAAAACAATATGCATGCATGCAGGATTCTGACCATCAACTATAATCCACAAACTAGGTTGTTGATACTTATTCAATGACAAACCTTGTTAATTAGTTTTGAGGCTTAATGGAATGGGATGTTACATTTGAAAACATAAGACTGTGTTCTGCAGCACTTGTGATTGATGACCACATGTGAAAAGATCAGTAGCCCCTGGAGGAGTCCATGAGCCCATGAACCTCTAGTCCTCACCCTGTGGGAGCTATTGGCCTAAGGGGTAGCTGGAGTCCATCTGAAGGGTTGGGCCAACTAGAAAACTCTGTAGAGTGTTGAACTCATCAATCCTATTGTGTCCCTGCTGGGAAGAGGAGAAATCAAGAAGAGGGAGAAGGCTTGGTGTTGGGGAAACCTCATAAAGAACTTAGAGCAGATACAAGGTAAGAATTGTGGGGAAAATGGAAACCAGAGACAGAGGAAGACCAGCATAGAGCAAACTGAAAAGGACAAAGCACAAATTTACCTGGGCTATGCCTGCTGCTTGTTCTCTGGACTCTCCCTGTGGCTCATTTCTGGGGGGAGATTCTGTTCTGCCCCAGGCGAGGTTTCTTTCTCCTTGGCATGCAACAACACAGCTTTATCAGGGCATTTGCTATATTCCTGGTCCACCCCTTAAAACCTCTGTGCCGTACCCTGCTGGGGATAGGCTTATCCTCTAATGGGGCTCTGTGGGAGAGTGGGTTGTCTTCTTTGATTTCCTTATTGCTACTCTTCTCACTGAAGATTCTTGTTGTTTGAATGCATTGGACACTCACGGCACATTTGTGATAGAGGTCCTGTGTAGGTGTCATCGGTAGAGGCCTGAGACGACCAGCCACAGTGGATCTTTTGCCTCCTTTTGGATGAGCATTCTGGCCATAGTGAGATACGTGACCATGGGAGGATGACACCCGCAAGGTGCCAAGGACTGGCAGGCTTCCACTCCTCTTTGGTTCTAATCTAAAAGCAGCAGCAGGATCAAGGCTAGGGAATGGTGCTGCAAGGGAACTCACTTGCTGTGCCTGGGCTGTGCAGCCATCCCCCTGGAGAGCCTGCTTTTGTAGAAAGAAATAAGTTGCCATTTCCTCATTATATTTTCTTTGTTTTAAAGAGTGTTTTACTACAGAGGCTTGGAATCCAATGCTTTTCATGGCATCCAAAATGGCCAGGTCTGGTGTGAGGGGAAGCAGTTCTTCATAGGGACCTATCAATCCGTTCCAGTGTTCTTTTAACCAAGGGTGTTTCATCGCCTTTCTTGCTGTTAGTCTAAAGTTGGGATTTACCCTCAGTAATTTACTAAGGAGGTCCTCCAGCTCTTTTGAAACCCCACAGGGAGCAGGATATACCCCTGCCACTACTTGTCTTTGCAGTTCTTGGATGATCACTGAATCAAATGGGAGCTTTCCCACTACCATACAGTACAAGACCACTCCTATAATCCACATATCATTCTTCGGCCCGTCATACCGATGGCCAAGGAAAAGTTCAGGGGAACCAAAAGAGTACGTGCCGCAGTGGTGGTTTAGCAGTTTTCCAGGTTGAAATTGGGTGCTAAGCCCAAAGTCGATGACTTTGACCTTTTTGTTTTTATCAATCATTATATTGTCCAGTTTGAGGTCTCGGTGAACAATCCCCTTTCCATGGCAGTAGCTCACTGCTGACAATATCTGTTCAAATATTTGCCGGGCCTCATCCTCCTCTATGTGCCCTGACTCTCTGATGTACTGGTAGAGTTCTTGGCCTTCCACCAGCTCCATTATGAGGTATATTCTCGTTTCCTTTTCAATAACTTGTATGAGAGACACTATGTTGGGGTGGTTGATCTTTCTCATTATGTTTGCTTCCATCATGGCTGGCTGGAACCACTGCTTGTCCTTTCGCAGAACTTTGACAGCCACCGGGGTTCCTGTGAGCCGGTGGTGGGCCAGGAGGACTTTGGCGTTGCCCCCTTGCCCAATTGTCCCCAATACTTGGTATTGGGAATGGAAGTAACCCTCCTCAGAGATACTGGGCTCGGGTGTAGGGGTTGGTAACTCCTCCTCAGTCTCTGTAGGCATTTTATCAGTACTAATGCTACCTAAAAATAACAAAAATGGAATCAAATAATGAAAAAGATGGAGCAATATAGGAGCTAAAATTACACATGTGGTACCTAAAAGAAACAAACAAAAGAAAAAGAAAAAAAAACAAACAAAGACAAAGTAAAAACTAGACCAGAAAAATAGAGCAAAATTATGAAAAAGTTAAGGGGAAAATATGAAGAGTCATAAGTAAAAGCCACCCAAATAACCAACCCCAAAAGAGAAAGCCAAGAGCACACACATACTAAATGCAATGATGAAAATAAAAATCGTCATACTACAATAGGATTGGGCGGCCAAAGATGGTCAATACTACGAATAGATGTTCATTGAAGAAAAAAAAAAAAAAACAGATGAAAGAAATGAGAGGAGAAAGAATTAGTATAAGACAAAACAAACAAATATAAAAAGCCAACACTTAAGGGAAAACTCCATTGAATTTCAGGACCTAGTGATCCACAAAAATCCACAACTCTCCAGAGCAAAATACTGAAAATTAAAATTAACCAACCACAAGGAATAAGGCAGTTAAATATCAGTGAATAGTAAACCTTAAACAAAGGCCGAAGAGTCAAAGTGTCACAAAGGGCAAATTTGTATCAAGTCTAAGCCAATGATTGCTTGTACTCAATAAATAGAGAAACAGGAATAATGTAAAAGGATGAAACCGCAGGACATTGAAAATGGAGATAAAGTGAATCATCCGACTGCAGAACCGTAAATAATCAAAGCAGTAATATAGCATGTGATAACATAAAAACCACTAAAAAATGAAACCAGCAATCCATAATAAATAAATAAATAAATAAAACAAAAAACAAAACCCCAATAAGGAAATAGCCAGTGGCGTGGCAATATGTGACCTAATTCTTTCTCTTGAAGTCATCCAAAAATCAATCAATCAATCAAGAAATAGGCAGCCAGCCATCTCCATAGGCCTTTAAACTGATATTATGGGGTTGGCATACCAAATTCCTGGGAGCGACTGGTCAGCCAGCCCAGATACTTGGGCAGCTGCAGGCCAGTGAGAGAGCCTGTCTTGAAAATAAGGTTGAGAACCTACCTCAGGAACAGCAGCCGGGGTGACTTCTGGCCTCTACACTCTCTTGCACTGAGGTGCAGGTAATATAGATACAAGGGGCAAAAGGGGATGGGCACGTGCACACACAGACACACACACACACACACACACACACACACACACACGCACACACACACACACACGGGCACTCACACAGGCACAGGCACACACACAGGCACACACACAGAAATACACAGAAGTGAACTTATACTCACACAAACTCTTACAAACACCCAGATTCACACAAAACACGCATACTTACACACAAGCAAAGCTGGAAAAACACACGTCAGACAAATACACACATACACACAGGGATACACATACGCACAAGAAGACATACACACATACAAACACATACACACATACAAACCTGTAAACTCACACACTCCTACATATACTGACAAACACACAGGCAAAAGTGTACACGCACTCACACACAGGCCAATCTGTCAACACACACTCTCTTACACACACTGATACATACACATATACACAGTACAGTAAAATTCGATACAACCACACACAGCTCACTAGATACAACCAAGTCGCAGAGGGCTCCACTCCACATCTCCTCTCAAAGCACTCAAAGAATTCCAGGCCTGGCAACAGCTTAATATGTGTTTGCTGGGCCGCCTCACAATCGCTCCTCATGAGGTCACAATAGGACCTGTCAACATGGTTGGGAAGGACTCTGAGACCGTGGCTTCTATGGGCTATGGAAAGACTTTAGGCTGTTAGAAATAAAACCCTGTAAGATGTTTAGCTGTCCATAGTTCTCTGTTTTGAATGTTTACTCTGCATCCTGCTTTAAAGTCCTCATGTCTACACTCAGGGTGTCACGTTATCTTTGAATTCTGAAGAATTAGCCTCAAACTGATGGTATAGTTTTCTTTTTTTAAAGACAAAGCTGTTTCTAAACTGACCCATCAAGAGGACACTGTTTCATAAATCCTCAGAAAGGCTCTAGGTTATCATCAAACACCTGAGACAAAGCTGCAGGACTAGGCAGAGACTTGAGTTTGAATCCCCCAAACGCCTAATGGATGCATCAGCAAAGCTCATAAGCTTTCTCTGTGGAGAAGTTAACATGGACCAACAGATTAGAGGGCCAGAGCCCCAAACCATGCTGGGTGGACACTCTCCTCTGACATCCAACACAGAGATCTTTGTACAGAGATCAGGAGAAGGCTTCTCTGAATAGCTGTGCAGAGCACCTCAGGCTCAGGGACTCAGGACTGACACCCATAGAATGCTGTAGAGGAACCCTTTGTGATTCAAGGGCTCATCTGCCTGGGTCCCTGAGCCTCTAGAGATGATCCCAGGACTGGGCTGTCTCTGCTTATGGGCTCAGACAGGGAGGTGCCAGGGGGTTTGCCCTTGGCTCCTGGGAGTAGAGCAGTTTTTCTTTCCCTGTCCCTGCTTTTTGAACTTTTCTTTCCTTGGGAAAATGGAAGGACTGGAAGAAGTCTGGCTATGGAGAGTGAGGCTGGCTGGGAAACTGCTCGCTGTTCTCCATTGTCATCCTGCTGGGGGTTTGGAGTTGTTGGCAGGTTAGCCTCTCCACCATTCCAATCTGCTTCTCTCCATTTAATCCATGCATCTCTTTCTCTTCGCTTCGTGACATGGTTGCACAAGTCCTACCTGTAGCTGCCACTCCAGGGCATAAGTCCCTCAGTGAGTGAATTCCAGATGGTTCTGTCTAGAGAGAAATTGTACAGGGTCGTTGCTCAGTATGTAGGAACATGGAAGAGGATACTGCACTGCACCCAAACACATTTCATATAACATCAATCCACATACTCTGGTACTCATCGGTTCTATTTACACCTTTCGCGATTACTGCTATTCACTGTACTGTGAAGTGTGAATTTTTATTATGTTTCACTTCTGCAAAGGAAGAGACAGTGTTTAGCACTGGAGATTCCAAAGGCCAAGCTGGAAGGGAGGCCTTGACACACAGGTGTGCTCCTGGGAAATAGCTCTTTCATAAAACTCCCCGTTGAATCCCATGATGGGTGGATTGCTCTATGCCCTATCTAGGGTTGACCTCAGTGTGTGTGTGTGTGTGTGTGTATATATATATATATATATATATATATATATATATATATATATATATATTAACTTGAGTATTTTTATATACATTTCCAGTATTCCCTTTCCCAGTTTCCATGCAAACGTCCCCTTCCCTCCTCCCCATGCTCCCCCCCTTGTCGCCCTCCTCCCAACAATCTAGTTCACTGGGGGTTCAGTCTTAGCAGGACCCAGGGCTTCCCCTTCCAATGGTGCTCTTACTAGGATATTCATTTTCCATGTTCCCTTCCCCAGCTTCCAGACTTTAGATGACTGGATGCCCTGACTGATTTCTACACAGGATAAAAGTCGGCTACATTTGTGTTTGATTATTACAAGTGCCTCTGGAACTAAACTCAGATCATCAGCTATTCCTTTCACCTCTGAACCATCTCAAAAGCACACACTATATATTCTGTTCTGTCCTCAGTGTACCATGTATTGCTATAATCACCAGCATTGTTAAAGCAAGCCAAAGGAGATTTATGAAATCTTCAGATTTTGAAATTTACATTCACACATAGCTTGTGCTACACATCATTAATCCCCCTTTCATGAGAGAGAAGGTCTCTTTACTATCCAAACCACCCTTGTGCACAGGGTGAGTTTTAGGACAGCTTCAGTTTGTGGTAACACTCTGTCTCAAATTAAGCACACAACAGCAACAACCCAACCACACTCACACAGAAACACATGCATGGAACACACACACACACACACACACACACACACACACACACACACACAGAGCACTTTCCAGTTGCTACCCTACCCATTCCTCAAGTGAGCATTCAGTGTAACTGTACTTTAATCTCACCTACCTCAGTCCTTCCAGTCTGTAGGCTTCTCTTAAACCCTCAGGAATTGGCAGCTGACATCAGGCCGGTTTCTGCTTGCTGGTGGGGAAATTGGGTTGTGTTGCTTTGTTAATCTGTACTCCCTCAGCCAACTTCCCCAGGCCCTGAGAAGTTTCCATTAACCTCCTTCAGAGTACTTCAGTGTTTTTAAGTCATACTCAACAAAGTAAGAAACCATTTGGTTTGATTGCAGCATTTAGGATTGTGTTGAGTAGGTACCAGCAGAATGTACACTGTTTATGAAGTAGGTCTGTGAGTAAGGGCTAGGTGTAATTTTATCTGCTGAGTGAGTGAGTGTTTGCTCCATATCGTTACCCATTTTGGCTTCTGTGGTATTTTTATTCCTATAGACTAAACGGTTTGAGTTTGTGTTGGCTTCTTCGCTGATTTCAGTATCTAGCACCTCTGGACTTATCCTATAAGTATGACCAGATTAACAGGGCTGTTGATTTTCCATGGAGATGCTTGTTTACATTTTTACTTAATCCACATCTTATGTTCAAGAGGAGGGAGAGCAGCTTGCTGGCTTTGCAGCAACACACATTGACCCAGAGTGAAGGTTCTCTCTGTTACTGATTCGAATTCCTGAATCATCATGACATTTTGCATGAGCTATCCTCCACTGTCTCGGGCATTTGAGTACTCCTTTCCCAGTTCGTGACTCTGTTTGGGAAGACTCAGGAGGTGTGCCCTTGCTGGAGAAAGAATGCCAGTGGGGCTGGGCTTTGAGGTTTTAGTGCTCTGCACCACTCCCTGTGCACTCTCTGCTTTGTACTTGTGATTCCAGATGTGAGTCCTCTGCTTCCTGCTCCTTCCACTGTGCCCTGTCGCCATAGAACTTAACCTATGGTAACAGGTGGTCTGTGAAATAGGATCACTAATCGCCTACATGTTTTATATTTTGCTGTGCTCATGGCATTTCTGTCACAGAAATACAAAGGTAACTAATGCAGAAGGGGATGTAATAGGGCGGACTCTTGCTCTGTGATACCTGAACATGCCAGTTTGTGCTTGTTACTTGTTTTGGAAAATATGCAAGAATTCAGAACTTTGAACTAGAAGTGGCCCAGTGCTCTAAGAAGAGTTTAATGGGGTATACTGGCAGGAGCTTGGGAGTCAGGAGTGCCAAGACCTATCCAGAATGTGGAAGCCCAGGACAAGTGGATTCAGAAGGCAATAATATTTGTAACTAGCCTGGGATAATTTGTATGATGCTTTTACAAAAATGTGGCTTCCTTCAGCCCACATCCTAAAAACCTACCTGAGGCTAAATTAAAAAGTAATAAACAAATTTCTTCGATGAAAATTTGAAGAGAGCCCAGTATGGCCTCTGTTATACTGAGGTTATAGGACTTCAATGAAAAAGAGCAAATGGGGCAAATAGAAATGCAAAATGTATAGTTTACAGAGAAGAAGACACTGGGAAGATTAATCTTATAGCCAATGCCTAGGCCAGAAGAGAGCCTGCAATTACTTAGGACATTAGAACCTTAATAAGAGGCCATGTCCCCTCAGGTGATGACATCACTCAATTAACCTCGTAATCTGTGGTAGAAAGTGACTTACTTAGGGTTTTCCTGCTATTAACAGACACCATGACCAATGCAAATCTTATAAGAAGAACACTGATTTGGGTTTGGCTTACAAGTTCAGCAGTTTGGTTCATTATCATCAATGTGGGAGCATGGCAGCATCTAGGCAGACATGGTACAGGAGGAGCTGGGTGTTCTACATCATCATCTGAAGGCCGCTACTAGAAAACTGATTTTCATGCAGCTAGGACAAGGAACATCTACAGTGACACACTTCCTCAATCAAGGCTACACCTATCCAATGAGGGCTCATCTGGAAATATTCCCACTCCCTGGGCTGAGCATATTCAAATCAACACAGGAACATTAGGCATTTTCAGTTCCTGAAATCACCTGTGATCAGAAGCTGCTGCTACTGTGGGTCATGGGGCCCAGCGCTTTCCAGAAATCATGCATCTTCTCATGTACTCTCATCAGTCACTGGGAGTAAGGAAGCTCAGCAGAGGACTACTGTGTGGGCTGAGACAGCTGAGAAAGTCTGCTTGGGAAGGTGTGTCAATCTTCATCTCCACATGGAGATAGCATGGGGGTTACCTGACCTTACCTGACCAGTTTCCATGTTTGGTACCCCTGGATCATATTCATTGTCAGGTAGGAAAGTGTTATTTGGCACCCAATGTCATGCTGTGCTTATCATGTACCCAAAGTTGATAGATGACTTAAGAATGTAGGCTTGAAAGGTATCCAGTTTCTAATCTGGGAAGGAGAACAGCAGGCCTGAGAGGAACAGGCCTCATGTGCAGAGGGATGTACCATCTGTACATGGTTGGGAGAAGCTCAGAGAAGGTTAGTCAAAGCTGTCTATCCAGTAGAGGTTAGTTAACTGTGGAAACTATCACTAACAATAAAGGTAACTTTGAACTCTGAGGAAGAGAAGGTTTGTTGCCATTGTTTGTGGACCATGCTTCAGAGGTGATGAGACACAGAGAAGCTGTGTCTTGGGTTCATGCCAGGAAGCATGCTAGCTGAGCACTTCACATCTTAAGTTGTGTAGGTCGTCAGGGCCCTTACACAAAGGTGATCTAGTGACAGTTTCTTGCTTTGTTTGTAGCAATACATGAATTTAAATTTCCTACTTGTTCTTGTTCTTAAAAACTCACTGATTACTTTTAGCTGAGACTCCTGGGAGACTTTTCTCTCACATGCTGTAAGTTTTAAAGATTTGGTGATTAACATAAATAACTATTCATAGGTCAACACAGGGCCCACACTGACCTCACCTTGCTATCTGGAACAGTTACTCCTGAGCCAAGGGTCTCAAGGGTCTCTGCCTCAGAAAGAAATGTGGAAAAGTGATCTCATAATCTATTCACATTCCTTGTGTCATCCAGAACATCTGCTAGAATGAGAGGATCCTTCCCTGCTCAGGACAATGTAGATACTGCTTCCCCAGGAGGAAAGAAAGGGCCATGTCCTCCCTCCGTGGGACAGTCCCTGATGTTCACTGTAATGTCACCCAACAGTCCCACCTTGAATCTGCTGTTCCACTTGAGCACGGAGACTCCCTTTTATTCTGGGAGATAAATAGGAATCTCCAGCTAGGAACAGTGGTCTAAACATGAGGTTAAGTGAAGGCAGTGAGAATGATGTATACACACTAAGGGTTTCTGATTGAATGATTCTGAACTTAATGTACTTCCTACTAGAGTCATCTGTAAGTGACATGTAAGCTTTGTATTAAAATGTACCTTTAGGTCCAAGATTTCATGGTAGGACAATGCCCTACTTGCTTTTAAAGATATCCTAAAAACTGGATAGAAAAGAGAATATACAGAACAGAAAATGTTCCTAGGTGTACATGACTGGTTTACATGTGCAAGTCTCTGTGCTCAACGTGAAGAGCACACAATATGCCTTAGAAAATAGATGATAAGCACTCTCTTCTCTCTCTCTCTCTCTCTCTCTCTCTCTCTCTCTCTCTCTCTCTCTCACTCACTCTGTTTCTACCTCTCCCCCTCTCATGGGTGGTTGTGTCCGTGTCTGTGAGTGTGTGTGTGTGTGCATGTGTGTGTGTTTCTGTGTCTGTGTGTGTGTGTGTATGTGTGTGTGTGTGTGTGTGTGTGTATGTGTGTGTGTGAGAAACTGAAGGTGAGCTCAGGGTCTGCATGACCCAGTTGGAACTAGAATCCCATGTTGATTGACTCCCACCTTGACAAGTATCATGTTGTTGGGATGACCAGCATGTGACTATTGGGACAAGATAGAAGTATTTACAAAGCCAACAGTTTTGACCAATTTATGCGAATTAGGGCAGATTTGAGAGTACACTTAAGAGTTTTAAACTTTGTTTGAAAAAACAAAAAACAGTGTTCTTGGAATAGTTTCTTTGGAGTAGAGCGCATAAGGCCAAATTTTAACTGATTGTTGGTGAGCACCTGTGGGTTTCTGTGTTCCTTATGTAGTATCCCTTAGGTTTGGGTCAGACAATGTAAACCTTATCATTTCCACTGTTGTTAACATCTCAAATGATGTCCCACGTCCTAGGTGCCAATCCACAAATGCCCACTCCTACATCTTCTCCCTCCTCCCTCCATTTTGCCACTATGATGCTGCTCCTAAACTCACCCAACTTTTCGAAACCCACCACTCCAGCCTCCTCCTATGTTCGAGCATCACATCTCCACAGGACCAAGGGCCTTCCATCCCATTGGTTTCAAATAATGTCATCCTCTGATGTATATTGATTGGTGGTCTATTTTCTGGAAGCTCTGGGTCATCAGCCAGCATATATTGTTCTTCCTCTATTGCAGGACCTCCTCTGTCACAGGACATCCACTGTTTAAGCACCACCACTACCTCAGGAAGTCCACTGTCTGTGTGTCGACTCCACTGTTACAGGACCACAAGTGTCTCAGCACTTCAACTATCACAGCACTTCTATTGTTCAGGAGCTCAAGAGTCTCAGCATCTCAAGTGTCACAGGACCTCCTTTGCCCAAGAACTGGACTGTCCAAGCAATACTGCTATTGCGGGACCTCCACTGTCACAGGATTTCCACTGTAGGAGCACTACAACTGTCTCAGGACACCCACTGTCCTATAACCTCCACTATCCCAGGAATTCCACTGTCATAGCACCACCCGTAGCAACTAAAGTGTTTCAGGACATCAACTGAAGCAAGATCTCCCATGATCCTGCAACTTCACTGCCCCAGGATCTCTACAGTGACAGGAATACCCCTGTATCAGCAATTCCAATTTTGCAGGACCTCCACTGTAGCAGAACCTCAATTGTGCAGCAGCGCCCCTGTATGTAGATTGACCTCCACGATCTCAGTGCCTCCACTTTCAAAGGACCTTCACTGTCACAGAACCGGCGCTATTTCAGTGCCTCCACTGTCGCAGGACCTACCTCTTCACAGGATCTGTACTGTTGCAGCAACTGTAATTTCAATTTTTCAAAGTCATTGCTGGTTATTAGATTTCAGGCTGAATGAAATGAGATGTTACTTTTGAAAGCTTAAGAATTTGTTCTATACCTCTTGTGATAAATGCCGTGTGTGCTAGGACCAGTAAAGTATGGAAGACTTCTTCAGCTCATACCACTCTCCACCTCACTTTGTGGAAGCTGGTGTTTTTAGAGTGTGATAAACTTCAGGTGAATGGATGCATTCAGCTGCACCACGCTCTAGAGTGGGCTACACAGCAGTCATATTGAGTCCTTGCTGGGAAGAGAAGAAATCCAGAAGAGGGAGAAGGCTTGGGTTGGGGGAAGAATCATAAAATACTTAGAGGATATTAGAAGGTAAGAATTATGGGGAACTGGAAAACAGAGCCAAAGGAAGAATGAGCACAGAGCAAACTGGGAAGGACAAAGTACAAAGGCACTTGGGTTTTGCCATCTGCGTGTTCTCTGGACAATCTCCCTGGGCCACATTTCTGGGAGAAAACTCTTCCCCCACCCCCTTGTAAGGTTTCATTCTTGAAGGAAAGCAGCAACACAACTTCATCAGTGAATTTCCCCATTGGAATTGGTTCATCCTTTAATGCCTCTGGGAAATCCCGAGCTGGGGAATGTCCTGCTCTCTGCTGAGAGACAGCAGGAAAGTAGGTCGTCCTCTGTTTTCTCGTTGCTACAGCTCTTCTAAGTATGGCTGATTGTTGAGTGAAGACACAGGATACTTCTGGTGTGTATGTATGCTTTGTTCACTGTGGGTGTTGTTGGGAGTGTCCTGAAAAGAAGGGCATGCCCAATGGCACTTCTGCTTCCTCTTTGACTAGCCTTATGATCATAGGGAGACACTAGGCCATTGGAAGATGAGGACAGCAATGTGTCTAAGTTGTGTTCACTTCTATTCCTATTTAGTCCTAGAGGGAAATCAGCAAGGGTGTGAGGAATGCTGCTGTGCACTGACTGTGTGGTGTGAGGAATGCTGCTGTGCACTGACTGTGTGGTGTGAGGAATGCTGCTGTGCACTGACTGTGTGGTGTGAGGAATGCTGCTGTGCACTGACTGTGTGCTGTGAGGAATGCTGCTGTGCACTGACTGTGTGCTGTGAGGAATGCTGCTGTGCATTGACGCTGCCTTTTTTCTTTTCTCCCTACACCTGCATCCTTCTGGTGGCTCAGGTTGGACAACTAGGTGCCCATGACCAACTCCTCATTGTGGATGGATTTAGTCTGGTTGGACTTTCTCAGGAAAGGTATGACTAATTGGTTACTTTAAAGCTGATTGGTTAGTCTTACTGTATTGAAGTGATATTTTGCTTTTTATTTTGAAATTTGAATTCAAAAAGAAGTGCTGTAAAAGCTCTTTGTGTTTACTCATCCCCTGTATGCAGGAGACAGGTCTCTTAGGGCAGGTGAAATGTTGCCTGTACGTTCTTTAATTTGCATGAGTTCGCTGCAAGGAGTTGTTAATGTAAGGCGCACAACACATCATTCATCTAAAATGTGAGCCTCCTGATCCAATGTAAATGTTTGAGATTGAATATCTAATTCATAATTTAATTTCCAAAATTCTAGAGAAAGGTTTCAGATTTGATGCTAGGGATTTTATTTTTATCAATTCAAATCACCAGAATACTAATCATTAGTGGAAAGCAAAGGTGACAGTTCTATTAGAGTTAACTAATACTTCAGTGGTTCCAAAGGCTGTAGAGCTCTCACAGCATTACACAGCATTCTTGCAAGCAGGAGCAAAGACGTCCGAGATAAATGGGAGCTCATGGGTGGCTGTCAAACACAGCTATCTCAGAAGTTGTAAATTTAGTAAAGAGATTTATAAACTCTGTAAGGAAAGGAAGAAGCGTGTTGCTGTGCCCCCTGTGACTTAAGTGCTATAAGAACACTTGTGTCAGTTGAGTCTGCATCTCTTTCTCAGCGTAACAGATTTATTTAATTTTAATTCCTGAATTTTGCATCCTCACTCCTCAGTTGAGCTATGGGAGAAAGGCCTGTTTGCTTATTTTGTGTGAAAGGTGACTTTATGATTTCAACACATTTTCTTTTTCAGAATCTCTAATATGGTTTCAGAAGAACTTTCTGTTCCATAGAAATCTGTGCATCAGGGAAATAATCACAATTTTAAATAAAACGGAAGCATTTGAAACCCAAAAATTCTTTTTAATAAGAGCTGTACGATCAATTGTTGAAATACAACCATTAGTATTTTTTACGTTTATCAAGTTTCCTACTTGAAAGCATGTCTTTGTTTTTTCCTCTGTAAGAGAATAGAATGTCCCAGAGAGCTGATGAAGGATTTGCACACTTGTCTTGCCCAGGAAGTGCATTCTCCTTGTGTCTGCAGCACATAGGGAGCCTTTGATAGCATAAAAAGAAGCCTTTGATACCTCCCAAAGAAGAGCAGGTACCTGCTGTCCCTAGTGCATGGGAAGACAGATGCACTCAAGAACCTGCAAGCATCTGAAAACACTGCATGTGTGTTTGTGAGACCTGTAGTGAAGTAGACTTGGCCATCTCTGGACAGTGAGGTCAGATGTGAATAAGTGTTGCAAGAGCACATTGAATAGCATACACTACTGTTGGGAAATGTTTTCCTAAGGCCTGGACTCCCCAAACTACACACTGATAAGCCCATTGCCTTAAAGGTCTTCTGGTCATTCACGTTTCAAATGTAAGTGGCTGCTCAGTACTGATGGAAGGAAGGTATGTTTTATTATCATGGCACAGGATACACTGATCCGTTCCAGCAGGCTGAAGGGTCAGTGGGATGTTGTGTCCCCTCACCCTCATGACTACTGTGCTTTAGCACGGGGAGCAGGACAGTGTCCAAATCTCAGGGTTTGGGTGAAATGTAAGGATGGAGTTGGGAAGTTGCTGGTCAAAGGATGTAAAGTTCAGATGAACAGGGAATGACTTTGAGTACTGTTACCTGTAGCCTATGACACTCAGCAGTGTCCTATAAATAATGCAAAGGAACTTTAAGAAAGGGGAAGCATGTTTGAGGGTTTAAAAAGCTTGTGGGGAACTTTTTTGGAAGAACAGAACTTATATGTTGGAATTAGTGTTTGTATTTCTATATTTTAATTTATTTTTTTTAATCTGTAGAGACATCCCTTAGAAACTAGATTTGGTGCTGACCCAGGACCATGTCTTCTTGTGCTCCCTGTCCTGTGTGGGATTTGTGGCTCAGGCCTACTGTGGCCCCTGGTCTCTGTACCACTTCATTTTCTGCCAAATCCTACATGAGTCTTCCTTTGCCCATTCCCAGGTAATAAAGTGATTTCAGAAACAGTTATACTCATGAATTTATTATACAATTAAGCAGAATAGGGTGCTTGATTGACTTGGCAGAAGAAATTTCATCTCCTAAAGTGTCAGGTGATTTTGTTTGTATAAGAATTTTTTTCAACCTGTTCACTCACAGCGCTGGGAGGTAAGTGCCAGTCTTGAGATTGCCTAAACGTTTTAAACAGTATGTAGATAGTACTGCCCCTACTTGCCCTGTGATCCCAGGCAGTCACATACAGAACAGGATGGGGGATCAGGAGACATCAGCAGACCACAGGTGTGGATAAATGTTAAAGTGTGAGAAATGAACACAGAACCTGCGGGGCCTGATTGAAGGACCCTATAAGACATTGTCTGTGTGGTAGACTCTCCTGAGATGGTAGAGTGGAAGGGGAAGGGCCTCCTCCATTACAAGTCTCAGGGCGCAGGATCGCCAGTGGGCTGGGAAAGTGATGCCTCTAGGTGAGATGGGTATTCAATGCCACAGTAAATTGATTTGTATTTTACAAGCACTGTAAATGCGAAGGATATTGAAAGGTAGCCTGGAAAACTTCAGTGTATGGGCATAGAGCTCATGCGCGCGCATGAGTGGCCAATGAACGATACCCGGCCCTCCTCTCTCGGACTTAGCCACGCCCTTCATTAGATCCTGAGGGGATTTTTCAGAACAGAGGTTATGGCAGTTTCACCATCCAATTCCAGTGAGTATGAGGGGAGCCCATGGAGTTTGAAACCACTCCTTTCTGCTCTCAGGGATGTGGGGAAAATAAGAGAATTTGGGTTGGCTTAGTAGCACTATTTTGTGAGTCTTAGCTTGAGTTCCCTCGGGATGGAGACCAACTGCTTCTTTTCCGAATCTTAGGGAAGTTGACCCGTTTTCTCCCAACTGTCCTTATGGCTCCTTCCTCCATCTCCCGCTTGGGGCTTCTCTGGACTCTCATTTGCTGCATCAGCACATGAAGGTTCCCTGACTTGGCACCTCCTTATGCTGAACATCAGCAGACTCCATACTGAGCAGGATTTGGGAGTACAGCTGTTAATACCAATAATTATGTAACTGTACTCGTTGCCCTCTTAGAGCACACCGCAGAAAAATAGATTGATAAAAGTGAACAAAAATATAAACATCATGTGTGGTAATGGCTCCCAAGCAGAGAATCTGAACCTTACAGCAGCCCCACCTAAGATTTATGAACAGGAAACCGGGAAGGGGAATGACATTTGAAGTGTAAGTAAAGAAATGTATCTAATAAAAAATTAAAAAACAAAAACAGACAAATAAACAAAGAAGTCTATGTTGTGAACATAATCAGAAAGATGATCTGATCTGCCTCTTTTGTTTGTGTGTGTGTGTGTGTGTTTTACCTTGACTTCCGTAGTCAATGGAGTTCAGATAACTGTAGGAATGCATTTTATGGTTTAGAGGCACTGATAGGATCATTCCTTTACTTATGCTCCCCCTACTAGTTTTCTTACACATATCTCATCAAGATTTAAGCTGTTATGCATCCATAAATCTTAATGCTTACTAAATCATTTTAACTTTCCTATTCTTTTCATCTTCTTTAATATTCCTGGTACCTAAATAATACAATCCTGTAAAAGGTGATTCAAATTTAGCTGGTAGACTGATACGCCTCTTAAAACACATGACTTAGGAAACAAGCTAACCTACATTATGGCTGATTGGTGCATGGGAAAACAGATTAATTCTAAATTAAATATATTAGACTATTTAAAATAGTCCTGCTTTAATATTTGTAATCATATCAAACTTTAAATATAGGATTATAAAGCCTGTGATTTGACTGTACTATACTGCATTCTCCATATAGATTTCTACATAAATTACTGAAAATTTCTTGGCAAAAACTTATTATGTGAGCACCTTTAAAACTAATACCACTGGGGCTTTTCCATTTAATGGGGATATGAACCGTATGTTTAAATACAGGTAAAAGTAGATTTACACTTAGCAGCCAACTAAGTAACCTGGATGTAGTCAATTATATTCAATTGAGTAGTTGCTTGTAGAAGGGAGCACAAACTGCAGATCAGGTATTTCAAGGAGCTCTCTTGGTATAAACTTAGCCCTAGCTAATTTGGCAATAGGGAATTCATGGTCCTTCTGATACTTGATCAGTCCAAGCCAAACTTCCTACACAAAAGGTCAGGATGCAGTTCCTCCTGTCTCTATGTCTTTTTTTTTTTTATTAACTTGAGTATTTCTTATTTACATTTCGATTGTTATTCCCTTTCCCGGTTTCCAAGCCAACATCCCCCCAAGCCCTCCCACTCCCCTTATCTATGGGTGTTCCCCTCCCCATCCTCCACCATTACCACCCTCCCCACAACAATCACATTCACTGGGGGGTTTAGTCTTGGCAGGACCAAGGGCTTCCCTTTCCACTGGTGCTCTTACTAGGCTATTCATTGCTACCTATTAGGTTGGAGCCCAGGGTCAGTCCATGTATAGTCTTTGGGAAGTGGCTTAGTCCCTGGAAGCTCTGGTTGCTTGGCATTGTTGTTCATATGGGGTCTCGAGCCCCTTCGAGCTCTTTTAGTCCTTTCTCTGATCTTATCTGCCTCTTAAAATTCAGTTTTTAGCAGGTGTGCTTCCTGGCCAAAGGAGTCAGATGAGTGCATGAGCAGCCCCTTCGAGGACAAGGCTTGGATTCCCAGGAGCAGACAAGGAACTCTGTGGGCATACTCCAAGGAAACTGGTGAGAACCACAGCCAGCATTTTGGATCTTTGCAAATTTGCCTAAGTGTACATTGAAAGAAGAAACCTCTATTCTGGCAACTAGTGCTACATTCCTTAAGGAGAGCACAGCTCTGCCTGCTTCAAGCTCAAGCTTAGCTATCGGGAAGCTTCCCCCTGGGACTGGACCTTGGCACCTAACTCAGGACCACTTTACCTCACCTTGAGAGATAGACTTCCAACCACCCCAAGATAGACAAGACTTCCATCCACCCCACGACAGAGCTGGGGTTAGAGCAGCGACTTTCAGGCTCTGGAGCACACCAAGAATGCACACTCTAGTGTTTGTGGGCTGCAGGCAGAACTGAGCAGAGGTTTCTGTTGGCTTCCGTTTGGAGGACTGGGGTCCAAGAGTTGGCTCCAGTTCTCCTCCGTTTGTAGGTAGCTGGTTCCTCTTGGTGCCCTGTGGTCTCTCTCTGCACCCTTCAAGTGTCTGTGACTTTAGGGTCCCTTTCATAAAGACAGCAATGTCATTACAAGAGAGCCCACCTTTCAGGTTTCCTTGAATGGATCACGTGGAAGGCATTGTCACCTACTAAGTGTCAGGGACTTCATCCTTCACCATATTAATTGGGTTACAACTTGTCCAAGTGAAGGTAGTGAAGAGAGACTCATAGTGTCAGAGCAAACCTGACAGAACTATCTCACCATGTCCCATTCTAATTGGACCAGACTTTGTAAATGTGTCCCAGGTCTTTCTGGCACTGCTGTCCATCATTGTTCTCACAGTATAGCTCTGTCATTTACGGGGGAAAACTGAACAAAAGGCATCTCATCAGAAAGGAAGAACAAGGCAGTAGACTTGTAGAAGGAATCCTGTTATAAATGGCAGAGACCCTAAGGAATCTGCTAAAGTTTAGCACTGAACAGTGAGTTATACAAGACCAATGAATATAAGCTCTGTCAGCAGAAATAAAGCATTTCTATATCCTAGCAGTAAACAAAACAAAATAGGGGAAAATTTTTATGTCGTACACCAACTTTTATAAAAACCAAAAGTATTTTGTAAATAATTTGGCCAAACACACACTAAACTTTTAACTATAGCTTCTATTTTTGTTTGAAATCTAGGAAGTAAGTAAATTTCATCAAAATATTGCAGAATAACTCATAATCAACTGAATACATTTAGAAATCAACAGTATATAACTTGTAGGTTTTCATTACTCAGTATATAACTCAGAGGTTTTCAAACTCATATCGTAGGTTCTCTTTACCAATCAGAGTTTAGAAGTGCAGATAATGCTGTCTCCATGTAGTCACACATACTCTGTGAGAAGATTTAGAGAGTTAATTCTCTAACAGGAGGGTCTGCATCCCAATCTGGAGACAGAATTCCCTTCAAGAGGGTCTGAATCTCCTGCAGGTATGAGTAGCCCCCTCAGAGGAAGGACTGAATCTCCTGCAGGAGAGAATGACAAAAATGAGAGGATCCATAGGAGGAGGGACTTAATTTATTCTCTGATGGGACTGGAGCACCAGCAGGAATTTGACTCTGTAGTCTGCTAGATTATTTTCAGTATGATGTTCTGAGTTCCCTGAATCCACAGCTGGAGCACTGAGCCACCACCAGGAACACTGCACCTGGACCAGTTGTCAAAGGGAATTAAATACGAATTTCACTTCTTTGGCTATTAAAATCCCACCATGCTCTAGCTTCCTTCCAATATCCACCCTTCATTGACCACCATCTCAGCTTCTCAATAAATCCTTCCTCTCCTTGATTTTCCAAGACTACCTACGTCTTATGAGCACCTACACACACACACACACACACACACACACACACACACACACACACACACACACACTCACACACACCTGGCTTTGAAGGGATGAGATTTTGATTTTTAAGGCTGAAATGTTTCTATGACTTTCTCTGTAAACCCTGCTACCCTGCTTCCCAGGTACTTTCCACGGCACCTTACTGACCGAAAGATAAAAGAGTCTCGAGTATCAAGCTTGCATTCCTGGTAGTCCTCAGGTCTGGAGCTGATGGGCTCAGAGCCATGGGGTGTGTGTGGGTAGCCGGCCAGGCCTTGCTGAGGCTGACTTGTCTTGTCTCTGCAGTATGTGAAGGAGTCTTCACAACCTGACTGTTGACTTTCTCCTTGCTGAGACTGTTTCTACCATTTCTTGTTCTCTGTTCATTAATGGTGTTTCAGTGTGGGCAGGTAAATGCTGTTTTGAATCATTTTTTTTTTTTTTGGATCCTGGCTGCAGGTTAAAGAAAAAAAGGTAGTTGAATTGGAAACAGAAAATGCTGTTCTGTCCCTGAGATTGGCATAGGTAATCTCTGTCCTGTAGACTGATTGACTGATGAGACACATGTGAGTGTTTGCTTTGCATGGGCTACTGCAGTTGCAAAAGATTAAAAGAACGGTAGCTATCCTTTGATGGTTGGTCCCCTCCAGTGTGGTGCACATTTAATGAGTCATCCACTAGTGGAACATATATTAATTCTAAATTTTTCATCCTCGTGCTCAGAAGTATTTAAGGAATAATCCATTAATGATACATCCAACAGTTGGGTCTGGACAACTTTGTTGTACTGTTTATGCATGATGAATTCATCCAAATTAATTTTAACCAATCTATAGATATAGTAGTCACCTCCAACACCCAAAGACTTGGTCTAAATACGTGCAAACTCAAGTGATGAGATATGGTTTCTCAGACACCCCCACAGCATGCCACAGTGCAGGGTGCATGCTGAACAGTTCAGGTTCAGACGTTTCCAGTTTGGCTGGGTGTTCAGTGTGCCCTTCACCTTCTCACAGGCTCTTCTGACACTCTTCTTACACAACCTCCACTGACACTCCAGTTGTTTATTTTCCTTGGATTTTTGTTTTGAAGTGTAGTGCTCTTTTATCAGGGTCCCAGTTCTTGACGGCATTGGATCCCCTGCAGATAAACAGTCTGCCTTGTCTTAAATTGGTACGTGTGTGTGTGTGTGTGTGTGTGTGTGTGTGTGTGTGTGTGCGTGCGTGTGTGTAGTCACATATTTCGTGATCCTACCCATAGCTGACCCACTCAGAACACATTCACGATTTGGGAACAAGAAATAAAAATAAAGGAGTAAAATGCTGGGTGCAAGGCAGTTGGGAGCAGAGCATCAGGAGGAAGAGTCCAGAGTCCCGGGAGGCAGGGTATGAAAGTACAGCAGCAGCTTAAAGGGGCTGCCAGTTCTTAGGGTGTGGGGATCAGGTGTGTTAGGAGCACAGGGAGAAGTTGAATGTGATGAGCTTTCAAGTTTAACTACTGTCTGATCTCTGCAGTTCCATCCCTGGAAAAGTGATATAAGTAGTCCCTCGTGCCCTGGTCAAATCACAGACAATTTCACTGTCAGATCCCAGTGTGTTGGGGACCCCTACCCTGGGAAGTCCTCAGGGGTGTAAGGAGCATGCACTGGTTTCCTTTGTGGTGTACTCACCATGAGTGAGGAAATATTTGTCTGCACCTCTTCTGGAAGCAGAGAGAGTAAACATGGGTGACACTCCTGATAGCCTGTCTGTATAAAGTTTTGGCTTCAGTGGTGTTAGCTCTCTGGCTCAAAGATCTAATCTAACAAGTCCTAATATTGCACCGACCAGGGAAATATGAAAGCAATTAACTGAAATACATACTCTGCTATTCTGAATTTGAAACAGGCTTCAACCTGACACTCTTCCTCCTTACCCTCCCCAGACTTCTTACTTTTGTCTACATACATTCCTAGTGGCGTCTCTGAGGACCCAATTCTGACTTGTGACTGGGCCTGGGTCATGCTCATGGGTTGGGGAAGTAACAGATGACTACACTGGGGCCCCTGTATCCATGTAACAAATGAAGTTCCACAGCTCATGATTATAACTCTGGATACAGAACCCATTGCAAGAGAACCTCAGCTGAAATCACGGAACTCACGAGGGACTAAAGACCATTGACTTACAACATGATGTTCATCTTTCTAAACCCCTCAACATTTCACCAAATAACCGGTTATCTAGAGTACACCAGCACACACTGAGAAGTATAGAGAGAAAGAATTTCATGTCTATGTTCCTCTGCCCATGAGAAAGAAGTTTCAGGACAGTAAACAGGTTTTGAGGGTAAGTTTCTCTTTTATAAACACCATTCTCTCTCTCTCTCTCTCTCTCTCTCTCTCTCTCTCTCTCTCTCTCTCTCATCAGTTTTAAATTATTTATTTTTATTTCACATGCATTTGTGTTTTACCTGCATGTGCATCTGTGTGTGGCTATCAGATATCTTAGGAATTTTGCTCTGAGGGGGCAATTCCAGTTAAAACAGTCAGAACAAAGAGGAAATGCAACATCAACAGTAGCAATCAGGACCCTCTCCCTAGTACCCTGTGGATGTACCTGCCCTTGGGGCTCCAGTCTTCTTTGTGAATGCATGCCATGCATGCACTGAACTACAGCTTTGATGCTGGTGTCCTATGGCTACAACGGTACCTACATCTTGCCTTGTCTAAAGAATACCTGCATCCAGCCCTGTCTCCAGGCAAGCATGCTGAGGAAGAAATATTAGCCACATGTAAACAACATGGGATTTGTAAGTACACAAAGAATATGATTTCCTATGAAATCTGCATTATAAAAGGAGGGTAGCATGAAGGAGAGAGATGCTATAGACTAGGACTCCAGTTACACAGTGGTTTCCATATGGATTTGTCAGACATGACTAGCAAGGGTGTTGGGAACCTGTATAGAGTTGGACAAACACAAATGCTTTTCTGTAATGGGATCCAAGAGGAAAACAGGATCAGATGAAAGCTCCTAATCCAAAGATGACCTCTCTTCAGTGAGAAGGCCAGAGTTATGTGTGGCTTCCATCTCAAGATCTCCGGTGGAATGTGTGAGTCAGGTGTCCTTTTGCCTGCTGTTCTCCAGTGCTTTTAACAAGAAGGCTTCCTCCTTCAAATTGGCAAGCTTGAGGGTGGCGAGCTCTGTCCCTGCTGTGGTTGGATTATGGTCATCCAACAAGTGTGTACATGAGTATATGTGCACTGTGTGTATTATGTAGTGCCCACAAAATCCAAAGAGGGTAAGATATTCTAGATCTTGAGTTGCACATGCCTGTGAGCTGACTTGGAAGTGTTGAAAATAAGTGAAGGTCCTCTGCAAAGGCAGCCAGTACTCTGAAATCCTGAGCTTTCTCTCTAGTTCCGGCTCTGTAGGTTTTCTCGTGTCCTGTTGATTACTGTCTGCTTCACTAGCCTGTTCCACAGGAATCAGTCTTATGATTGTGTAGCATCACAACACCAAAAATACTTTAATCTCTGACTGGATGCCCTGACTGATTTTTACACAGGATAAAAGTCGGCTACATTTGTGTTTGATTATTAACAGTGCCTCTGGAACTAAACTCAGATCATCAGCTATTCCTTTCACCTCTGAACCATCTCAAAACTCACACTGTATATTCTGATCTGTCCTCAGTGTACCATGTATTGCTGTAATCACCAGCATTTTTAAAGTAAGAAAAAGGAGGTTTATAAAATCTTCAGATTTTAAAATTTACATTCACACATAGCTTGTGCTACACATCATTAATCCCACCTTTCAGGAGAGAGAAGGTCTCCTTACTGTCCAAACCACCTTTGTGTACAGGGTGAATTTTAGGACAGCTTCAGATTGTGGTGACACTCTGTCTCAAATTAAGCACACAACAGCAACAACCCAACCACACTCACACAGAAACACATGCATGGAACACACACACACACACACACACACACAAACACACACACACACACACGCACGCACACACACGCACACACACACACATCACTTTCCAGCATTCAGTGGAACTGTATTTTAACCTCACCTACCTCAGTCCTTCCAGTCTGTAGGCTTCTCTTAAAGCCTCAGGAATTGGCAACTGACATCAGGCCAGTTTCTTCTTGCTGGTGGGGAAATTGGGTTGTGTTGCTTTCTTATTCTGTACTCCCTTAGCTGACCTCCCCAGGCCCTGGGAAGATTCCATTCACCTCCTTCAGAGTACTTTAGTGTTTTAAAGTCATACTCAACAAAGTAAGAAACCATTTGGTTTGATTGCAGCATTTAGGATTGTGTTGAGTAGGTACCAGCAGAATGTACACTGTTTATGAAGTAGGTCTGTGAGTAAGGGCTAGGTGTAATTTTATCTGCTGAGTGAGTGAGTGTTTGCTCCATATCGTTACCCATTTTGGCTTCTGTCGTATATTTATTCCTATAGACTAAAGGGTTTGAGTTTGTGTTGGCTTCTTCTGTGATTTCAGTATCTAGCACCTCTGGACTTATCCTATAAGTATTACCAGATTAACAGCGCTGTTGATTTTCCATGGAGATGCTTGTTTACATTTTTACTTAATCCACATCTCATGTTCAAGAGAAGGGAGAGCAGCTCACTGGCTTTGCAGCAACACGCATTGACCCAGGGTGAAGGTTCTCTCTGTTACGGATTCGAATTCCTGAATCACCATGACATTTTGCATGAGCTATCCTCCACTGTCTCTGGCATTTGAGTACTCCTTTGCCAGTTGTTGACCCTGTTTGGGAAGATTCAGGAGGTGTGCCCTTGCTGGAAAAGAATGCCAGTGGGGCTGGGCTTTGAGGTTTTAGTGCTCTGCACCACTCCCTGTGCACTCTCTGCTTTGTACTTGTGATTCCAGATGTGAGTCCTCTGCTTCCTGCTCCTTCCACTGTGCCCTGTAGTCATAGAACTTAACCTATGGTAACAGGTGGTCTGTGAAATAGGATCACTAATCGCCTACATGTTTTATAGCTTGCTGTGCTCATGGCATTTCTGTCACAGAAATACAAAGGTAACTAATGCAGAAGGTGATGTAATAGAGCGGATTCTTGCTGTGTGATACCAGACCATGCCACTTTGTGCTTGTTACTTGTTTTGGAAAATATGCAAGAATTCAGAACTTTGAACTAGAAGTGGCCCAGTGCTCTAAGAAGAGTTTAATGGGGTATACTGGCAGGAGCTTGGGAGTCAGGAGTGCCAAGACCTATCCAGAATGTGGAAGCCCAGGACAAGGGGATTCACAAGGCAATAATATTTGTAACTGGTCTGGGATAATTAGTATGATGCTTTTACAAAAATGTGGCTTCCTTCTGCCCACATCATAAAAACCTACCTGAGGCTAAATTAAAAAGTAATAAACAAATTTCTTCAATGAAAATTTGAAGAGAGCCCAGTATGGCCTCTGTTATACTGAGGTTATAGGACTTCAATGAAAAAGAGCAAATGGGGCAAATAGAAATGCAAAATGTATAGTTTACAGAGAAAAAGACACTGGGAAGTTTAATATTATAACCAATGCCTAGGACAGAAGAGAGCCTGCAATTACTTAGGAGATTAGAACCTTAATAAGAGGCCATGTCTCCTCAGGTGATGACATCACTCAATTAACCTCGTAATCTGTGGTAGAAAGTGACGTACTTAGTGTTTTCCTGCTATTAACAGACACCATGACCAATGCAAATCTTATAAGAAGAACACTGCTTTGGGTTTGGCTTACAACTTCAGCAGTTTGGTTCATTATCATCAAGGTGGGAACATGCAGCATCTAGGCAGACATGGTACAGGAGGAGCTGGGTGTTCTACATCATCATCTGAAGGCCGCTACTAGAAAACTGATTTTCATGCAGCTAGGACAAAAACATAAGGGTCACATCAACAGTGACACACTTCCTCAATCAAGGCTACACCTATCCAATGAGGGCTCATCTGCAAATAGTCCCACTCCCTGGGCTGAGCATATTCAAATCAACACAGGAATATTAGGCATTTTCAGTTCCTGAAATCACCTGTGATCAGAAGCTGCTGCTACTGTGGGTCATAGGGCCCAGGGCTTTCCAGAATTCAGGCATCTTCTCATGTACTCTCATCAGTCACTGGGAGTAAGGAAGCTCAGCAAAGGACTGCGGTGTGGGCTGAGACAGCTGAGAAAGTGTGCTTGGGAAGGTGTGTCAATCTTCATTTCCACATGGAGATAGCATGGGGGTTACCTGACCTTACCTGAGCAGTTTCCATGTTTGGTACCCCTGGACCATATTCATTGTCAGGTAGGAAAGTGTTATTTGGCACCCAATGTCATGTTGTGCTTATCATGTACCCAAAGTTGATAGATGACTTAAGAATGTAGGCTTGAAAGGTATCCAGTTTCTAATCTGGGAAGGAGAACAGCAGGCCTGAGAGGAACAGGCCTCATGTGCAGAGGGATGTACCATCTGTACATGGTTGGGAGAAGCTCAGAGAAGGTTAGTCAAACCTGTCTATCCAGTAGAGGTTAGTTAACTGTGAAACTATCACTAACAGTAAAGGAAACTTTGAACTCTGAGGAAGAGAAGGTTTGTTGCCATTGTTTGTGGACCATGCTTCAGAGGTGATGAGACACAGAGAAACTGTGTCTTGGGTTCATGCCACGAAGCTTGCTAGCTGAGCACTTCACATCTTAAGTTGTGTATGCCGTCAGGTCCCTTACACAAAGGTGATCTAGTGACAGTGTCTTGCTTTATTTGTAGCAATCACATGAATTTAAATTTCCTACTTGTTCTTGTTCTTAAAAACTCACTGATTAGTTTTAGCTGAGATTCCTGGGACACTTTTCTCTCACATGCTGTAAGTTTGAAAGATTTGGTGATTAACATAAATAACTATTCATAGGTGAACACAGGGCCCACACTGACCTCACCTTGCTATCTGGAACTGTTATTCCTGAGCCAAGGGTCTCAAGGGTCTCTGCCTCAGAAAGAAATGTGTAAAAGTGATCTCATAATCTATTCACATTCCTTGTGTCATCCAGAATATCTGCTAGAATGAGAGGATGCTTCCCTTCTCAGGACAATGTAGAAAATGATTCCCCAGGAGGAAAGAAAGGGCCACTACCCGCCTCTGTGGCGCAGTCCCTGGTGTTCACTGTAATGTCACCCAACAGTCCCACCTTGAATCTCCTGTTCCACTTAAGCATGGATCCTCCCTTTTATTCTGGGAGATAAACAGGAATCTCCAGCTAGGAACAGTGGTCCAAACATGAGGTTAAGTGAAGGCAGTTAGAATGGGGTATATACATTTAGGGTCTCTGATTGAATGATTCTGAACTTAATGTACTTCCTACTAGAGTCATCTGTAACTGATATGTAAGCTTTGTATTAAAATGTACCTTTACGTCCAAGATTTCATGGTAGGTCAATGCCCTACACTCTCTTAAAGATAATTTAAGAACTGCATGAAGAAGAGAAAATACTGATCAGAAAATGTTCCTCGATGTACAAGACTGGTTTACATGTGCAAGTCTCTGTGCTCAACTCAAAGAGCACACAATATGCATTAGAAAGTAGATGATAAGAACTCTCTCTCTCTCTCTCTCTCTCTCTCTGTCTCTCTCTCTCTACCTCACTTTCGATCTATCACTCTCTCATGGGTGTGTGTGTCTCTGTGTGTGTGTGCATGTGTTTGTGAATCTGTGTCTGTGTGTCTGTCTGTCTGTCTGTCTCTCTCTCTCCTGTGTGTGTGTGTGTGTGTGTGTGTGTGTGTGTGTGTGTGTGTGTGAGAAGGTGAGCTGAGGGTCTGCATGCCGAGTTGGAACAAGGATCCCATGTTGATTGACTCCCACCTTGACAAGTATCATGTTGTTGGGATGACCAGCATGTGACTATTAGGACAAGATAGAAGTGTTTACAAAGCCAACAGTTTTGACCGATTTATGCAAATTAGGGCAGATTTGAGAGTACACTTAAGAGTTTTAAACTTTGTTTGAAAAAACAAAAAACAGTGATCTTGGAATAGTTTCTTTGGAGTATACCGCCAAAGGCCAAATTTTATCTGATTGTTGGTGAGCACCTGTAGGTTTTTGTGTTCCTCATGTAGTATCCCTTAGGTTTGGGTCAGACAATGTAAACCTTATCATTTCCACTGTTATTAACATCTCAAATGATGTCCCACGTTCTAGGTGCCAATCCACAAATGCCCACTCCTACATCTTCTCCCTCCACCCTCCATTGTGCCACTATGATGCTGCTCCTCAACTCACCCAACTTTTCAAAACCCACCACTCCAGCCTCCTCCTACGTTCGAGCATCACATCTCCACAGGACCAAGGGCCTTCCATCCCATTGGTTTCAAATAATGCCATCCTCTTATATATATTGGTTGGTGGTCTATTTTCTGGAAGCTCTGGGTCATCAGCCAGCATATATTGTTCTTCCTCTATTGCAGGACCTCCTCTGTCACAGGACTTCCACTGTTTAAGCACCACCACTACCTCAGGAAGTCCACTGTCTGTGTGTCAACTCCACTGTTACAGGACCACAAGTGTCTCAGCACTTCAACTATCACAGCACTTCTACTGTTCAGGAGCTCAAGAGTCTCAGCATCTCAAGTGTCACAGGACCTCCTTTGTCCAAGAACTGGACTGTCCAAGCAACACTACTATTGCAGGACTTCCACTGTAGGAGCACTACAACTGTCTCAGGACACCCACTGTCCTATAACCTCCACTATCCCAGGAATTCCACTGTCGTAGCACCACCCGTAGCAACTAAAGTGTTTCAGGACATCAACTGAAGCAAGATCTCCCATGATTCTGCAACTTCACTGCCACAGGATCTCTACAGTGACAGGAATACCCCTGTATCAGCAATTCCAATTTTGCAGGACCTCCACTGTAGCAGAACCTTCAATTGTGCAGCAGCTCCCCTGTAGGTAGATTGACCTCCACGATCTCAGTGCCTCCACTTTCAAAGGACCTTCACTGTCACAGAACCGGCGCCATTTCAGTGTCTCCACTGTTGCAGGACCTACCTCTTCACAGGATCTGCACTGTTGCAGCAACTGTAATTTCAATTTTTCAAAGTCATTGCTGGTTATTAGATTTGAGCCTGAATGAAATGTGATGCTACTTTTGAAAGCATAAGAATTTGTTCTATAGCTCTTGTGATAAATGCCGTGTGTGCTCGGACCACTAAACTATGGAAGATTTCATGAGCTCATACCACTCTCCACCTCACTTTGTGGAAGCTGGTGTTTTTAGAGTGTGATAAACTTCAGGTGAATGGATGCATTCAGCTGCACCACGCTCTAGAGTGGGATACACAGCAGTCATATTGAGTCCTTGCTGGGAAGAGAAGAAATCCAGAAGAGGGAGAAGGCTTGGGTTGGGGGAAGAATCATAAAATACTTAGAGGATATAAGAAGGTAAGAATTATGGGGAACAGGAAAACAGAGCCAGAGGAAGAATGAGCACAGAGCAAACTGGGAAGGACAAAGTACAAAGGCACGTGGGTTTTGCCATCTGCGTGTTCTCTGGACATTCTCCCTTGGCCTCATTTCTGGGAGAAAACTCTTCCTCCACCCCCTTGTAAGGTTTTATACTTGAAGGAAAGCAGTCACACAACTTTATCAGTGAATTTCCCCATTGTAATTGGTTCATCCTTTAATGCCTCTGGGAAATCCCCAGCTGGGGAATGTCCTGCTCTCTGCTGAGAGACAGCAGGAAAGTAGGTTGTCTTCTGTTTTCTCGTTGCTACAGCTCTTCTAAGTGTGGCTAATGGTTGAGTGAAGACACAGGACACTTCTGGTGTGTATGTATGCTTTGTTCACTGTGGGTGTTGTCGGGAGTGTCCTGAAAAGAAGGGCATGCCCAATGGCTCTTTGCTTCCTCTTTGACTAGCCTTATGATCATAGGGAGACACTAGGCCATTGGAAGATGAGGAGAACAATGTGTCTATGTTGTGTTCACTTCTGTTCCTATTTAGTCCTAGAGGGAAATCAGCAAGGGTAGAGAATGGGACCGTAACTGGACAAAGCTGCTGAGCCTGTGTTGTGAAGCAATTCCTGTGTATAACTTGCTGTTACATTAAGCAATAGGATGCCATGTTCTGGTTATACCTTTTTGATGCAATGAATCTATAATATTTTACCTCAAACCTCAATATATTACGTTTCTTCCTCTTTTGGAGTATCTGGCATGAGAGGGATCACTTCTTCATAAGGATTTGTGAACCTCTTCCAGTTTTCATTGACCAGGGGTACATCATCACCTCTGTGACTGTCAGCCCATAGTTCGGATTGACTTTTATTAAGAGGCTAAGCTGCCTCTTCTGACACCCCACAGTGAGCAGGGTACACACCTGCTACAACCTGTCTTCTGAACTGTTGTATGACAACAGAGTCAAATACAACAGTGAAATATAAGCCTACTCCTAAGATCCATATGTTGTTGTTTTTTTTTTTTTTTGCACCATCATAAAGTTGTCCTAGGAAGAGATCAGGTGCACCAATAGGGTAAGCACCATGCTGCCAGTTCAGCATTTGCCCAGGTTTGTCTTGAGTTGAAGGCCAAAGTCGATGCTTTTGACTTTTCTGTTCTTCTCTAACAAAATATAATCTGGTTTAAGGTCGCTGTGAACTTATACAGTGCCCATAGCCATAGATAAAGCCTGCTAATATTTGCCTAAATATTTCCTTGGCTCCTTCCTCCTCTCGGTGGAAAGACTTTCAGATGTATTTGTAAAGCTTTAAAATTTCAACCAGTTTCACGATAAGTTATTAGAATTGTCTCAGACTCAATTGGAGAAGCAAGATGATGTTGGGGTGGATGAAAAACTTCATTATATTTGCCATGGTCATGTTTGGCTGGCACCATTGCTTCTTCTTTGCATGCACTTTGATAACCCCTGTAGCAGAACTTCCACTGTCCCAGCACCTGAACTATCCCAAGACCTCCACAGTCAAAGGACCAATATTGTGGTAGGGCGTCTGTGGTCAGGCAACTCCTCTGTCTCAGACCCTCCAAATTGCAAGACCTTTATGGGCACTGGAAGTCACTGTCCCTAAACTTCCACTGTTGGAGTACCTCAACTATAACAAGGACCTCTACTATTGTACAACCCCCTTGTCATAGCACGTCTATTGTTACAAAGTAGTCCACTGTCAAAGGACCTCCAGGGTCTCAGCCTCTCCACTGTTACAGGATCTCTACTGTCTTAGGACCGCTGCTGTTGGAGGACCTCCTGTGTCTCAGCAACTTCAGTTTGTTGGAGCTCTCCTATCAGAGGACATTTACATTTTCTGTACTTCCAGTGTCACAGCTGTTATAAGAACCTCCGTTCTCACAGGACCTCCAGTGCGTCAGTACCTCCACTGTCCAAGGACTTTTATATTGTAGGACCTCTACTGTCCTACAGAATGTCCACTGTCGCTAGATTTCCACTGTCACAACACCGCAACCATTACAAGAACTGCAATTTTGGCATGACCTCCAGTGTTCCAGCCCCTCCAGTGTCATAGGACCTCCAATATCACAGGACGTCCATTGTCTCACCAAGGCCAATTTAAAGGACCTCTACTATAACAGGATATCCACTGTAGCTGGACTTACACTTTTGCAGTACCTCAACTGTTGCAGGACCAACAAGGTTGCAGGACATAGACCCTCTCAGCAGCTAGAATTTGCAGGACCTCTACTGGCACACAAATTCCACAGTTGCTGGAGCTCCACTGTCACTGCAAATGCACTGTCTCATGATATTCACTGTTGCTGGACCAGTAGTGTGGCATCACATCCATTTTTGCCAAGCCCCTCCACTGACGCAAGACTTCCACTTTTGTAGCACCTTCACTGTCCAAGCAAACCAACTCCTGCAGGATCTCCATTGTCTCAGGGCATTCACTAATGCCAGCTCTCCAATGTTGTAGGATATCCACTTTCACAACAGCTAGAATCTTGCAGGACCTCTACTGGCAAAGACAGTCCACTGCTGCTGGCTCTCTACGGTCAGTGCCAATGCATCGATTCATGACCTCCATTGTCACAGGACCTCCACTTTTGTAGGACCTTCACTGTCCAAGTAAACTGCAGGATCTCCAGTGTCTCAGGACATTTACTGGTGCAGAGCCTCCCTTTATTCCAGACTTCAACTATTCCAAGGTCATCTACACTGTCTTAGGACCTCCAATATTGCAGGACCTCAAATGTCCCAGGACCTCAGGTGACATAGCACCTCCATTGTCCCAACACCCTTACTGTCTCAGAACCTCAATTTTCCCACGACCTGTTCAGTTGCATGACCTCCAAAGTTGGAAGAACTGCACGGTATGAGAGCCTCAACTGTTGCAGGACCTCCAATGTTGTAGGAACACAATATTCCTACACTGGACCTACACTGTCCATCACCTTCACTTTCCTAGCACCTCCACTGTCACAGGACCTACACTGTTTCAGGAACTCCATTGTCTGAGCACCTGCATGTCTCAGGACCTCGAATGATCCAGAACCTCTAATGGTGCAGGACCTCCACTGTCACCAGACTTCCACTGTCTCAGGACATCCACTCTATCACCAACTAGACTTTTGCAGAACTTCTACTGGAACAAGATCTCCATTGTGGCTGGTCTTACATTGTCTAAGGCCTCCACTATCACAGACTTTCAGATGAATTTGTAAAGCTGTAGAACTTCAAAGGGCTCCATGTGAAGGTATAGACGTGTCTCAGACTCAATTCCTTGGTGTAGCAATATGATGTTGGGGTGGATTAATATCTTCATTATATTTGCCATGGTCTGGTCTGGGTGGCATCCTTGCTGCTTCTTTCCATGCATTTTTATAACCATTGTAGCAGTATTTCCACTGTCCCAGGACCTGCACTACCCTAAGAACTCCCTTGTCACAGGACATCCAGTGTGGTAGTACCTCGGGTGTCAGGAAACTCCACAGACTCAGTACCTCCAAACTGCAAGATCTCTACTGGCACAGGAATTCTACTGTCCCTGAACATCCACTGTCACAGCACTTCAACTGTTTCAAGGACCTCTATTGTCGCAAGACCTCCTATATCACGGTTATAAGGACCTGCATTGTCAAAAGACCTCCATTGTCTCAGCCCTTCCACTTTCTCAGGACCTCCAAGCTGCAGGAACTCTACTGGCACAGGTTATCCATTGACACTGCTTTTCCACTGTTGCAGGACCTCAACTGTTATAAGGACCTCCACTGTGGCAGGACCTTCAGTGTCTCATCAACTTCACGGTGAGCAACACCAATGTGCAAGTCCTCTACTAGCACAGTATATGCACAGTATCTATACTTAGACTGTTGCAGTACCTTAACTGTTGCAGGACCTCCAATTTAGAACATGCACTCTTTTAGCAGTCAGACTTTTGCAGAACCTCTACTGGCACAATAATTCCTCTGTTGTTGGACCTCCACCGTCAGTTCAATGGCACTGACTCATGACATCCACTGTTGCAGGACCTCCAATGTTGAAGGATGTTCACTGTTGCAGGGCATTCCCTGTCAAAGGACCTCTGTTGATGCAGGATCTCCACTTTCACTGTTCTAGCAAACCAACTATTGCAGAACCTACAGTGTTGGAACAACTGCATTCTATCAGGACATTTACTGTTGCATGACCTGTATTGTGGAAACACCCCCATTTTTACCAGATCTCAGCTGTCCCAGGCCCATCTCCACTGACTGAGGACCTCCAATAATGCAGGACATCCAATATTTCAGGACCTCAAATGTGCCAGGACCTCAACTGATGAAGGATCTCCAATATCGCAGCACCAAAACAGTCACAGGACCTCCATTGTCCCATCACCTTTACTGTCCCAGCACCTCCACTCTCACATGACCTACAATGGTGCATAAACTCCAATGTTCGAGCAACTGCACTGTCTCAGGACCTCGATTGTTCCAGAACCTCCAGTGGGGCAGGACCTCCACTGTCACCAGATCTCCACTGTCTTAGAACATCCACTCTATCACCAACTCGACTTGTGTAGAACCTCTCCTGGCACAGCATCTCCATTGTGCCTGGTCTGACATTGTCTCAAAACTTCAGCTATCACAGGAATTCCACTGTAGCAGGACCTCCTCTGTCTAAAGACAACCCCTATTGCAGGACATCCATTCTTGCAACACCTGCATTGTCTCAGGACCTCCACTGTACCAATCCCATCTCCAATGTCTCAGGACGCCCACTCTTTCAGGACCTCCACTGTTGCATGATCTTGAATGTAAAAGGACCTTCGCTATCTCAGTGCCTCCACTGTTGCACGAACTACAATGTCTCTCAGTGCCTCCACTGTTGAAGGACCTACAATGTCACGGGTGCTGCACTGTTTTATCAACACCACTATCACTTATTACAAGGCTTTGCTGGTTATTTTGAAGCTTAATGGAGAATGATGTTACTTTTGACAAAATAAGAATTTGTTTCAAACCACTTGTGATTAATTGCCATATGTGCAAGGATCAGTTGCCCCTAGAAGATTGCATGAATCCATAGGCCTCTAGACCTCACCTTGTGGGAACCGTTTCCTTTTGGTGGTGATACCGTCCTGGTAAAGGCATGGGGTAACAGGACAACTCTGAAGTCTGGGGTACACATCAGTCATATTGAGTCCTTGTTCGGAAGAGGAGAAATCTAGAAGAGGGAGAAGAATTGGCGGAAGAATCATACAGTACTTAAAAAGTTAAGACAGAAACGATTTTGCAGAAATGGATACCAGAGACAGAGCTAAGCAACACAGAGCAAACTGGGTAGAACAAAGCACAAAGGTACCTGTCCTTGCCTGCCTGCCGCTTATTTTTTGGATGCTGTCTCCAGCCCTCATTTCTCAGGAGAGATACTGTCCTGCCCAGGAGAGTTTTCTTGCTTGATTGAGCACAGGAACACTGCTTCATTTGGATATTCCTAATTTCTTGGACCATCCCTTGAATCCTCTTAGCCAGCCACTGATGGGGACAGACTCGTCCTCTCCTCATGCACAGAGAGATAATAGGTTGTCTTCTGTGTTCTCATTGATGCTTCTGTTCGGCCTGAGGCTGCTTGTTGAATGAAGGAAGAAGACACTCTGGCATGTATGTTTTGTCCAGGTCATCTGTAGTGGCCTGTGAAGAAAGCCAGTCCCAGTGGTTCTTCTGAAAGCTCTATGAATAGAATATAGACAAAGGCATAAATGAGGCCATGGGGTTGACAAGTCCAATGTGTCAATGGTGGGTTGGCTTCCACTCCTCTGCAGTCCAGTCCTAGAGGGACAGCAGCATAATCATTAAGGGTAGGGAATGGAGCCATTACTAGACTCACTGTCTGAGCCTGGGTATGAAGCCAGGCATCAGAATAGCCTGTCCTTCCAGTAAGCAGTTGGATGCCATGATCCGCTTAGACTTTCTTTGATGTAAAGAATCTTTATGTCTTGTGTTTTGAATGGAACATGTTGCACTACTTCCAAACTTCCAGGGTGTGGCCTGAGAGGTATCATTTCTTCATAGGGATTTGGGAAACGCTCCCAATCTTCTTTGAAGCAGGGATGCATTATCATGTCTATGACTGATATTTCTGGGTTTGACTGTTATTAAATGCTAAGCAGGTCATCTAGCTCTCTTGACACCCCACAGTGGTCAAGATGCACACCTGCCACAAACTGTCTTTTCAGCTCTTATATGAAAACAGAGGTAAATTTTTCAGGTACCATAAAATGTAAGACTAACATTCATATGTGGTTCTTTGGACCATCATAAGTATAACCCAGGAAGAGTTCAGGGGCATCAAAAGTGTTAGCACCGTAGTACAGGTTCAGCATTTGCTCTGGTTTGTCTTGGGTACTAAGGCCAATGTCGATGATTTTGACTTTATTGTTCTTATCCACCATTTTATTTGTTTTGAAGTCCTGTATTTATTCTGTGCCCCTGACAGTAGATCCAGGCTGCTAATATCTGAATAAGTATTTCCCATGCCTTGTCTTTCACTATGTAGCCATACTTTCAGATACATTAATGAAGACATTGAACCTCACACAGCTCCATGACAAGGTATCTACTTGTTTTCATCTCAATTATTGAAGATGATGTTGGAGTGGTTAACCACAATTGTCATCATTGCCGTGGTCATTATTGGATGGCATAAGTGCTTCTTCCTCTTAAGGACTTGGAGGCCACTGTAGCAGGACATCCACTGTCTTAGCACCTGCTTTTTCCCCACACCTCCACTGTGCTGACTGTCCAAGCCTATTTTGTGCTGTCTTGCCTGTGAACTTCCTGCCTTTGCAGAAGGAAGTAGGATGCCATGGTCTGGTTATAATTTTGTTCAGTTGAAGTGTCCTTAGTTTCCAGCACTTGGAATCCTATATATTCCATTGCTCTTATACTTACAGGGTCTGGCCTGAGGGGGATCAGTTGCTCATAGGGATTTGGGAACTGCGTCTAGCCTTAGTTGAACTAGGGTTGCATCATGACCACAGTGACTTTTGGCCTATATCTAGGGTTGACTGTCATTAGGAGGCTAAGTAGGTCCTTCTGACACCACACCAGAGGCACCACACACTCCTGCTACAACCTGTCTTCTCAACTCTAGAATGAAGAGAGAGTCAAATGGAAACTTTCTGACTGCCATGAAATATAAAACTCCACCTAAGCGTCATATTTAGTTCTTTGGAACGTCATAAAATTTGCCAAAGAAGAGTTCAGGAACACAAAAAGTATAAGTACTGCAGTGCTGGTTCATCATTTACCCTGATTGGAATGGGATACTAAGGCCAAAGTTGGTAATTTTGACTTTCCCATTGATGTACAACACAATATTCTTTGGCTTTAGGTGCCTGTGAAATATTGTGTGCCCATAGCAGTAGCTCATCACAGCTATTATTTACACAATATTTTGCTGGCCTTGCCTTGCTCTAGGTAGCCATACTTTTGGGTGTATTTGTAAAGCTGTTGCCCTTCAACCAGTTCCATGAATAGATGTATTGTTTTGGTCTAAATTACTTGAAGAATCGAGATGATGTTGGGGTGATCAACCATCATCATCACTTCCATGGTCATTGCTGGCTGGCATTATTTCTTCTCTAATACAAGGACTTTGTTGGACACTGTCACAGGAACACCAGTGTGGTAGAAACTCTGTTGTCAAATCAACTCCACATTCTCAGGGCCTCCAAATTGCAGGGCCTCTCCTGGCACAGGACATACACTTTCCCTGTACTTCTACTCTCACAGAGTCTCAACTTTTCAGGACCTGAACTATTGTAGGACCTTCACTGTTGCAGAAAATTGATTCTCTCAGCAACTAGTATGTTGCAGGACCTCAGCTCGCAGAGAAATTCCACTGCCGCAGGACCTGCAATGTCAATGTAAATCTAGAGTCTCAAGACCTCCACTGTTGCAGGAGCTCCAGTGTTGTAGGATGTCCAATTTTGCAGGGCTATCACTGTCAAAGGACCTCCTCTGTCACAGCCTAGACCTTCAAACTTAAGTGTAAAACTAGTGGCATTCAAGTAGCACCATGAAAAGGTATTATCTTGTCTCAGACTCAATTACTTGCGTAATTGAAATGAATTTGAAATGAAGTTAGAGTCGTCAAAAATCATCATCGTTACGAGCACTTTGATGTGCACTGTAGCAGGACATCCACTGTTCCAGTGTGGCTTCTGTCCCAGTACCTCCACTATCACTGGACCTCCAGTGTCGTAGGACCTTCTCACTAACAGCGGCTGCATTGTCAGGACCCTCAATTTTCAGGACATCTACTGTCACAGTATGTGTACTGTTGCAGGACTTTCATTGTCATTGCACCTAAACTGTCACAAGGTCATCCAATGTCACAGAGCAGTGTCTCAACACCTCTACTCTCCCAGGACCCCACAGTCACAGGACCTCCAATAACTCAGGAAATCCAAGTTCCATTACCTCAACTGGCACAGCGTGTCCACCCACTGATGTTGGACTTTCACTGTGGTAGCACCTCAACTATCACATGAAGCCCACTATTGAACGACCTCCACTTTTCAGGACATCTATTTCCTCTGAAACTAGAATTGGCAGGACCTCCTCTGTCACAGTACGTCTACTGCCGAAGCAGTTCCACTATCACAGGACCTCTAGTGCTGCAAGGCTTTCACTATTATAGCATTTCTATTGTCGCCACACCTCTACTGGCTCTCCTACACCTGTACTGTCCCATCACCTCCTAGGTCAAAGATCCTGACTCGTGCATCAATTGAAGTTTTTCAAGACCTCCACTGTAGCAGCATATCCACTGTCCCAGCTGCTACTCCACTGTCAAGGGACCTGAAATGTCTTAGGAACTCCACTGTTACAGGACCTCAACTGATGAAGCACCTCAACTGTCACAGTACCTCCACTCTTGCAGCACCTCCAAAAACTCAGCCACTCCACTGTCACAAGTCTTCCAATTTGAAGGAACTCGACTGTTGCAGCACCTCCACAGTTGTCGAAGCACCATTGATATGGCACTTCCCCTGTCCTGGGACCTCCATAGCTTCTACTCTATATTCTGAGGACCTCAACTGTTGAAGCACATCCACTGTCCCAGGACCTCCATTGACAATGGACCTCATTGTGTCAGGAACACCACTTTTGCTTGGTCTGTCCCTAAAGCCTCTGGGCTGGCACTAGCTGAGGACAGACTTTCTCCCTACTGAGGCATACCAGGAGAGTAGATTGGCTTCTGTGTTCTTATTGCCATTGTTCTTCTCAGTGAGGCTGATTATTTAGTGTATTCAGGCGACACTGGAGGCACGGATGCATGTTTCTCCAGTGTGGGTGTCATCTGGAGTGGCCTGAAGAGAGAAGGGCAGCACCAGGGGCTCTTATGCCTAATCATGGACCAGTTTATGGCCGCAGGGAAACAGAAAGCCATTGGAGGATGATGAGACCAGTGTGCTTAGGGTGGGGTAGCTTCCACTTTTCCTTGAGCCCAAAGGGAATGAATCATTATCATCAAGGGTAGGGAATAACTGAACTCAATGTGTGAGCCTCTGTTGTTCAGCCTTGCACCTGGAGAACTTGCCAGGACAGTAAGCAACATGATCCCATGGGTTGATTATACATTGTAATATCTTAGGCTCTGGACTCAATATGTTCCATGTCGTCCACAATTACAGGGTCTTGTGTGATGGAGCTCAGTCCTCATAGGGATTTGAGAAAGCCTTCCGGTCTTCCTTTAACCAGCGGTACATCATCACATCAGTGACTGTCATCCTATATTTCATGTTGAGTATCATTAAGAGGCTAAGCAGGTTATCCATCTCTTCTAACACCCAACAGGTGGCAGAATACAATTGCCACAACAAGTCTTTTCAAATCTAGTATGAATACAGAGTAAAGATCTTAACTTTTTAAGTACCATGTAAAACTAAGGTCCAAATGTCATTTTGTGGACTATCATAAAGTTTGCTGGGCAAGAGTTCAGGAGTTCCAAAAGACAAAGCACCACAGTGCCAGTTCAGCATTGCCCTGGTTCAACTTGTGTTCTAAGGCGAAGGAAAGTCTACGATTTTAACTTATCCATTTATGTCCAACATAATCTTATATGGTTTGAGTTCCCTGTGTACTATACCATGCTCATGGCATTAGCTCACAGTTGCTCTAATTTGCCTAAATATTTGCCTGACTTTATCCTCCTCTACCTTACCCCCATTTTCTGGTGTTTTCATAAAACTGTTGTCCTTCAATGAGCTCTTACTTGGGGAAATAAGATGCTGTTCAGGTGGTCGACCATCATCATTGTCTCTGCCTTGGTCATGAGTGGCTGGCACCATTGCTTCTTTAGAAGCAGTTTGATGGTCATGGGGCTGCCAGGGAGCTGATGGTGTGGTATTGGGACCTTGGCGTTGCTCCTGTGTCCCATGGTCCTTAAGTCTTTGTATTGACAGTGGAAGTATACCTCCTCAGAGATTCTGCTCAGGTCTAGGGTGTTGTAACTCCTCCTTACTATGTGTAAGCATTGTAGTTAAAAACTACAAATATTCCCTAGAAATAACTTAATAAGAATAGAATAAAAATGATGAAAAAGATGTAGTGAAATTACTATATGTGTTAACTCAAAATGAGCAAAATGTCTTGTGGATTGCTCTTTGTATTTTTGCTTTCCCAACAGGGTGGACCTGTAGTGCAATAGATCACATATTCAGATGATGTCAGGTGAAATAGTAATTAGCCAAATAAAGGTTACTTCCTCTGATTGGACAATGGAAGGAAAAGGTAGAGCAGAATGCATTGGAAAAGGGAGAGAAAGAAAAATAGAGATGGAGGATGTGGGCAAGAAGTAGATGGAGGAGGAAGAGGTTGAAAATGGAGCAGACCCCTGTGGCCTGGAGGAGCCACAAGTAGCTAGAGATTTCATAATGGGCAATAGAGTGGTGTAGAGGTGTATTTGTCCAATCTAATCGCACATATTGTCGTTATATTATTGAGTTTTCTGTTCCTTGCATGGGCGTTTTTGGTTTGGAGATTTACCCATGTAAATCTGGTTAGTATAAACCTCTGGTATTTTCATTTCAAATGACTAAGGCAAGTCCTGTGAGAGGAACTTTACCCAGCCTTCTGCAGGCCAGCCAGAGGGTGTGGGTGGGATGAGAAATGCAACAGCACTCCAGGCACTTCAGTTAAAATTTGTTTGGTTAAAGTAGCAAACTAACAGCAGGAACCAAGACAAGATGGCTGCATAGAACTAGCCATGTAGGGTGAACCTAACCACTGATACCAGAGCATAGAATGAATTAGCATGGGCTTAATTTAAAACTACATGCAATAGATGACGTCGAGTGTGGTAGTCAACAATCCACTAGGGAGTTAGGATTCTTGTCCTAGGGATGAGAGAATTAGATTCCTGAATGAGCAGAGATGAGTCAAGTGACTCCAGCACATGGGAATCTAAACACAGGGATAGACAGACCCAAATCAGGCTCTGGGTTCTCCTCCTGTAAAAAGAATCAGTATAATGAATGGCTCCAGGCAGAGAGGGAAAGTAAAGGGTGCATGCTTTTAATAAAGTTTGGTTTAGTTGTTGCTAATTTGGTTTAATTGGATAGAAGAGGACACAATTTTGGCCTCAGTCACCTGGGGAATTCCTCCTGAGGTTCAGAGCTAACTCAGGGAAAATGGGCCCAGATTATCTGGGAGCTCCTGCTGTGCAGGGAGAAGCTGAGCTAACAGAAAAACTACAACCTGCAAAGCAGACAACAGAGATTGGATGAGGATAAAATCCTCTAGGAAAGTCTCAGTGTCTCACAGGATGCTCCTGTTCTCTCAAAAGTGGGTTCAATATCCTGGCCTGGCAGATTAGAAAAGGCCGGAAAGAAAGGTTTCTACTGTGCTTGTTTGGTTTAGTCACTTTGTTGAGAAGTTAATTTTCAAAATGTGTGTGATTTTGAATTTTCTGGTTATTTTACTATTTTTCTGGGAAAGATGTCAAGCTAAAAATCTTTCTGGTTACTGGCTAAAGGACATGCTAGTTTGGGAGAAAGACCTTATGTTTCTGCTTATAGGAAAAGTAATTAGGCCCTGGACTCCTTCCAGAGTTCTCTGGATCAGAAAGGGCAGAGGGAGCCACCCTGAAGAACTAGAAAATTCTAGAGAACCAAACAAGAAAGGTAAAGATTCCTTATGCCATCCTTCACAAGGCATGAGCAAAGACTTAGGATTGGTTATTATTAAATTTGGCTCATAAAAAGACTATCTTTTCACATGCTCAAACAAAGAGCAATTTCATCTTGAGTAGTCAAGGTATTTTATGTTAAACTGGTTCACAATCGGCTAGGCAATCGAGCCTTAGGATGCAGAGTAACAAGTGCATAGAAGTAGCCATGGAGGCTGCATGAAACTCTGATGCCTGTGTTTAGCCAGACTTAGTGCTGGGTTATTTTAAAATTGCATGTAGCATAATGTGCTTGAAATGAACTAAAATCAAAGTTAGAAAAATAGAATATATATCATGGAAAGATATCAGGGAAAAGGCTAAAAACAAAAATCCCAAGTAAAATCCAAACAAATAACCAACTTTATATTCTGTTCAGCAGAGTCATGAAGCTCTCTAGAAGGAGACAAGAGAGGATGCAGCTGTTGGGCTATCTCAGGCAAACTCTGCACCAGAGCACCTGTTCAAAGAGATTAGGGCATCATTCCTGTATCATGGATGTTTACTGGGAGAATTGAATGAATTAACAGCTGAGTTGTGGAATTCTATAGATCTATAAAATAATCCGCAGTGGATAATACAAAGTTATGAAATATCTTCCAGCTTCTTAATCAGAACTATAACTTTTCAATGTAGCCCATGGATGCTGAGGGTAACTGTGATTTCAAGGTCATTTCCAATCATCTATGTTAAGTGTTTTGACTCAAGGAAAGTGGCATTGCCATAGATGAAATCAGTTAAAGGCATATTTATTTCTGCTTTGCCAAGTAACTGGACAAAAGTCAGTTCAAAAAGTTGCCATTATTGAGTGTACTTTTTTCCTCTCAGTTACTTCATGTATTTTCTCACTTATTTAAATTTCCATACATCTATACAGTAAAATATGGTCTTATCAACCCTAACTTCTCTCCTCCAAATTCTAAAAGATTCCTCTCAGAATCCCCCTTTTGACTCTATAGCCCTGGTTAGTCTGGGACTGGCTGTGTAAATCAGATTAGTCTAGAACTCACAGAGGTCCGCCTGAATCAGATCCTGGGTTAAAAGTCAGCACCACTAAACCACCACTCTGTGTGTGTGTGTGTGTGTGTGTGTGTGTGTGTGTGTGTGTGTGTGCAGAAATACACATAAACACATTTTTTTGTATCTCATTAAGCCCTGTTAGACCTGGTCAGGCTTGCATACTGTGTGTACAGCTGTTCACTGGGAGTCGTACCAATGGCCTTCCCCCAAGGAAGAATGAATTTCTATCAGCTGCTGTTAACTGCAGCTCCTCATTTGATGCAAGGGCTTATAATTACTTCTCCCACCCATGCATGATGTGCAGACAAATGCCACATCTGTCACTTTACTCGGTTAATATATACTAATAAAATGTTGTGGTGTTTTCAAATTTATATGTATATATATATATATATATATATATATATATATATATATATATATATATGTATGTATGTATATATATTGTGCATGTATAATGACACATCGTATATACTCGTAGTGGCTATTCCTGGTTGTGAACTTGACTATAAGTGGAATGAACTACAACCCAGAATTGTAAAGCTCACCTTTGATCCTGATGTTGAGGCTGGGAGATACAAGTTTCTGAACTGCATCTTGGCATGGAGATCATGAGGCAAAGTGGCTAGGAATCTCAGGAGCTTAAGGCAAGGAGGTCTCTGAGTTCAAGGTCACCTGGGACAAAGCAAGTCCCAGATCCAGCTGTGGTTGTATGCACCTTTAACCTGGGACACAACTTCTGCTGGGGATTTACATGAGGACATTGGAAGAAGGAAGAGTCTCTCTTTTTCACCTGCCTGTCTGCCTGCCTTGTGGGACTGAGCCACTGCTAGATCCTTGGACTCCCATTCATACCTGCTGCTGATCATGGTTGGGGAGTTGGACTACAGACTGCAAGTCATCAACAAATTGTCTCTCTGTACAGAGATTACCCATAAGTTCTGTGACTCTAAAGAACCCTATATAAGACAATTCTCTTTTATAATATATAATTTCTATTTATATATTAATGTACAATGTAATTTATTATTTTATTCATAATTTTATTACATACATCTATATATTTATATGTAAATAAAACACAGGTTGTATGCCTATGAAACAGTAACACACTGCATACTTGATGACTGCTGCCTTGTCCCTACTCCCTACTGCAGGGGAGAAAATGGACCAGTCTCACCAATGAAAAAGGTAAACTAAAATGTTAACTACTGGGTGGAAATACAGATGGTGTGCATATAAAATAACATCTTCTTGATTCCTTCTTTAGAAATTTTTCTTCATTTCTTGAAGTCACTTTTTATGATACATTCTTATATGATATACTATCTCACAGTTATTATGGTAAGTTATTTTTATTGTTAGTACAAAAGTATACACATAATGTTGTGCTAATTCCAGTAATGTCCGGGTAAGGCTTCATGCACATGACTGCATTGTATAATATTTCCCTATGTGATCCAAAACTCTTTTGTTGTTATATTATGATCTCTAAGCAGAATATTGATGATCCTGAAATTATATACCATACCTAAGATTTTTCTCAAACATTTCATTAGCTTTCCATAGAATGCTATTGTAAGTGCATTTGACTGTTCAGTTCCGGGTATGAATTCCAGTAGAGTACTTTCTGGATAATATTTCCTTACAAAATGCTGTTAACTGCTTCCTCCAAGAAGTTAATTTCTTGTTTTAAAATTTATAAATTATGTTTAAATGGAAGATAGAGAAGGCAGATGCTGGATTATTTAGTACCAAGCTGGTTTTCTGTCCTGATGTGGGTAAGGGCTGGTCAATGTTATGTTTCTCATTCCTTTAGATTTGTAGCTGTTTTAGACTTTATAAATAATCATTTTGAGTATTCCAAGTCCATAGGCATTTTCTGACCCAATTGTCCATTTTACAGGAGTATTTTTCTTACAAGTTTGGAACCATAAAATAGAAATTTTCCTAACTAGTCAAGATTCCAGGGTATATGTGGGTAGGATTTTGCTCATTTCCTGCTGTGTGATTTCATTGTGCTGTTCTGACCTTGTTTTTGCATAGGGTGCTGGCCGGTATAAACTGGAAATGTATGTTAAGTCGTTGTCCAAGGCAGTGTTGCAGATGTGGCCAGTATTTGTTTTAAAGGAATCAGTGAAGGGCATTCTGCACTCGAGCTTTGTGAAAAAGTGTGCAGATGCTCATGGCTGTGGATGCTGTGTGGTGTGAAGAACACTGCAGTTCATTGAATATGGTGTGAGGAATGCTGCTGTGCACTGACTGTGTGGTGTGAGGTATACTGCTGAGCACTGACTGTGTGGTGTGAGGAATGCGGCTGTGCACTGACTGTGTGGTGTGAGGAATGCTGCTGTGCACTGACTGTGTGGTGTGAGGAATGCTGCTGTGCATTGATGCTGCCTTTTTTCCCCACTGTTTTTTTTTTTTATTAACTTGATTATTTCTTATTTACATTTCGAGTGTTATTCCCTTTCCCGGTTTCCGGGCAAACATCCCCTTCCCTCCTCCACTTCTTTATTGGTGTTCCCCTCCCCATCCTCCCCACATTGCCACCCTCCCCCCAACAATCTTGTTCACTGGGGGTTCAGTCTTAGCAGGACCCAGGGCTTCCCCTTCCACTGGTGCTCTTACTAGGATATTCATTGCTACCTATGAGGTCAGAGTCCAGGGTCAGTCCATGTATAGTATTTAGGTAGTGGCTTAGTCCCTGGAAGCTCTAGTTGCTTGGCATTGTTGTTCATATGGGGTCTCGAGCCACTTCAAGCTCTTCCAATTCTTTCTCTGATTCCTTCAACGGGGGTCCTATACTCAGTTCAGTGGTTTGCTGCTGGCATTCGCCTCTGTGTTTGCTGTATTCTGGCTGTGTCTCTCAGGAGCGATCTACATCCGGCTGTCAGCCTGCACTTATTTGCTTCATCCATCTTGTCTAACTGGATGGCTGTATATGTATGGGCCACATGTGGGGCAGGCTCTGAATGGGTGTTCCTTCTGTGTCTGCTTTAATCTTTGTCTCTCTATTCCCTGTCAAGTGTATTCTTGTTCCCCTTTTAAAGAAGGAGTGAAGCATTCACATTTTGATCATCTGTCTTGAGTTTCATTTGTTCTAGGCATCTAGGGTAATTCAAGCATTTGGGCTAATAGCCACTTATCAGTGAGTGCATACCATGTGTGTTTTTCTGTGATTGGGTTACCTCACTCAGGATGATATTTTCCAGTTCCACCCGTTTGCCTACGAATTTCATAAAGTCATTGTTTTTGATAGCTGAGTGATATTCCATTGTGTAGATGTACCACATTTTCTGTATCCATTCCTCTGTTGAAGGGCATCTGGGTTCTTTCCAGCTTCTGGCTCTTATAAATAAAGGCTGCGATGAACATAGTGGAGCACGTGTCTTTTTTATATGTTGGGGCATTTTTGGGGTATATGCCCAAGAGTGGTATAGCTGGATCTTCAGGCAGTTCAATGTCCAATTTTCTGAGGAACCTCCAGACTGATTTCCAGAATGGTTGTACCAGTCTGCAATCCCACCAACAATGGAGGAGTGTTCCTCTTTCTCCACATCCTCGCCAGCATCTGCTGTCACCTGAGTTTTTGATCTTAGCCATTCTCACTGGTGTGAGGTGAAATCTCAGGGTTGTTTTGATTTGCATTTCCCTTATGACTAAAATGTTGAACATTTCTTTAGGTGTTTCTCAGCCATTCAGCATTCCTCAACTAAGAATTCTTTGTTTAGCTCTGAACCCCATTTTTAATAGGGTTATTTGTCTCCCTGCGGTCTAATTTCTTGAGTTCTTTGTATATTTTGGATATAAGGCCTCTATCTGTTGTAGGATTGGTAAAGATCTTTTCCCAATCTGTTGTTTGCCGTTTTGTCCTAACCACAGTGTCCTTTGCCTTACAGAAGCTTTGCAGTTTTATGAGATCCCATTTGTCGATTCTTGATCTTAGAGCATAAGCCATTGGTGTTTTGTTCAGGAAATTTTTTCCAGTGCCCATGTGTTCCAGATGCTTCCCTAGTTTTTCTTCTATTAGTTTGAGTGTATCTGGTTTGATATGGAGGTCCTTGATCCACTTGGACTTAAGCTTTGTACAGGGTGATAAGCATGGATCGATCTGCATTCTTCTACATGTTGACCTCCAGTTGAACCAGCACCATTTGCTGGAAATGCTATCTTTTTTCCATTTGATGGTTTTGGCTCCCTTGTCAAAAATCAAGTGCCCATAGGTGTGTGGGTTTTTTTCTGGGTCTTCAAATCTGTTCCATTGGTGTATCTGTCTGTCTCTGTACCAATACCATGCAGTTTTTATCACTATTGCTCTGTAATACTGCTTGAGTTCAGGGATAGTGATTCCCCCTGAAGTCCTTTTATTGTTGAGGATAGTTTTAGCTATCCTGGGTTTTTTGTTATTCCAGATGAATTTGAAAATTGTTCTGTCTAACTCTTTGAAGAATTGGATTGGTATTTTGATGGGGATTGCATTGAATCTGTAGATCACTTTTGGTAAAATGGCAATTTTTACTATATTAATCCTGCCAATCCGTGAGCATGGGAGATCTTTCCATCTTCTGTGGTCTTCTTCAATTTCTTTCTTCAGAGTCTTGAAGTTCTTATTGTACAAATCTTTTACTTGCTTGGTTAAAGTCACACCGAGGTACTTTGGTATTTGGGTCTATTAAGAAGGGTGGTGTTTCCCTAATTTCTTTCTCAGCTTGTTTCTCTTTTGTGTAGAGGAAGGCTACTGATTTATTTGAGTTAATTTTATACCCAGCCACTTTGCTGAAATTGTTTATCAGCTTTAGTAGTTCTCTGGTGGAACTTTTGGGATCACTTAAATATACTATCATATCATCTGCAAATAGTGATATTTTGACTTCTTATTTTCCGACCTGTTTCCCCTTGACCTCCTTTTGTTGTCTGATTGCTCTGGCTAGAACTTCAAGAACTATATTGAATAAATAGGGAGAGAGTGGGCAGCCTTGTCTAGTCCCTGATTTTAGTGGGATTGCTTCAAGTTTCTCTCCATTTAGTTTAATGTTAGCAACTGGTTTGCTGTATATGGCTTTTACTATGTTTAGGTAGGGGACTTGAATTCCTATTCTTTCCAGGACTTTTATCATGAAGGGGTGTTGAATTTTGTGAAATGCTTTCTCAGCATCTAATGAAATGATCATGTGGTTTTGTTCTTTCAGTTTGTTTATATAATGGATCACGTTGATGGTTTTCCGTATATTAAACCATCCCTGCATGCCTGGGATGAAGCCTACTTGATCATGGTGGATGATTGTTTTAATGTGCTCTTGGATTCGGTTTGCCAGAATTTTATTGAGTATTTTTGCGTCGATATTCATAAGGGAAATTGGTCTGAAGTTCTCTTTCTTTGTTGGGACTTTGTGTGGTTTAGGTTTAAGAGTAATTGTGGATTCATAGAAGGAATTCGGTAGTGATCCATCTGTTTCAATTTTGTGGAATAGTTTGGATAATATTGGTATGAGGTCTTCTATGAAGGTCTGATAGAATTCTGCACTAAACTCGTCTGCACCTGGGCTCTTTTTTGTTGGGAGACCTTTAATGACTGCTTCTATTTCCTTAGGCGTTATGGGGTAGTTTAACTGGTTTATCTGTTCCTGATTTAACTTCGGTACCTTGTATCTGTCTAGGAAATTGGCCATTTCCTGCAGCTTTTCAAGTTTTGTTGAATATAGGCTTTTATAATAAGATCTGATGATTTTTAGAATTTCCTCTGAATCTGTAGTTATGTCTCCCTTTTCATTTCTGATTTTGTTAATTTGGACACACTCTCTGTGTCCTCTCATTAGTCTGGCTAAGGGTTTATCTATCTTGCTGATTTTCTCAAAGAACCAACTTTTGGTTCTGTTGATTCTTTCTATGGTCCTTTTTGTTTCTATTTGGTTGATTTCAGCTCTGAGCTTGATTATTTCCTGCCTTCTACTCCTCCTGGGTGTATTTGCATCTTTTTGTTCTAGAGCTTTTAGGTGTGCTGTCAAGCTGCTGACATATGCTCTTTCCTGTTTCTTTCTGCAGGCACTCAGCGCTATGAGTTTCCTCTATAGCACAGCTTTCATTGTGTCCCATAAGTTTGGGTATGTTGTACCTTCATTTTCATTAAATTCTAAAAAGTCTTTAATTTCTTTCTTTATTTCTTCCTTGACCAGGTTATCATTGAGTAGAGCATTGTTCAATTTCCACGTATATGTGGGCATTCTTCCCTTATTGTTATTGAAGACCAGTTTTAGGCCGTGGTGGTCCGATAGCACGCATGGTATTATTTCTATCTTTCTGTACCTGTTGAGGCCCGTTTTTTGACCAATTATATGGTCAGTTTTGGAGGAAGTGCCATGAGGAGCTGAGAAGAAGGTATATCCTTTTGCTTTAGGATAGAATGTTCTATAAATATCTGTTAAGTCCATTTGGCTCATGACTTCTCTTAGTCTGTCTATGTCTCTGTTTAATTTCTGTTTCCATGATCTGTCCATTGATGAGAGTGGGGGTGTTGAAATCTCCTATTATTGTGTGAGGTGCAATGTGTGTTTTGAGCTTTAGTAAGGTTTCTTTTACGTATGTAGGTGCCCTTGTATTTGGGGCCCAGATATTTAGGATTGAGAGTTCATCTTGGTGGATTTTTCCTTTGATGAATATGAAGTGTACTTCCTTATCTTTTTTGATGACTTTTAGTTGAAAATTGATTGTATGTGATATTAGAATGGCTACGCCAGCTTGCTTCTTCCGACCATTTGCTTGGAAAGTTGTTTTCCAGCCTTTCACTCTGAGGTAGTGTCTGTCTTTGTCTCTGAGGTGTGTTTCCTGTAGGCAGCAGAATGCAAGGTCCTCGTTGCGTATCCAGTTTGTTAATCTATGCCTTTTTATTGGGGAGTTGAGGCCACTGATGTTGAGAGATATTAATGACTACTGATTATTGCTTCCTGTTATATTTATATTTGGATATGAGGTTATGTTTTTGTGCTATTCTTCTCTTTGTTTTGTTGCCAAGACAATTAGTTTCTTGCTTCTTCTAGGGTATAGCTTGCCTCCTTACGTTGGGCTTTACCATTTATTATCCTTTGTAGTGCTGGATTTGTAGAATGATATTGTGTAAATTTGGTTTTGTCATGGAATATCTTGTTTTCTCCATCAATGTTAATTGAGAGTTTTGCTGGATACAGTAACCTGGGCTGGCATTTGTGTTCTCTTAGGGTCTGTATAACATCAGTCCAGGATCTTCTGGCCTTCATAGCTTCTGGCGAGAAGTCTGGTGTGATTCTGATAGGTCTCCCTTTATATGTTACTTGACCTTTTCCCTTACTGCTTTTAATATTCTCTCTTTATTTTGTGCGTTTGGTGTTTTGACAATTATGTGACGGGAGGTGTTTCTTTTCTGGTCCAATCTGTTTGGAGTTCTGTAGGCTTCTTGTATGTCTATGGGTATCTCTTTTTTTAGGTTAGGGAAGTTTTCTTCTATGATTTTGTTGAAGATATTTACTGGTCCTTTGAGCTGGTAGTCTTCACTCTCTTCTATACCTATTATCCTTAGGTTTGATCTTCTCATTGAGTCCTGGATTTCCTGTATGTTTTGGACCAGTAGCTTTTTCCGCTTTACATTATCTTTGACAGTTGAGTCAATGATTTCTATGGAATCTTCTGCTCCTGAGATTCTCTCTTCCATCTCTTGTATTCTGTTGGTGAAGCTCGTATCTACAGCTCCTTGTCTCTTCTTTTGGTTTTCTATATCCAGGGTTGTTTCCATGTGTTGTTTCTTGATTGCGTCTATTTCCATTTTTAATTCCTTCAACTGATTGATAGTGTTTTCCTGGAATTCTTTCAGGGATTTTTGTGACTCCTCTCTATGGGTTTCTACTTGTTTATTTATGTTTTCCTGGAATTCTTTCAGGGATTTTTGCGATTCCTCTCTGTAGGCTTCTACTTGTTTATTAATGTTTTCCTGTGTTTCTCTAAGGGAGTTCTTCACGTCTTTCTTGAAGTCATCCAGCATCATGATCAAATATGATTTTGAAACTAGATTTTGCTTTTCTGGTGTGTTTGGATATTCCATGTTTGTTTTGATGGGAGAATTGGGCTCCGATGGTGCCATGTAGTCTTGGTTTCTGTTGCTTGGGTTCCTGCGCTTGCCTCTCGCCATCAGAATATCTCTAGTGTTACTTTGTTCTGCTATTTCTGACAGTGGCTAGACTGTCCTATAAGCCTGTGTGTCAGGAGTGCTGTAGACCTGTTTTCCTGTTTTCTTTCAGCCAGTTATGGGGACAGAGTGTTCTGCCTTCGGGCGTGTAGTTTTTCCTATCTATAGGTCTTCAGCTGTTCCTGTGGGCCTGTGTCTGGAGTTCACCAGGCAGGTCAGTTGCAGCAGAAAAGTTGGTCTTACCTGTGGTCCTGGGGCTCAAGTTTGCTCGTGGGGTGTTGCTTATGAGCTCTCTGCGGCGGCAGCAACCAGGAAGATCTGCGCTGCCCTTTCCGGGAGCTTCCGTGCACCAGGGTTCCAGATGGAGTTTGGTGTTTTCCTCTGGCGTCAGAGATATGTGCAGAGTGCAGTCTCTTCTGGTTTCCCAGGAATGTCTGCCTCTCTGAAGGTTTAGCTCTCCCTCCCACGGGATTTGGGTGCAGAGAACTGTTTATCCCGTCTGTCCCTTCAGGTTCTGGTGGTGTCTCAGACGCAGCGGTCCTGCTGCACCTGGGCCCTCCTCTGCGGGAACCCAGAGGCCTTAAACAGTTTCCTATTGGGCCAGGGATGTGGGCAAGGGTGAGCAGTGTTGGTGGTCTCTTCTGCTCTGCAGCCTCAGGTGTGTCCACCTGACCAGGCAGTGAAGTCTCTCTCCCACGGGGTTTGGGAGCAGAGAGCTGCTGCAGGCCGGGATCCGCGGGTTTGGGACTCCCGGTAAACCCCGGAAGTGCCCAGTCCTAGAGGAATTTTTGCCTCTCTGTGTCCTGAGTTCACCAGGCAGGTCTCTTGCAGCAGAAAAGTTGGTCTTACCTGTGGTCCCGAGGCTGAAGTTTGCTCGTGTGGTGCTGCCTATGAGCTCTCCACGGTGGCAGCAACCAGGAAGATCTGCACCGCCCTTTCTGGGAGCTTCCGTGCACCAGGGTTACAGATGGTGTTTGGTGTTTTCCTCTGGCATCAGAGATGTGTGCAGAGTGCAGTCTCTTCTGGTTTCCCAGGCGTGTCTGCCTCTCTGAAGGTTTAGCTCTCCCTCCCACGGGATTTGATGCAGAGAACTGTTTATCTGGTCTGTCCCTTAAGGTTCTGGCGGTGTTTCAGACGCAGCGGTCCTGCTGCTCCTGGGCCCTCCTCTGCAGGAACCCAGAGGCCTTATACAGTTTCCTCTTGGGCCAGGGATGTGGGCTGGGGTGGGCAGTGTTGGTGGTCTCCTCTGCTCTGCAGCCTCAGGAGTGCCCACCTGACCAGGTGGTGAGGTCTCTCTCCCACAGGGTTCCGGAGCAGAGAGCTGCTGCGTTTCAGGATCTGCGGGTTTGGGACTCTCGGTAAACCCCGGAAGTGCCTGGTCCTAGAGGATTTTTGCCTCTCTGTGTCCTGAGTTCACCAGGCAGATCTCTTGCAGCAGAAAAGTTGATCTTACCTGTGGTCCCGAGGCTCAAGTTTGCTCGTGGGGTGCTGCCTATGAGCTCTCCGCAGCGGCAGCAACCAGTGACCCTGCCTTTTTTCTTTTCTCCCTACACCCTTCTGGTGGCTCAGGTTGGACAACTAGGTGCCCATGACCAACTCCTCATTGTGGATGAATTTAGTCTGGTTGGACTTTCTCAGGAAAGGTATGACTAATTGGTCACTTAAACGCGTCAACTAATTGGTTAGTTTTAGTGTACTGAAGTGATAGTTTGCATTTAATTTTGAAATTTGAATTCAAAAAGAAGTGATGTAAAAGCTCTTTGTGTTTACTCACCTTCACTATAACCCTAGTTCTTAGAGCACATGAATCTCATTTTGGGTTCACTCATAAGAATGTATATTAGTATAGAACATTTCATTAAATAATTATATAAATATGTACACATATACTTAGAGCTTGAAAATCTTTAAATATCTTAATGTTAATGTTATAGAATAGAATATATTTACCTGTTTTATAATTAATTATCATAAGTGATGTGGACAGAACATAATCTTCTGAAAGTCTGGTTTATTTCCCCAAACAGCAACCAGGCTGAGGAACCTAAGCACAAGTATTCTGAACATAGACTCCTCTATGACAGTGAGCGCTGTTTCTTTATATTTTCTTCCTGGGGCAGCAGAACTCATGACTACAACCAGTTCCATGGTTACACTGGAAGTTGCAAATCAAGGCATCCTCTCTCACTGCCTGTCCACCTGTCTTACCCAGCCATTGTCCTCCATGGTGCAGAGAGGTAAGAGCTAGTGACTCAAGCCAGGTTAGCCAACATATAGTAATCCTGTATTGAGATATGGCTCCTCCTAAAAGTTATCAAAATCTGGGGCTGGAAAGATGGTTCAGTATTTTACAACACCAGTGTTAGCTCACAACTGCCTAAAACTCTAATTTCAGGGGATTTGAAACCTTCTTTTAAGTTCTTTGGACACCAGTCAAGCATTCATGTGCACACATGCTGGGCAAACACTCATACACATAAATTATTTTTATAAAGTGAGACCCTAAAAGTCCCATGTAGTAGCTCCTACCACAGCTCTTGCTCAGCTTTTCAAGGAAGAAGTTAGTTGAGACTGAGTTCATGATGCTGAGAAATACTTCTGGATCATGATACAGATCAGATCTGATGGTACGGTTTACTAGATATATTCACAGTCTGTTAGGTGCAGTATTGTGAATCCTCTTCTGACCCTGACTCAGCTTTTATTTTTACTTTTTATTTTTTCAGTTTTATTTTTATTATGCTACTCAAGTAAATTAATACTAAATTAATGAATCTGGGAAAATGAGAATTAGTTTAAATGAGTAAATAAAATGTGAAATGTTTTTTATTGAAAGCATAGTGTCAAAATTATAGTTTTTAGCAGGGCATTTAATACATGCTTTTTAGAAAACCATTTATTTATTTCCTTTACAATCCTGTCTTCCCAGTAACCCACCATACAATTCTTCCCTCCATCACACGTTTCCTGAAATGGCAAAGCTTGTTTCGGGGTGTCAACCCCCATGAATGCTTTTTAAAAGATTGTAAAACAGATACCTGAGGAAAAAGTATGCCTTTTATGCAGTTTTAAGCATCTGATTGTTTACTTCTTTACATTTCACAAGAACAGACCCCTCTACCTAGACCTGAAGTTAGGAGCTAAATTTCAGGAGTGGCAATGCCACAAACAGCATGCATCAGTGTATAGAAAAAATCTTTTTATTCCTTTGTAGACACAGGAACAGCTGGCTACTTGGCCAGTGAGCCATAAAGCAGAGTCAGGTCTGGTTATATAACCATTCCCCAGTTTTTGTTACCTCCTCTGTGAGGAAGAAACATGCATGAAATTTTGCTAATATCTCTGGTGAGTCCCTGAAGTAGTATAGCTTCCTCTTTTCTTTTCTCAGCCTCTTACCCCATCCAAGGAAGAGCTTCAGGAAGTTTAACCTACTTGAGCTCCACTGAGTAGAGGCTGGCAGGGTCTCTAGTGTGACAGTGATATGTGGATCCAGAGGTCCTCAGTGGAATCTAGCACATGCAGCCAGGAGCACCTGAACTCTTCCTCCAAGTCAGTTGCCCCTGCTTCCACTCTGACAAAAGTGGTCCTGGCCATTGGGAAACCCCAGCAGAGGTGCTGCCCACCCCTGTGACTGTCTCCCAGCCCATATGAACAGACCTCCCTCTACCACCTCCTCTACCACAGGTCCACTACACCAGATATTGGTGGCATTTCAGTGGATTTGCCACTCCCCCCTCCTTCTGCAAACAAGGCAGCATCCCAGTCTGCACAGGTGGCTGGGAAAAAAGAGTGAGGAGCAGCAGTGGTGGTCTGAGATATAGAAGGCCTGTCTGGACAAGGAAGCAGAGAGGAAGCACAGGGAGCAGGAGAGGAAAGGGCGACAGATGCACTCTCATTCCCTGAACCTGCTTCCTTCTCATCTTTGACCACACCGACCAAACCAGGAAAAACTTCCACACTGCAGAGGCCCCAAGGAACAGTCATTCTGGTGTTGTAGTCCCCGCAGCAGCCCCCCACTATTGAGCACAGGGATCTGCAGTTCATAACTATCAGTAAAGAGGAGTTGTCCTCTGGGGAGTCTGTCTCCAGACCCATAAAAATAAGATGTCAGGAAGAAGCTGGAGAAGCAACAGCAAATGCACCTTGGGGATATGCTAAGCAAGGAGATCCATGAGTTGCAAAACAAGGGGGACGGTAGTGCAGAGGAGACTGACTGCCTGTGGACGCTTATGCTGGAGTGGCAGTTCCAGAAGAGACTTCAGGCCATATTTCTTGCGTTTCTCCCAGGTTCATTTCATAAAACTGTTCAAGAAGCACAACATTTGATGTTTCCATAGTAGAAATTTATAACAACAATGTTTTTGCCCTTCTGGCCTTAGACAGTTCTACAGTGGTGTCTATGGTTAAGTGCCAGGCAGTGAGAACCCAGGAGTAACATTCAGAGGTACAAAGAATGACGAGCAGGTGAGGTGCTCCTGGAGCCCAGTGTCCTGATTGCAGGTCCTCAACCTTACAGCTGCCCACTCCAGCTGTGCCTGGGATGGAGCCAGTGCTACCAACTTAGGAGGCATCTCAGGGAGTGTGCTTAGTATGTGCCCCATTGCTTCAGTGCATGACAAGGTTAATCTGCAGGAGTAGCAAGGATTTTAGCCAGCTCTCGTTCTGTATCTGAGGAAGAACATGTCTTTAAGAACATCAAGATGCTCACCTCTAGCACATATCAGCTTTATATATCAAAGATATCATAATAAAGCTGTTTAAAACATAAAAAGTTATAAGGTAGCTCAAGGGTAGGATTACTGACCCTGAGTATTATATCTAATTACACACACACACACACACACACACAAACACACACACACACACACACACACACACACACACACACACACACACACACAGAAAGAGCTACAAAAGTTGGAAAAATAAACGAATCTTAAAAATATATAAATAAATGTATAATTATTAAAATCTATATGAGAGTCAATGTTTATCACCCAGCATTGAGGAAGGGGCTTAGAGAAATGAATTATCCCCCTCCAACCTCAAAAAACATACGCACACACACAATCAATGACATGTGTAATTATACCAGGAAATACCCGTATTTTATAGAATGCCATAATCCAAAGTAAGAAACATCTTTTTTGTTAAGGGTTGCGAATACATTCTTTTTCCAAGGTGTGTGCAGCTGTGCCAGTCTTGTTCACTATGGGATGGAAGAGGTCCCTGACCTGTAAGCCTAGAGGTGAGCAGGGGATCTTTGCTCCATTCTGAGACTGAGAAAGGCAGGATGCCCACTCAAGGGTCCATAGCAGGGAAGGTTTTCAAGCTATGACAGTGCTGGAAAAGCCTATACAAGGCACACAGTTAGCAGTGATGTGTTTGCAGGGAGTCCAAGGAACCAGCTTTGTACTGATGCAGGTGGGCAAGCATTTATCATCCACCTCCCACTATGACAGCAATGAGAGTATTGCTTAAGTTTTATTTCATAGATTTGATCCCTGACCAAAATACCAAAAACTGCACCCTTAATGATGTAGCAAATAGAATAGTGGATGCTAGGCCAGGAACCTTTGACTCTTCTAATACCATTGTGTATTTCCGAGCAAGGAAGGAGAGGTATCAATGGACAGCAGTCTGTTTCCCCACGAGTACTCTACCACTGAGTTAGTAGCCTTAGCCCTCCTCACCTCTAGAAAAAGGGTGTCACTAAGTTGTCCAAGCTGATCTTAAACTCATGATGTAGACCAGGCTAGCCTTGAAGTTCTGATCCCCCTACCTATTGTGTGTCTTGAGTGTCTGGTATTACAGGCCCGTTTCTCTATGGATTAGTAGCCCATGGAAGAGTCCATGATCCCATGACCCTCTAGTTCTCACCCTGTGGAGCTATTGGCCTAAGAGGGAGATGGAGTCCATCTGAAGGGATGGGTCAACAAGACAACTCTGTAGAGTGGGGAACTCATCATTCATATTGGGTCCCTGCTGGGAAGAGGAGAAATCAAGAGGAGGGAGGAGATTGGTGTTGGGGAATCCTCCTCTTCCTCCTCTTTCTCCTCCTCCTCCTCCTTCTGCTGCTAATGCTGCTGGTGCTATTGCTGTTTCTCCTGTTGGTGCTGTAGCTTCTGCTGGTGTCTTTTCCTTGGCCATGTGTCTGAAATCACCTCCTGTTTATACTCAGGACATGACAGAATTTCAAGATGGCACTGTGAGAGAAAAAAAGTCAATTTATTCTAAGCAAAAATCTTATGCGGTAGAATACTTAGATTACCATTTGGAGCTTTGATTGCCTTATTATTTTATCAAATATTCTCTTCTACTTCTCAGTTAAGATTTTTGAAAGAAATCATTTAGAAATGTTACATATATATATATATATATATATCAATTGCTAGGTCTTAGGAATGAAAAAATCAGTATGCAAAACAATATGCATGCATGCAGGATTCTGACCATCAACAATAACCAACAAACTAGGTTGTTGATACTTATTCAGTGACAAACCTTGTTATTAATTTTAAGGCTTAATGGAGTGGGATGTTACATTTGAAAACATAAGACTCTGTTCTGCAGCACTTGTGATTGATGACCACATGTGCTAGAACCAGTAGCCCATGGATGAGTCCATGAGCCCATGAATCTCTAGTCCTCACCCTGTGGGAGCTATTGGCCTAAGGGGGAGCTGGAGTCCATCTGAAGGGATGGGTCAACAAGAAAACTCTGTAGAGTGGGGAATTCATATTGAGTCCCTGCTGGGAAGAGGAGAAATCAAGAAGAGGGGGAAGGCTTGGTGTTGGGGAAACCTCATAAAAGAACTTAGAGAAGATACAAGGTAAGAATTGTGGGGAAAATGGAAACCAGAGACAAAGGAAGGACCAGGATAGAGCAAACTAGAAAGGACAAAGCACGAAGGTACCTGGGCTGTGCCTGCTGCTTGTTATCTGGACTCTCCCTGTGGCTCATTTCTGTGGGGAGATTCTGTTCTGCCCCAGGCGAGGTTTCTTTCTCCTTGGCAAGCAGCAACAAAGCTTTATCAGGGCATTTGCTATATTCCTGGTCCACCCCTTAAAACCTCTGTGCCGGACCCTGCTGGAGATGGGCTTATCCTCTAATGGGGCTCTGTGGGAGAGTAGATTATCTTCTTTTATTTCCTTGTTGCTACTCTTCTCACTGAAGATGATTGTTGTTTGAATGTATGGGACACTCATGGCACATTTGTGATAGTGGTCCTGTGTAGGTGTCATCGGTAGTGGCCTGAGACGACCAGCCACAGTGGACCTTCTTCCTCCTTTTGGATGAACCTTCTGGCCATAATGAGATACGTGACCTTGGGAGAATGACACCTGCAAGGTGTCAAGGACTGGCAGGCTTCCACTCCTCTTTCTTTGTAATCTAAAAGCAGCAGCAGTATCAAGGCTAGGAAATGGGGCTGCAATGGGACGCACATGCTGTGCCTGGGCTGTGCAGCCATACCCTGGGAGAGCCTGCTGTTGTAGGAAGCAATAAGTTGCCATTTCCTCATTATATTTTCTTTTTATTAGGGAGTATTTTATTACAGAGGCTTGAAATCCCATGCATTTCATCGCACCCAAAATTTCAGGGTCTGGCCTGAGGGGAAGCAGTTCTTCACAACGAACTGTGAACCCCTTCCCATGTTCTTTGAACCAGGCGTGTTTCATCACCTCGCTGGCTGTTGGTCTATACATTGGATTTACTGTTAGTAATTGACTAAGGAGGTTCTCCAGTTCTTCTGAAACCCCACAGGGGGCAGGATACACCCCTGTAACAACTTGTTTTTGTAATTCTTGGATGATCACAGAATCAAATGGGAGCTTTCCCACTACCATATAATACAAGACCTCTCCTATTGTCCACATATCATTCTTCATCCCGTCATACAGAAGTCCAAGGAAGCGTTCCGGGAAACCAAAAGAATACGCACCGCAGTGCTGGTTTAGCATTTGTCCAGGTTGTGTTTCGGTGCTAAGCTCAAAGTCGATGACTTTGACCTTTTTGTTTTTATCAATCATTATATTGTCCACTTTCAGGTCTCGGTGAACAATCCCCTTTCCATGGCAGTAGCTCACTGCTGATAATATCTGTTCAAATATTTGCCGGGCCTCATCCTCCTCTATGTGCCCTGACTCTCTGATGTACTGGTAGAGTTGTTGGCCTTCCACCAGCTCCATTATGAGGTATATTCTAGTTTTGTTTTCAATGACTTGTAAGAGAGAAACAATGTTGGGGTGGTTGATCTTTCTCATTATGTTTGCTTCTGTCATGGCTGGCCGGAACCACTGCTTGTTCTTTCGGAGAACTTTGACCGCCACTCAGGTTCCTGTGAGCCGGCGGTGGGCCAGGAGGACCTTGGCATGGCTTCCTTTTCCAATAGTCTTCAATACTTTATATTGGGAACGAAAGGTTCCCTCCTCAGAGATACTGGGATCGGGGCTAGGAGGTGGTAACTCCTCCTCAGTCTCTGTAGGCATTTTATCAGTACTAATGCTACCTAAAAATAACAAACAAATGGAATCAAATAATGAAAAAGATGGAGCAATTCAGGAACTAAAATTACACATGTGGAACCTAAAAGAAACAAATGAAACAAAAAGAAAAAAATAATAACAAAGAAAAGACTAGACTAGAAAAATAGAGTAAAATTATGAACAGGGGGAAATATGAAGAATCATAAGTAAAAGCCACCCAAATAACCATCCCCAAAAGAGAAAGCCAAGAGCACACAAATACTAAACGTAATGATGAAAATAAAAATCGTCATACTACAATAGGATTGGGCGGCCAAAGATGGTCAATACTGTGAATGGATTGTTTGAAGAAAAAGGTCAGATGAAAGAAATGAGAGGAGAAAGACTGAGTATAAGACAAAACAAACAAATGTAAAAAGCCAACACTTAAGGGAAAACTCCATTGAATTTCAGGACCTAGTGATCCACAAAAATCCACAACTCTCCAGACCAAAATACTGAAAATTAAAATTAACCAACCACAAGGAATAAGGCAGTTAAATATCAGTGAATAGTAAACCTTAAACAAAGGTCGAAGAGTCAAAGTGTCACAAAGGGCAAATTTGTATCAAGTCTAAGCCAATGATTGCTTGTACTCAAAATAGAGAAACAGGAATAATGTAAAAGGATGAAACCGCAGGGCATTGAAAATGGAGATAGAGTTAATCATCCGACTGCAGAACCGTAAAAAATCAAAGCCGTAATATAGCATGTGAGAACATAAAAACCACCACCAAAATGAATCCAGCAATCCATAATAAATAAATAAATAAATAAATAAATAAATAAATAAATAAATAAATAAAACAAAACCACAATAAGGAAATAGCCAGTGGTCTTGAGAATATATGGCCTAATTCTATCTCTTAAACACATAGAAAAAAAATCAATCCATAAATAAGCAGCCAGCAGTCTACGTAGGCCTTTAATCTGATATTATTGGGTTGGCATATCAAATTCCTGGGAGCCACTGGAGAGCCAAGACAGGTACTTGGGCAGCTGCAGGCCAGTGAGAGAGCCTGTCTTGAAAATGAGGTTGAGGACCTGCCTCAGGAACAGGAGCCACGGTGACTTCTAGCCTCTACACTCTTTTGCACTGAGGTGCAGGTAATATAGATACAAGGGGCAAAAGGGGATAGGCACGTGCGTGCACACACAAACACACACACGCACAGGCACACACACAGACAAACACCCAGATTCATACAAAACACACTCACGTAGGAACAGGCACACACATACTTACACACAAGTAAACCTGGAAAAATGCACATCACAGACACACACACACACACACACACACAGGGACACACACACACACAAAAGAAGTGGTACACACATACAAACATACACACAAACAAACCTGTAAACTCACACACTCCTACATATACTGACAAAAACACAAGCAAAAGTGTACACACACTCACACACAGGCAAATCTGTCAGCACACACTCTCTTACACACACTGATACATACACATATATACAGTACAGTAAAATCCAATACAACCACACACAGCTCACAAGATACAAACAAGTCGCAGAGGGCTCCACTCCACACCTCCTCTCAAAGCACTCAAAGAAATCCAGGCCTGGCAACAGCTTAACATCTGTTGGCTGGGACGCCTCACAGTCGCTCCTCATTAGGTCACAATAGGACCTGTCATGACATGGTTGGGAAGGGCTTCAAGGCTCTGGCTTCTTGGGCTATGGAGAGATTTAAGGCTTTTAGAAATCAAAGCCTGTAAGATGTTTACCTCTCCTCGGTTCTCTGTTTTGAATGTTTTCTATGCCGCCTGCTTCAAAGTCGTCATGTCTACACTCAGGGTGTCACTTTTTCATTGAATTCTGAATGATTAGCCTCAAACTGATGGTACACTGTTAAAAAAATAAAAAAAAAACAAAGCTGTGTTTCTAAACTGACCCATCAAGATGACACTGATTTCATAAATCCTCAGAAAGGCTCTAGGTTATCATCAAACACCTGAGACAAAGCTGCAGGGATAGGCAGAGCACTTGCCTCCCAAGGGTAAGGAATTGAGTTTCAATCCCCAAAACCCCCATCAATGTTGGATGCATCAGCAAAGCCCATAAGCTCAACATCTGTGGAGTGGGGAGTGGTTGGGGCTTGAAGACAGGTGGTCTGACATGCAGGCGTGAGGACCTGTCAGAGGATGGCCTCTGACAGGACATGGAGTAGTGGTATGCATGGACACCTAGGCACATAAGGGGGTATGCATACACAGGCAGACACTTCCTATCACACAGAGGTTGGCATGATGTATAGAAAACCAAGTCCATCCTGAGTGTAGGGCTCACTTTAAATATTAAGGTCCAGTGATGGAACAGGCATGTATGAGGACAAGGAGCTCTGTGCAACCTGGGGCCAGAAGGAACAGAGTGGCTATGCTGACACAGTTGAAATGAATTCTCAATCACAGTCTGTGACAGCCAGGTCACAGGACCCAGTCTGCTGTGTTATTTGTGAGCAGCCAGTGCAGCCAGAAGCTAACTATTGAGCACTGACTGGCCCAAGCCCAGAAAGGGTCTCTGTTTCTCAGAGTGCTGGGGGCAGTGCAGTGTGTAGCGCTTTCCTTCTGAAGACTCTTCTGGGGTTTGGAGTCCCCTGTAGAGGACTCTCATGGCTGCAGACACTAAGCCTGGGAGGAAAGATCCTCATCTGTAGAGTTCACTGAAAGTCCTGAGAGCAGAAAAGGAAAGAAACAGCAAAATGTGCCACCTCTGCTCACTGTGGTTCAGCTTCTGCCTTTGCAGCTGAGCTCAGGTGCCCTGGAGTCCTCCCTAGCCTGAGTCAGTGATCTCAAGTTTAAGTCCCTACTTCCTGGTTTGTAGTATCAAACAAAGCACAGTTTCAGGCAAGAAAAGCTGTGAACACCATCTAGACATTGCTGTCTACATTTGAGGGGGACTGTTGAGCCCCAAAGGGAGCAAGGGTTACAAGGTCAGGTATTATAGGAATGGCCAGGGTTGGAATCCAAGTTCCAATCTCCCTTTGCTCTGGGCAGAGGGTAGGCCTCGCAATTGGTTCCTGCTGTGTACATGGGGAGAATCAAAGGGTCTTATGGGATCGCTGGCACAGACCTGCCCAAGCATGGCTTAGGGAGCCTCACACCAACTCAATATTTGATGTGTTCCCAGCTTTGTCTACCACCCTCAGCTGTGTGCCATTTTCCCTGCCTCCTGCAAGGGACTCTAAATATCTTCCTATAAAAGCGATCAAGGAGGAGTTGCACAAGGACAGGTGGGGCTCTGTGGGGAGGTTCACATGGGCTAACACATTAGAGGGCCACACTCCCTGGATTGATGCTGGATGGACACCCTCCTCTGACATCCAACAGAGAGATCTTCACAGAGATCAAGAGAAGGCTTCTCTGAATAGCTGTGCAGAGCACCTCCGATTCATGGACTTAGGACTGACACCCATAGGATGCTTTTGAGGAGCCAATTGTGATTCAAGGGCTCATCTGCCTGGGTCCATGTGCCTCTAGAGATGAGCCCAGGACTTGGCTGTGGCTGGTTATGGGGTCAGATCAGAGGATGGGAGGGGGCTTGTCCTTGGCTCCTGGGAGTAGAGCAATATTTCTTTCCCTGCCCCTACTTTTTTTGCTTTTCTTTCCTTGGTATAAAAAGGGACTGGAAGAAGTCTGTCAATGGGGAGTGAGGCTGGCTGGGAAACTGCTCGCTGTTCTACATTGTCATGCAGCTGGGGGCTTGGGGTTGTTGGCAGGATAACCTCTGCACCATTCCAGTCTGCTTCTCTCCACTTTATCCATGCATCCCTGTCCCAGGGCTGGGAGACCTGGATACAAAAGTCCCACGTGTAGCTTCCAGTCCAGGGATGGAGTCCCTCAGTGAATGGATTCCAGATGGTTCTGTGTAAAGCTGCATCAAACAGGGTAGTTACTGAACATGTGGGTACATGGAGGAGGATACTGCACTGCACCCACCCACATTTCATATAAAACCAATCCTCATGCTCTGGGACTAATTGTTTCTTTTTATACCTTTCACCATTTTTGCTATACACTGTACTGTTAAGGGTGAATTTTCATTGTTTCACTTCTGCAAAAAGACAGAGTTTAGCATTGGAGACTCCCTACAGCCTGGCTGGAAGGGAGGCCTACACCCATGTTTCCTTCTAGGAAAAAGCTCTTTCATAGGATGCCTCCCTGAGTCCCAGGATGTGTGGAGGGCTCTGTGCCCTACCCAGGGTTGACCTCAGTATATTAACGGGAGCAGAGGCTTCTCTCTGATAGAACAGTACCACCCTCCTGCAAGATGTCTATGATGGTTTGTATATGCTTAGCTCAGGGAGTGGCAATATTAGGAGGCGTGGTCTTGTTAAAGTAGGTGTGTCACTGTGGGCATGGGCTTTAAAACCATTTTCCTATCCACATGCAAGCCAATCTTCCTCAAGCAGCCTTCAGATGAATATGTAGACCTCCCACTTACTCTGGCACCATGACTGCCTGGATGCTGCCATGCTCCCAGCTTGATGATACTGGACTGAGTCTCTGAACCTGCAATCCTGTGTCCATTAATGTTGTCCTCATAAGAGCTGCATTGGTCATGGTGTGTCTGTTCTCAGCAGTAAACCCCTAACTGAGACAATGTCAATGTTCCCTGCTCCAGCTTCCTGGCTATAGAAGCTTCACACATGACCGGTATTCTCTTGGGATATGGGCCTAATAAGCTCTAGGCTGTCTGCTTGATCTGAGAGTGTTAGGACATCCTGCTCCTAAGGGCATTGTTACTGTTCCCATGCAATACTGTGAAAACATCAGCAGGCTCATGCTTTCTTACCCCCCTGAACACGATGCTGCCTTTTCCAGGATTGGATCCAACAGCTCTCAGAACCTCCTCAGGAACTATGTGTTACCCAAGGATTACCTGCACTTGCTTACACACCCCTATTCTGTGTCCTGAAAACTTTTCAAAGCCCATTAATCTGAGACTGGTGAGTTCAGGATAGTAGTCCCAAGTGTCTTGTCCTACGCTGACAGTTCATTCTCATGAGGCATCACCTGCCCTTGACAGAGGATTTTTCCAAGGGGCATTGGATGTGCAGGAGAATTGTGTGTGCTGACTCCTGTCAGACCAGCACAGGATAGCATCAAGGCCCCATTTGCTCTTGATTTTGGAACTCATGGTCTTGGCACTGTCTTGTTGGTATTTAGGTCCCTGTCAGTCCCTAATTGAATTTTAGCATGGGAACCCAGGGCAGTTGTCTACAAAGATATTCCTAGTATGGACCACATCTTCACCGTGCCATACGTAAAGCACAACAAAACACCAGGCAGGCAGAGAACCCTCAGGGGCTGGAAATGGCATGTACAAACACTCTGGCTTGACCTTGGCCAGCAGAGATTCAGAGAACAGCTTCTATGTAGGAAGATCTCCTTCCTCCTCTCAGAGTTTAGGACATCTAGAGGTAGGTTAAGGTGCTGGCACACATGTGAGCAGGGTCAGCACTCTGGGCTTGTTCAGTGTCAAAGCCTCCCTGCCACCCCTGTATCACAGTCACAGCAGCCCATCTCATGAGAATTCTAGGGGTGCTGATATCCTGGATGAATAATCCATGTTCTGCTGCTAGTTTCTTTGCTTCCACATGGACAACTGAGAGAAGGGATTGATTAAATGTAGGTGAGGAAGCCCTGCAAATATCTACTTGGTGTTACCAAAGACAATGGGTTCTGACTGGCAAGATCTTTGAATTAGATTTTGAAAAATGCCACCTAGGAACAGTTAGTAGGTACTCTCAGGAAGGTGCAGCATGGTGGGCACAATGGGACAGGATCCCTGAGGCTGGTGCAGTGGGACAGGGTCGTTGGGGCAGGTAAAACTGAGTAGGAAACGTGAGCCAGGAACAACCGGGCAGGGACCCTGGTTCAGTTACAACAGAGCAGGAATCCTGGGGGAGATGCAAGGGGGCATGATTCCTGGGGAAGGGATCTTGTAGTTGTGGCCCTGTGGCATGTGCAACTGGCAAGGACCCTGGGGCAGGTGCACTGTGACGTGCACCCAAGCTGGAATGTTCAGACAGGTGTGTGTTTGCTTCATGCAGCTGCTGTCTGAAGTAGAGAACACTGGCAAACTGCCCCAGAGGGGATTTTGGGAACTCCTTCCAAGAATCCCTTAGCTCCTAACTGAGAAGCTATACATTCCACAGATGGACCTTTATTGAGATGAGCAGATTCTAAGGGAGCTGCCTTGAATGAACAGCCAAAGAAAGCAGAAATGAAGAACAAGCAATTGCAGCAGACATGTTCAGTGTGTTTTCGACCAGAAAAGTAGGAAAGGAAGAAACTGATTAAGTCAAATCACTTCTCTGTCTATCCACCCACCCACCCACCCATCCATCCATCCATCCATCCATCCATCCATCCATCCATCCATCCATCCGTCCATCCATTTCCCTGAGGGAAGTCAGCTTTTCTTTCTGAGGTCAAAGCAGCGCTCCCTTGTGGTGACAATGAGGATTGCAGGCAGTGAGATAAGTGGGTATTTATTTATTTATTTATTTATTTATTTATTTATTTATTTATTTCATCTGCGATAGACTGCCACTTGTGGCCAGTCCCCATCTGCATCAGCCTTACCATAAACCCAGTCTCAGTGTGACACAGAAAAGGCCTAATTGGAAAGTATGTCCTCTCTCTAAGCGACACTGTATAATAACATACTCTGGACTGCAGGTCAGTCAAGGCCTGTGTTTAGGAGACTTGTGGACAGATGAATGTCTGTGAGTCTGGACTTAGACTCTGTGGAGGGCTCAGGTCACCTGACTGTCCTAAAGCTTCCCACTGTGATTTATTTCCCTCCTACAGAGCCAGACACCTGAGCAACTGCATTTCCTGGTTATCCCCTAATCCTCTTACACTGTGTAGTGTGTTCAATCTCAGGGAGGGCCTGGGAATCTGAGAGATACCACTGAGCCCCCTGGGCCTGGCTGACTCAACCTGAGGCTACTCTGTGTGTCTTCATTTTGCTCACCCTCCAGAGACCTCAAAAGTCAGCAGTGAGCTTGCTGAGAGGTCAGGAACCTCCATATTGGCCCAAGAGCAACTGTCCTCTTTTACAGGTTCATCCACAGAGCTTGTAATTCTGATTGGTGCAACAGTCAGGAAGAGTGAAAGATGTCATCTCCCAAGGACAAGTGCTGTGCTAGTGGACACTGAGGAACTTCAGGGATCAAACCCTTCCCCATTCTTCTTCAGCCTCTCTTGTTCTTCGTTGAGATGTTTCCTGAAGATCTAAAAGATCCAGGCAATCCATGACATGGGTTTGAACATAATCTCGACATTTTATTCATTGCCTGATAACTAAGACTAGGTAAAATTTATTTATTTATTCATTCATTCATTCATTCATTCATTCAATCAATCATTCGTTATGCATACGTACAGGGTAGCTGTATTTAGAAAGACCAGAGAGGGCATCAGATGTCATTAGAGACATTTGTGAGCCTCCATGTGTTTGCTGGGATATGAACTCAGGACCTCTGAAAGAGTATTCAGTGCTCTTAGCCACTTATCAATCTTTCCATTTTCCAGGCTAACTTTTTTACTTCCAATAATGTCTTCTTTATTCAGGTTACATCCTGATCCCAGTCACTCTCCCTCTTCCCTTCCCAGTCCCACCTTACAAATCCTTTCTACCATAATGCTCTCCCTTCTCTTTGGACAAGGGGAGAGTCCCTGGGTACCACACCACCCCGGGACATCTAGTCCCAGGTGGCCCGAGCACATTCTGCCCCACAGATTTACAATCAGGCAGTCCGGGTATGGGGAACAGATCCAATGGCAGGCAACACAGACTGAGACAGTCCTGGATCTACTTGTCAGATGACCCACATGGAGACCAACTGCAGATAGCTAACCTGGCTCTGGGGTTGGTTGCACAGGCTCTAGCATACTCCATGGTCCAAGGTATCTGACGGTAGGGGACTTCTTGTAGTGTTTTATCCCAATCAGTTTCCTTGTCACTCTCCCCCCACTCTTCCACAAGACTTCCCGAGCTCCATCTGAGGATTGGCTGTGGCTTTCAGCTGCTGAGTGAAGCCTCTGGAGACAGGTGTGCTACTTTTCTGTCTGCAAGTAAATCAGAAAGAATATCATAAATAGCGTCAGAGGTTGTGTCTGTCACATGAGACAGATCTCACTTTGTGTCAGTCATTGACTGGTTGGTCCCTCAATATCTGCTTTACCTTTATCCCTGCACACTTATTGGCAAGACAGATTTCGAGTTGAAAGTTTTGTGAATGTATTGATGTCTCCTTCCTCTTCCAGAAGTGTTTCTTGTTACAGGAGGTGGCCATTTCGTTTTCATGCTCTGGTAAGCCTGCAAGGGAGGCTTTGTGTTGGGTCCAGTAGTTAAAAGCAAGACCTGGGAAGAGGAACGGCAGAGTTGTGATCTAGGACTTCCTGCAGCAGCCAGCTCTGGGTCCTGGGAGCCTAGGCAGGCTTTGCAGTCATAGAGCTCCATCCACTGCCCAAGTCCCATCCTGACACCTTCTCCATCTCTATTACAGACCATTGTAATTCTGGCATAGTCGCTCTGTCCTGGGCCCGATAGGCCATCCTACCCTGGAAGAACAGAGAGTTCAAGGACGGCCAAATTGCACTTAAGCAAACTTGTTCTCAGACTGTGTGGTTGCTCTGTCTTAGCTCTCATAACACACTTTCCTCTACGTTGCCTTAGGCTGTATCCTCCAAGCATCCCACCATGCATCAGCTCCATATCCTGACGAACCTACCTTAGGGTCCCTGATAATTCCAGATACTTTAATGTTCTCCCAGGATAGACTGTGGCCTCTGGTGTGGCTCACATTGACCCTAGAAGTTCTTGGGAGCCTCCATGCCATGGCATAGGATGTCTCTGAATCCGCACTGGCCTGAGGGATTCCATCTGGCACAGGATTCTCTCCCTATTGTTGAATTTTGGCTCTTACGTTTTTCAGGAATGGCTCTGCATGTGGTCAACACACACTACCCTGGAAGACCAGAGAGTTCAAGGACGGCCAACTTTCACTTAAGCAAACTTTTTCACAGAGTGTGTGGGTCCCATCAGCAGAGAGTAGCCTCCACATTGCAATGATGTGCAAACTTCTGCCTTTCAGCCATGATGGACTTTAGGATCTACCCTGAGGACCCTCCACAAGCCACAGGTGGGTGATGTGTAAATTGGGCATGTTATTGGGTCAGGTCTTCAGTGCAGTGCCTTAAGCTGACAGCCTTTTGGGAGGGCATATGCTTCTCTATTAAATGAACTGGTTCCACTGTTGGCCTGGACTCTGCTGTGTCTGCCGCTCATGCTCTCCTCCAAGTCTCTAACTGTCCCTAACTCTCCTTGACTGGCTGGTCAATCAGTCTTCATACCAGTCTAGAGCCATTCTATAAACACAGAGCCCAGACTGTCCTCTGCCGACGTTTAACAGGGCTGATGGTTTAGTGTCCTGGGTTCCCTATGGGGGTGCAAACTCAAGTTTCTTAGGTCCCTATGTGTCTGACAAAAAGCCTTTAGAACAAGGTAGATGTGAAGAAATCAGGAAATAAACTCCTGCAGTACTTCATGTCTACCACTGGAGGGCTCTACACTTTTCTGGTCCTGGTGTGCTACTCAGCAAACCCTCTCACTGGAAGGCTCTGTGCCTGAAGCAGAGAACCTCTGCTAAACACAATGTTACCAAGAAACTGGCTGTATCTTCACGGCAGCCTGTAGAAGATTCTCCACGACCCTGGGGACCCAATTGGGAAAACTTAGGTAGGCAGGGTGTGGGAGCCACCAGGGCTTACCCAGAATTTAATCTCCAGCTGTGCATTCCGATTAACATGACCCACACTCCTATGAAGGTCTCTGGGTGGCTCCTGATATGAGTTGGGGGAGGGGGGAGGACAAGGAAGCTGGGTCAAGACAGAAGCACTGTCCTTACTCACTGCGTCTGGGCTTGTTCCTGCCCTAACTGGGAAGCAGGAACCAAACACCCACTCCTCATGGGACTGTCCGTGATGAGGCCAGCTGAGGATCTGAACTGTCAGCAAGAAAGACAGGAGCTGTATGTGCCACAAACCAGAGCACAGTGTCCCGCATAAGCCCATCTTCAAATGATGCCATCTCCTCCCTAGAGTGGCTCCAGTCTGGGTTAGGAGTGGGTCATGTATTCCGAGCTCTCTGCTACTCCTGCAAACACAGCAATGGTGCCTTCTCATGCTCATCTATACTGAGCCTAGGGAGCAGCCAGAGGTCATACTCATGGGAATTCAGACTCAGTTCAATCTGCTATCCTGTAGCCCATGAGTCTGGACTCAACTTTAGTGGTCAATGCCAGTGGTTTATTTCCTGGACAAGACTTTAAGAATGTTAGTGACACATTGTATGCCCTTGGCTGGCCTTCACTCTAATAGCCCTGAGTGACTATTCCAGCCTGCACCCAGGGATTCAGATCAGCATTGGCCAGAGCAGGCTCTTTGCTACCTGGTCCTATAGCTCACCCCCACTGTAGTTCATGTGTCCTGGCTGCTGCAGCTGCTCCAGAAGCTACCAGATGTCTTCCCACAGAATCCTGTAGTCCCTGTGGGCTCATCCACAGACATCTCACACTCTCCCTGCTGGGAGTTAGGCTGGATGCCTGCTGTGTGGGAGCTGCCTTGCCTTGTGGAGCAGAGTCAGAAGCAGTGGAGGAGATGTTGTCTGTTGCTCTTAATGTCCTCAGTGCCCAGGGCTTGCCTGTGGTGTGGTTGTGGTCCAGCTCCAGTTAATCACTGATATAAATTCAGCCCGTAGAAGCTGCGTACCCCATGAGGCACAGGGAGGACCATAACTGAGGGGGAACCATGCAATCCAGGACCCTGTGGGGATCAGGGAATATTCCAGGTCCCCTCTCACGCAGGATGCAAGGCTAGGAGCTCTGTGTGCCCTGACACAGGGGCATGGGACCGTGACTCCCATGAAATGCTCCTTCATACCTATTACATCATCAGCTTTGAGAAGGTCTTCCTCAGTAAGAACATTCCACACTGCTTGCCTCTGCCATCTGGCTCTCTTTTCCAGGGCTGCATGCCCTCAGGAACATTGACATGTCTTCTATGAACATTAATATTCTGTTAAATCATTTTGATAAACAGTTCTCAGCATGATATCTGTGTCCAGAATTAGTCATCAGCAATTCTCACGGGGACAGGGAATCAAAATCTTCCCCCTGCTGTTCATCCTCCTCTTTCTCCTCCTCTTCCTTCTCTTCCTCCTCCTCCTCTTCTTTCTCCTCCTCTCTTCATCTTCCTCTTCCTCCTCCTCCCCTACCCTCCTCGCTCTCCTCCTCCTGCTGCTGCTGTGCCTAATGCTGCTTCTGCTATTGTTGCTACTCCTGTTGCTGCTGTAGTTTCTGCTGGTGTCTTTTCCATTGCCATGTGTCTGAAATCACCTACTGTTTATACTGAGGACATGAAAGAATTTTCAGATGACACTGTGAAATAGACAAGACAATTTATTCCAAGCAAAAAAGACAGTGAGGTAGAATTCTTAGCTTTCCATTTGGGGCTTTGTTTTGCCTTACTATATTATAACTTCTTTTTTCTACTTCTCAGTTGAGGTCTTTGAAATAAAACATTTAGAACTACTACCTATAAAATTCAATAGATCACTAGGTCTTAGGAACAAAAAAAAAACCAGTATGCAAAACAATATGCATGCATGCAGGATTCTGACCATCAACTATAACCCACAAACTAGGTTGTTGATACTTATTCAATGACAAACCTTGTTAATTAGTTTTGAGGCTTAATGGAATGGGATGTTACATTTGAAAACATAAGACTCTCCTCTGCAGCACTTGTGATTGATGACCACATGTGAAAAGATCAGTAGCCCCTGGAGGAGTCCATGAGCCCATGACCCTCTAGTCCTCACCCTGTGGGAGCTATTGGCCTAAGGGGGAGCTGGAGTCCATCTGAAGGGATGGGCCAACTAGAAAACTCTGTAGAGTGTGGAACTCATCAATCCTATTGGGTCCCTGCTGGGAAGAGGAGAAATCAAGAAGAGGGAGAAGGCTTGGTGTTGGGGAAACCTCATAAAGAACTTAGAGCAGATACAAGGTAAGAATTGTGGGGAAAATGGAAACCAGAGACAGAGGAAGGACCAGCATAGAGCAAACTGAAAAGGACAAAGCACAAAGGTACCTGGGCTATGCCTGCTGCTTGTTCTCTGGACTCTCCCTGTGGCTCATTTCTGGGGGGAGATTCTGTTCTGCCCCAGGCGAGGTTTCTTTCTCCTTGGCATGCAGCAACACAGCTTTATCAGGGCATTTGCTATATTCCTGGTCCACCCCTTAAAACCTCTGTGCCGGACCCTGCTGGGGATGGGCTTATCCTCTAATGGGGCTCTGTGGGAGAGTGGGTTGTCTTCTTTGATTTCCTTATTGCTACTCTTCTCAGTGAAGATGCTTGTTGTTTGAATGCATGGGACACTCACGGCACATTTGTGATAGTGGTCCTGTGTAGGTGTCATCGGTAGAGGCCTGAGACGACCAGCCACAGTGGATCTTTTGCCTCCTTTTGGATGAGCATTCTGGCCATAGTGAGATACGTGACCATGGGAGGATGACACCCGCAAGGTGCCAAGGACTGGCAGGCTTCCACTCCTCTTTGGTTCTAATCTAAAAGCAGCAGCAGGATCAAGGCTAGGAAATGGGGCTACAACGGGACTCACTTGCTGTGCCTGGGCTGTGCAGCCATCCCCCTGGAGAGCCTGCTTTTGTAGAAAGAAATAAGTTGCCATTTCCTCATTATATTTTCTTTGTTTTAAAGAGTGTTTTACTACAGAGGCTTGGAATCCAATGCTTTTCATGGCATCCAAAATGGCCGGGTCTGGTGTGAGGGGAAGCATTTCTTCATAGGGACCTATCAATCCGTTCCAGTGTTCTTTGAACCAAGGGTGTTTCATCGCCTTTCTTGCTGTTGGTCTAAAGTTGGGATTTACCCTCAGTAATTTACTAAGGAGGTCCTCCAGTTCTTTTGAAACCCCACAGGGAGCAGGATATACCCCTGCCACTACTTGTCTTTGCAGTTCTTGGATGATCACTGAATCAAATGGGAGCTTTCCCACTACCATACAGTACAAGACCACTCCTATAATCCACATATCATTCTTCGGCCCGTCATACCGATGGCCAAGGAGGAGTTCAGGGGAACCAAAAGAGTACGTGCCGCAGTGGTGGTTTAGCATTTTTCCAGGTTGAAATTGGGTGCTAAGCCCAAAGTCGATGACTTTGACCTTTTTGTTTTTATCAATCATTATATTGTCCAGTTTGAGGTCTCGGTGAACAATCCCCTTTCCATGGCAGTAGCTCACTGCTGACAATATCTGTTCAAATATTTGCCGGGCCTCATCCTCCTCTATGTGCCCTGACTCTCTGATGTACTGGTAGAGTTCTTGGCCTTCCACCAGCTCCATTATGAGGTATATTCTCGTTTCCTTTTCAATAACTTGTATGAGAGACACTATGTTGGGGTGGTTGATCTTTCTCATTATGTTTGCTTCCATCATGGCTGGCTGGAACCACTGCTTGTCCTTTCGCAGAACTTTGACAGCCACCGGGGTTCCTGTGAGCCGGTGGTGGGCCAGGAGGACTTTGGCGTTGCCCCCTTGCCCAATTGTCCCCAATACTTGGTATTGGGAATGGAAGTTGCCCTCCTCAGAGATACTGGGCTCGGGTGTAGGGGTTGGTAACTCCTCCTCAGTCTCTGTAGGCATTTTATCAGTACTAATGCTACCTAAAAATAACAAAAATGGAATCAAATAATGAAAAAGATGGAGCAATATAGGAGCTAAAATTACACTTGTGGTACCTAAAAGAAACAAACAAAAGAAAAAGAAAAAAACAAACAAAGACAAAGTAAAAACTAGACTAGAAAAATAGAGCAAAATTATGAAAAAGTTAAGGGGAAAATATGAAGTCATAAGTAAAAGCCACCCAAATAACCAACCCCAAAAGAGAAAGCCAAGAGCACACACATACTAAATGCAATGATGAAAATAAAAATCGTCATACTACAATAGGATTGGAAGGCCAAAGATGGTCAATACTATGAATAGATGTTCATTGAAGAAAAAAAAACAGATGAAAGAAACGAGAGGAGAAAGAATTAGTATAAGACAAAACAAACAAATATAAAAAGCCAACACTTAAGGGAAAACTCCATTGAATTTCAGGACCTAGTGATCCACAAAAATCCACAACTCTCCAGAGCAAAATACTGAAAATTAAAATTAACCAGCCACAAGGAATAAGGCAGTTAAATATCAGTGAATAGTAAACCTTAAACAAAGGCCGAAGAGTCAAAGTGTCACAAAGGGCAAATTTGTATCAAGTCTAAGCCAATGATTGCTTGTACTCAATAAATAGAGAAACAGGAATAATGTAAAAGGATGAAACCGCAGGACATTGAAAATGGAGATAGAGTGAATCATCCGACTGCAGAACCGTAAATAATCAAAGCAGTAATATAGCATGTGAGAACATAAAAACCACTAAAAAATGAAACCAGCAATCCATAATAAATAAATAAATAAATAAAACAAAAAACAAAACCCCAATAAGGAAATAGCCAGTGGCGTGGCAATATATGACCTAATTCTTTCTCTTCAAGTCATCCAAAAATCAATCAATCAAACAAGAAATAGGCAGCCAGCCATCTCCATAGGCCTTTAAACTGATATTATGGGGTTGGCATACCAAATGCCTGGGAGCGACTGGTCAGCCAGCCCAGATACTTGGGCAGCTGCAGGCCAGTGAGAGAGCCTGTCTTGAAAATAAGGTTGAGAACCTACCTCAGGAACAGCAGCCAGGGTGACTTCTGGCCTCTACACTCTCTTGCACTGAGGTGCAGGTAATATAGATAAAGGGGCAAAAGGGGATGGGCACGTGCACAAAGAGACACACACACACACACACACGCACAAACACACACACACGGGCACTCACACAGGCACAGGCACACACACAGGCACACACACAGAAATACACAGAAGTGAACTTATACTCACACAAACTCTTACAAAAACCCAGATTCACACAAATCACGCATACTTACACACAAGCAAAGCTGGAAAAACACACGTCAGACACATACACACATACACACAGGGATACACATACGCACAAGAAGACATACACACATACAAACACATACACACATACAAACCTGTAAACTCACACACTCCTACATATACAGACAAACACACAGGCAAAAGTGTACACGCACTCACACACAGGCCAATCTGTCAACACACACTCTCTTACACACACTGATACATACACATATACACAGTACAGTAAAATTCGATACAACCACACACAGCTCACTAGATACAACCAAGTCGCAGAGGGCTCCACTCCACACCTCCTCTCAAAGCACTCAAAGAATTCCAGGCCTGGCAACAGCTTAATATGTGTTTGCTGGGCCGCCTCACAATCGCTCCTCATGAGGTCACAATAGGACCTGTCAACATGGTTGGGAAGGACTCTGAGACCGTGGCTTCTATGGGCTATGGAAAGACTTTAGGCTGTTAGAAATAAAACCCTGTAAGATGTTTAGCTGTCCATAGTTCTCTGTTTTGAATGTTTACTCTGCATCCTGCTTTAAAGTCCTCATGTCTACACTCAGGGTGTCACGTTATCTTTGAATTCTGAAGAATTAGCCTCAAACTGATGGTATAGTTTTCTTTTTTTAAAGACAAAGCTGTTTCTAAACTGACCCATCAAGAGGACACTGTTCTCATAAATCCTTAGAAAGGCTCTAGGTTATCATCAAACACCTGAGACAAAGCTGCAGGACTAGGCAGAGACTTGAGTTTGAATCCCCCAAACGCCTAATGGTTGCATCAGCAAAGCTCATAAGCTTTCTCTGTGGAGAAGTTAACATGGACCAACAGATTAGAGGGCCAGAGCCCCAACCCATGCTGGGTGGACACTCTCCTCTGACATCCAACACAGAGATCTTTGTACAGAGATCAGGAGAAGGCTTCTCTGAATAGCTGTGCAGAGCACCTCAGGCTCAGGGACTCAGGACTGACACCCATAGAATGCTGTAGAGGAACCCTTTGTGATTCAAGGGCTCATCTGCCTGGGTCCCTGAGCCTCTAGAGATGATCCCAGGACTGGGCTGTCTCTGCTTATGGGCTCAGACAGGGAGGTGCCAGGGGGTTTGCCCTTGGCTCCTGGGAGTAGAGCAGTTTTTCTTTCCCTGTCCCTGCTTTTTGAACTTTTCTTTCCTTGGGAAAATGGAAGGACTGGAAGAAGTCTGGCTATGGAGAGTGAGGCTGGCTGGGAAACTGCTCGCTGTTCTCCATTGTCATCCTGCTGGGGGTTTGGAGTTGTTGGCAGGTTAGCCTCTCCACCATTCCAATCTGCTTCTCTCCATTTAATCCATGCATCTCTGTCTCTTCGCTTCGTGACATGGTTGCACAAGACCTACCTGTAGCTGCCACTCCAGGGCATAAGTCCCTCAGTGAGTGAATTCCAGATGGTTCTGTCTAGAGAGAAATTGTACAGGGTCGTTGCTCAGTATGTAGGAACATGGAAGAGGATACTGCACTGCACCCAAACACATTTCATATAACATCAATCCACATACTCTGGTACTCATCGGTTCTATTTACACCTTTCGCGATTACTGCTATTCACTGTACTGTGAAGTGTGAATTTTTATTATGTTTCACTTCTGCAAAGGAAGAGACAGTGTTTAGCACTGGAGATTCCAAAGGCCAAGCTGGAAGGGAGGCCTTGACACACAGGTGTGCTCCTGGGAAATAGCTCTTTCATAAAACTCCCCGTTGAATCCCATGATGTGTGGATTGCTCTATGCCCTATCTAGGGTTGACCTCAGTGTGTGTGTGTATATATATATATATATATATATATATATATATATATATATATATATATATATATATATATTAACTTGAGTATTTTTTATATACATTTCCAGTATTCCCTTTCCCAGTTTCCGTGCAAACGTCCCCTTCCTTCCTCCCCATCCTCCCCCCCTTGTCGCCCTCCTCCCAACAATCTAGTATCTAGTTCACTGGGGGTTCAGTCTTAGCAGGACCCAGGGCTTCCCCTTCCAATGGTGCTCTTACTAGGATATTCATTTTCCATGTTCCCTTCCCCAGCTTCCAGACTTTAGATGACTGGATGCCCTGACTGATTTTTACACAGGATAAAAGTCGGCTACATTTGTGTTTGATTATTAACAGTGCCTCTGGAACTAAACTCAGATCATCAGCTATTCCTTTCACCTCTGAACCATCTCAAAAGCACACACTATATATTCTGTTCTGTCCTCAGTGTACCATGTATTGCTATAATCACCAGCATTGTTAAAGCAAGCCAAAGGAGATTTATGAAATCTTCAGATTTTGAAATTTACATTCTCACATAGCTTGTGCTACACATCATTAATCCCCCTTTCATGAGAGAGAACGTCTCTTTACTGTCCAAACCACCCTTGTGCACAGGGTGAGTTTTAGGACAGCTTCAGTTTGTGGTAACACTCTGTCTCAAATTAAGCACACAACAGCAACAACCCAACCACACTCACACAGAAACACATGCATGGAACACACACACACACACACACACACACACACACACACACACACACACACACACACACACAGCACTTTCCAGTTGCTACCCTTCCCATTCCTCAAGTGAGCATTCAGTGTAACTGTACTTTAATCTCACCTACCTCAGTCCTTCCAGTCTGTAGGCTTCTCTTAAACCCTCAGGAATTGGCAACTGACATCAGGCCGGTTTCTGCTTGCTGGTGGGGAAATTGGGTTGTGTTGCTTTGTTAATCTGTACTCCCTCAGCCAACTTCCCCAGGCCCTGAGAAGTTTCCATTAACCTCCTTCAGAGTACTTCAGTGTTTTTAAGTCATACTCAACAAAGTAAGAAACCATTTGGTTTGATTGCAGCATTTAGGATTGTGTTGAGTAGGTACCAGCAGAATGTACACTGTTTATGAAGTAGGTCTGTGAGTAAGGGCTAGGTGTAATTTTATCTGCTGAGTGAGTGAGCGTTTGCTCCATATCGTTACCCATTTTGGCTTCTGTGGTATTTTTATTCCTATAGACTAAACGGTTTGAGTTTGTGTTGGCTTCTTCTCTGATTTCAGTATCCAGCACCTCTGAACTTATCCTATAAGTATGACCAGATTAACAGGGCTGTTGATTTTCCATGGAGATGCTTGTTTACATTTTTACTTAATCCACATCTTATGTTCAAGAGGAGGGAGAGCAGCTTGCTGGCTTTGCAGCAACACACATTGACCCAGAGTGAAGGTTCTCTCTGTTACTGATTCGAATTCCTGAATCATCATGACATTTTGCATGAGCTATCCTCCACTGTCTCGGACATTTGAGTACTCCTTTCCCAGTTGCTGACTCTGTTTGGCAAGACTCAGGAGGTGTGCCCTTGCTGGAGAAAGAGTGCCAGTGGGGCTGGGCTTTGAGGTTTTAGTGCTCTGCACCACTCCCTGTGCACTGTCTGCTTTGTACTTGTGAATCCAGATGTGAGTCCTCTGCTTCCTGCTCCTTCCACTGTGCCCTGTCGTCATAGAACTTAACCTATGGTAACAGGTGGTCTGTGAAATAGGATCACTAATCGCCTACATGTTTTATAGTTTGCTATGCTCATGGCATTTCTGTCACAGAAATACAAAGGTAACTAATGCAGAAGGGGATGTGATAGAGCGGACTCTTGCTCTGTGATACCTGACCATGCCAGTTTGTGTTTGTTACTTGTTTTGGAAAATATGCAAGAATTCAGAACTTTGAACTAGAAGTTGCCCAGTGCTCTAAGAAGAGTTTAATGGGGTATACTGGCAGGAGCTTGGGAGTCAGGAGTGCCAAGACCTATCCAGAATGTGGAAGCCCAGGACCAGGGGATTCAGAAGGCAATAATATTTGTAACTGGCCTGGGATAATTTGTATGATGCTTTTACAAAAATGTGGCTTCCTTCAGCCCACATCCTAAAAACCTACCTGAGGCTAAATTAAAAAGTAATAAACAAATTTCTTCGATGAAAATTTGAAGAGAGCCCAGTATGGCCTCTGTTATACTGAGGTTATAGGACTTCAATGAAAAAGAGCAAATGGGGCAAATAGAAATGCAAAATGTATAGTTTACAGAGAAGAAGACACTGGGAAGATTAATATTATAGCCAATGCCTAGGCCAGAAGAGAGCCTGCAATTACTTAGGACATTAGAACCTTAATAAGAGGCCATGTCTCCTCAGGTGATGACATCACTCAATTAACCTCGTAATCTGTGGTAGAAAGTGACTTACTTAGGGTTTTCCTGCTATTAACAGACACCATGACCAATGCAAATCTTATAAGAAGAACACTGCATTGGGTTTGGCTTACAAGTTCAGCAGTTTGGTTCATTATCATCAAGGTGGGAGCATGGCAGCATCTAGGCAGACATGGTACAGGAGGAGCTGGGTGTTCTACATCATCATCTGAAGGCCGCTACTAGAAAACTGATTTTCATGCAGCTAGGACAAGGAACATCTACAGTGACACACTTCCTCAATCAAGGCTACACCTATCCAATGAGGGCTCATCTGCAAAGAGTCCCACTCCCTGGGCTGAGCATATTCAAATCAACACAGGAACATTAGGCATTTTCAGTTCCTGAAATCACCTGTGATCAGAAGCTGTTGCTACTGTGGGTCATGGGGCCCAGCGCTTTCCAGAAATCAGGCATCTTCTCATGTACTCTCATCAGTCACTGGGAGTAAGGAAGCTCAGCAAAGGACTGCTGTGTGGGCTGAGACAGCTGAGAAAGTCTGCTTGGGAAGGTGTGTCAATCTTCATCTCCACATGGAGATAGCATGGGGGTTACCTGACCTTACCTGACCAGTTTCCATGTTTGGTACCCCTGGATCATATTCATTGTCAGGTAGGAAAGTGTTATTTGGCACCCAATGTCATGCTGTGCTTATCATGTACCCAAAGTTGATAGATGACTTAAGAATGTAGGCTTGAAAGGTATCCAGTTTCTAATCTGGGAAGGAGAACAGCAGGCCTGAGAGGAACAGGCCTCATGTGCAGAGGGATGTACCATCTGTACATGGTTGGGAGAAGCTCAGAGAAGGTTAGTCAAAGCTGTCTATCCAGTAGAGGTTAGTTAACTGTGGAAACTATCACTAACAATAAAGGTAACTTTGAACTCTGAGGAAGAGAAGGTTTGTTGCCATTGTTTGTGGACCATGCTTCAGAGGTGATGAGACACAGAGAAGCTGTGTCTTGGGTTCATGCCAGGAAGCATGCTAGCTGAGCACTTCACATCTTAAGTTGTGTAGGTCGTCAGGGCCCTTACACAAAGGTGATCTAGTGACAGTTTCGTGCTTTGTTTGTAGCAATCACATGAATTTAAATTTCCTACTTGTTCTTGTTCTTAAAAACTCACTGATTACTTTTAGCTGAGACTCCTGGGAGACTTTTCTCTCACATGCTGTAAGTTTTAAAGATTTGGTGATTAACATAAATAACTATTCATAGGTCAACACAGGGCCCACACTGACCTCACCTTGCTATCTGGAACTGTTACTCCTGAGCCAAGGGTCTCAAGGGTCTCTGCCTCAGAAAGAAATGTGGAAAAGTGATCTCATAATCTATTCACTTTCCTTGTGTCATCCAGAATATCTGCTAGAATGAGCGGATCCTTCCCTGCTCAGGGCAATGTAGATACTGCTTCCCCAGGAGGAAAGAAAGGGCCATGTCCTCCCTCCGTGGGACAGCCCCTGATGTTCACTGTAATGTCACCCAACAGTCCCACCTTGAATCTGCTGTTCCACTTGAGCATGGAGACTCCCTTTTATTCTGGGAGATAAATAGGAATCTCCAGCTAGGAACAGTGGTCTAAACATGAGGTTAAGTGAAGGCAGTGAGAATGATGTATACACACTAAGGGTTTCTGATTGAATGATTCTGAACTTAATGTACTTCCTACTAGAGTCATCTGTAAGTGACATGTAAGCTTTGTATTAAAATGTACCTTTAGGTCCAAGATTTCATGGTAGGACAATGCCCTACTTGCTTTTAAAGATATCCTAAAAACTGGATAGAAAAGAGAAAATACAGAACAGAAAATGTTCCTAGGTGTACAAGACTGGTTTACATGTGCAAGTCTCTGTGCTCAACGTGAAGAGCACACAATATGCCTTAGAAAATAGATGATAAGCACTCCCTTCTCTCTCTCTCTCTCTCTCTCTCTCTCTCTCTCTCTCTCTCTCTCTCTCACTCACTCTGTTTCTACCTCTCCCCCTCTCATGGGTGGTTGTGTCCGTGTCTGTGAGTGTGTGTGTGTGCATGTGTGTGTGTTTCTGTGTCTGTGTGTCTGTCTGTCTCTCTCTCCTTCTCTCTCTCTCTCTCTCTCTCTGTGTGTGTGTGGTGTGTGTGTGTGTGTGTGTGTGTGTGTGTATGTGTGTGTGAGAAACTGAAGGTGAGCTCAGGGTCTGCATGACCCAGTTGGAACTAGAATCCCATGTTGATTGACTCCCACCTTGACAAGTATCATGTTGTTGGGATGACCAGCATGTGACTATTGGGACAAGATAGAAGTATTTACAAAGCCAACAGTTTTGACCAATTTATGCGAATTAGGGCAGATTTGAGAGTACACTTAAGAGTTTTAAACTTTGTTTGAAAAAACAAAAAACAGTGTTCTTGGAATAGTTTCTTTGGAGTAGAGCGCATAAGGCCAAATTTTAACTGATTGTTGGTGAGCACCTGTGGGTTTTTGTGTTCCTTATGTAGTATCCCTTAGGTTTGGGTCAGACAATGTAAACCTTATCATTTCCACTGTTGTTAACATCTCAAATGATGTCCCACGTCCTAGGTGCCAATCCACAAATGCCCACTCCTACATCTTTTCCCTCCTCCCTCCATTTTGCCACTATGATGCTGCTCCTAAACTCACCCAACTTTTCAAAACCCACCACTCCAGCCTCCTCCTATGTTCGAGCATCACATCTCCACAGGACCAAGGGCCTTCCATCCCATTGGTTTCAAATAATGCCATCCTCTGATATATATTGGTTGGTGGTCTATTTTCTGGAAGCTCTGGGTCATCAGCCAGCATATATTGTTCTTCCTCTATTGCAGGACTCCTCTGTCACAGGACATCCACTGTTTAAGCACCACCACTACCTCAGGAAGTCCACTGTCTGTGTGTCAACTCCACTGTTACAGGACCACAAGTGTCTCAGCACTTCAACTATCACAGCACTTCTACTGTTCAGGAGCTCAAGAGTCTCAGCATCTCAAGTGTCACAGGACCTCCTTTGTCCAAGAACTGGACTGTCCAAGCAATACTGCTATTGCGGGACCTCCACTGTCACAGGATTTCCACTGTAGGAGCACTACAACTGTCTCAGGACACCCACTGTCCTATCACCTCCACTATCCCAGGAATTCCACTGTCGTAGCACCACCCGTAGCAACTAAAGTGTTTCAGGACATCATCTGAAGCAAGATCTCCCATGATTCTGCAACTTCACTGCCCCAGGATCTCTACAGTGACAGGAATACCCCTGTATCAGCATTTCCAATTTTGCAGGACCTCCACTGTAGCAGAACCTTCAATTGTGCAGCAGCTCCCCTGTATGTAGATTGACCTCCACGATCTCAGTGCCTCCACTTTCAAAGGACCTTCACTGTCACAGAACCGGCGCTATTTCAGTGCCTCCACTGTCGCAGGACCTACCTCTTCACAGGATCTGCACTGTTGCAGCAACTGTAATTTCAATTTTTCAAAGTCATTGCTGGTTATTAGATTTCAGGCTGAATGAAATGAGATGTTACTTTTGAAAGCTTAAGAATTTGTTCTATACCTCTTGTGATAAATGCCGTGTGTGCTAGGACCAGTAAAGTATGGAAGACTTCTTCAGCTCATACCACTCTCCACCTCACTTTGTGGAAGCTGGTGTTTTTAGAGTGTGATAAACTTCAGGTGAATGGATGCATTCAGCTGCACCACGCTCTAGAGTGGGCTACACAGCAGTCATATTGAGTCCTTGCTGGGAAGAGAAGAAATCCAGAAGAGGGAGAAGGCTTGGGTTGGGGGAAGAATCATAAAATACTTAGAGGATATTAGAAGGTAAGAATTATGGGGAACTGGAAAACAGAGCCAAAGGAAGAATGAGCACAGAGCAAACTGGGAAGGACAAAGTACAAAGGCACTTGGGTTTTGCCATCTGCGTGTTCTCTGGACAATCTCCCTGGGCCACATTTCTGGGAGAAAACTCTTCCCCCACCCCCTTGTAAGGTTTCATTCTTGAAGGAAAGCAGCAACACAACTTCATCAGTGAATTTCCCCATTGGAATTGGTTCATCCTTTAATGCCTCTGGGAAATCCCGAGCTGGGGAATGTCCTGCTCTCTGCTGAGAGACAGCAGGAAAGTAGGTCGTCCTCTGTTTTCTCGTTGCTACAGCTCTTCTAAGTATGGCTGATTGTTGAGTGAAGACACAGGATACTTCTGGTGTGTATGTATGCTTTGTTCACTGTGGGTGTTGTTGGGAGTGTCCTGAAAAGAAGGGCATGCCCAATGGCACTTCTGCTTCCTCTTTGACTAGCCTTATGATCATAGGGAGACACTAGGCCATTGGAAGATGAGGAGAGCAATGTGTCTAAGTTGTGTTCACTTCTATTCCTATTTAGTCCTAGAGGGAAATCAGCAAGGGTGTGAGGAATGCTGCTGTGCACTGACTGTGTGGTGTGAGGAATGCTGCTGTGCACTGACTGTGTGCTGTGAGGAATGCTGCTGTGCACTGACTGTGTGCTGTGAGGAATGCTGCTGTGCACTGACTGTGTGCTGTGAGGAATGCTGCTGTGCATTGACGCTGCCTTTTTTCTTTTCTCCCTACACCTGCATCCTTCTGGTGGCTCAGGTTGGACAACTAGGTGCCCATGACCAACTCCTCATTGTGGATGGATTTAGTCTGGTTGGACTTTCTCAGGAAAGGTATGACTAATTGGTTACTTTAAAGCTGATTGGTTAGTCTTACTGTATTGAAGTGATATTTTGCTTTTTATTTTGAAATTTGAATTCAAAAAGAAGTGCTGTAAAAGCTCTTTGTGTTTACTCATCTTCCCCTATAATCCTAGTTGTTAGAGCACATGAATCTCATTTGTGTTCACTCATAAGAATGTATATTCTTTAGAGTATTTCCTTAAATAATTATATAAATATGTACACTTATACTTAGAGCTTGTAAAATGTTTAAATATCTTAATGTTAATGTTATAGAATAGAATATATTTACCTTTTTTATAATTAATTGTCATAAGTGATGTGGACAGGACATAATCTTCTGAAAGCCTGGTTTATTTCCCACACAGCAACCGGGTTGAGGAACCTAAGCACAAGTATTCTGAACATAGACTCTACTGTGACAGTGACCGCTGTTTCTTTTCTACCTAAGGCAGCTGAACTCATGACTAGTACCAGTTCCACGGTTACCCTGGAAGTTGCAAATCAAGACATCCTCTCTCACTGCCTGTCCACCTTTCTTACCAACCCATTGTCCTCCATGGTGCAGAGAGGTAAGAGCTAGTGACTCAAGCCAGGTTAGCCAATATATAGTAATCCTGTATTGAGATATGGCTCCTCCTAAAAGTTATCAAAATCTGGGGCTTGAAAGATGGTTCAGTATTTTACAACACCAGTGTTAGCTCACAATTGCCCCTAATTTCAGGGGATTTGAAACCTTCTTCTAAGTTCTTTGGACACCAGTCAAACATTCATGTGCACACATGCTGGGCAAACACTCATACACATAAATTATATTTATAAAGAGAGGCCCTAAAAGTCCCATGTAGTAGCTCCTACCACAGCTCTTGCTCAGCTCTTCAAGGAAGAAGTTAGTTGAGACTGAGTGCATGATGCTGAGAAATACTTCTGGATCATGATCCAGATCAGATCTGATGGTACAGTTTCCTAGATACATTCACAGTCTGTTAAGTGCAGTATTGTGAACTCTCTTCTGACCCTGACTCAGCTGTGGAACCTGCACACCCTAGCCCTGACCTTTGTAGCTGGAGTATCAACAACAGTATCAGCATCTGACAGCCTAGAATCCTGTTTACTAAAGCGTAGGACAGGAAACAATCCTGGCTAGACCATGTGTTGGCATGTTAAAGCAGAACACCATTTACTAACTCAAAGAGGGACGTGGGTAACAAATGAGTCCCAGGTGAGCAGACAGGAAGACTAAACTGTGAACAGGTGTGGATAATCACACCAGGTGACAGCACCATGTGATGCTGTCATTCTGATGGATAATAATATGTGTGTTATCAGGTGAGAGAAGAGAAGTTGAGTGCTTTTTAAAAAATACTCTAAAAAAGGTTACTTTGTTATTTACAAATTACAATTCAGGTGTTGAGAAAAAAAATAAGGTCAGTTTCCCCCATAGATACTTATTAAGTAAATGAAATGTTTTTCTAGACACAATATATGTAAAAGCTTTTAAAAATGTTCATATAAAGCTATTTGTGGTGGCATGTACCTTTAATGCCAGCTCTAAGAATGCAGAAAGAGGCAGATTTCTGTTAGTTTCCGGTGCCCCTGTCTGTGTAGTGAATTCCAGGCCAGCCTCAAATATATAGTGAGACCCTAGGCTATGGTTTCTTCTGATTGCTTGGTTGTTTTTGCATTTTTACGCTAGTCAAAGAATGTATATAAAGATCACCCTATTGTACCAAGAGCAGTTATTAAATATAAGAATTTTAGACGCATACTTTGAAGCTCTTCAAGTCTTAGAACCAGTAAGAGGGAGAGAATGAATGAATTGGCTTTGGTTTCAGTTTCAGATCGTTATGGCTCAGGTAAACCCAGAGCACAGAGTGAAGTTTTTATGAGTTTTATTTTTCTTGGATATTTTATGAATTCACATTTCAAACGTTATCCCCTTCCCATGCTCTCCCAACCCCCTGCCTCTGCTTCTATGTGGATGCTCCCGCTCCCACACACCCATTCCCATCTCAGTGCTCTGGAATAAGGATGCTTGCATGTAACCATTGCACTGAATAGGGGGACCCCAATGGAGGAGTTAGAGAAAGGACTGAAGGTGCTGAAGGGGTTTGCAACCCCACAGGAAGAACAACAATATCAACCAACCACAACCCACCAGAACTACCAGGTAGCAAACTATCAACTAATGAGTACACATGGAGGGATCCATGGCTCCAGCCACATGTGTAGCAGACGATGGCATTGTCCATCATCGATAGGTGGAAGAGTAAAGGTTTTGAGCTCTATAATAATTCAGCTCAAAACGGCTCCCCAGAGAGTCCTCAAAAGCCTTGGACAGAGCACAGTGATGCAACGAATCTGCCTGGTAAAGACAGGCTGATGAAAAACAGAGCAGATCACCTTTTCAGCCCCAATGTGACAAGAGGAGGCACTCTCTAAGTCACCTTGTAACCCAGAAGCCAGTGAGGCACATTGTACTTCGATCATTGTTGTTTTCATAGAGGTCTCAAATTAGTCCAAAATTAGGATTTTACTTGAAAACCCCTTGACCTTATAGATCAAAATGCACTGTAAATGTGTCTTCAAAAAAGTGTCAGGTTTCCAAGGTAGTGGAGATCATTTTTACACTTAAAAGGCTGGCTAACAAAGTAGTGAGGATGGAATATCCTGAATAGGGACCCCAACCTCCAAAAGGCTTCAACCTCCAAAAGGCTTCACGTATTTACTCTCATGTCTCTAGCACAGATCTCATCTGGTCCTGGAGAAAGTCCTTATCCTGGTCTGTGGTGTCAGGAGACTTGTAGGGGTGCGTGAAGCCGACTTCTGGTACATCTTTGTCTCTGGCTCAGTGCTAAACATCCTGCCCTCAGTGTATGATGGGTATGACATGGCTCCTGCATTTAAAGGAACATTGTTATGTTTATTTTACTTGTCATTTAATGTGACACTTGGGTTTTTAACACTATTTCTAATAGATCAGCCTCCTATTCCTGAAGAGAAGTGTGCATATACCACTAGAACAGCAGCTAACATCTGTCTCCACTGGAGACCTCTGCACTGAGGTCTGAGATGAGCTGGAACACTTTCTTACTTGTGAAATATCTGACTTCTTTGATACAGTTCTCAACAAATTACATTAACTATCATTCCTGAATTTAGTTCACTGAAGTTTTATTTTTATTACGCTACTCAAGTAAACTAATACTAAATTATTGAATCTGGGAAAATGAGAATTAGTGTAAATGAGTAAATAAGAAAATGTGAAATGTTTTTTATTGAAAGCATAGGGTCAACATTACACTTTTAGCACAGCATTTAAAATACATGCTTTTTAAAAAACCATTTATTTATTTCCTTTATAATCCAATATTAGCCCTTCCTGTCTTCCCAGTAACCTACCATACAAATCTTCCCTCCATCGCCCTTTCCTGAAATGGCAAAGCTCCTTTCGGGGTTTCAACCCCCTTGAATGCTTTTAAAAGATTGTAAAACAGATCCCTGAGGAAAAAGTACGCCTTTTATGCAGGTTTAAGCATCTGATTGTTTATTTCTTTACATTTCACAAGAGCAGACCCCTCAACCTAGACCTGGTAAGGAGCTAAATTGCAGGAGTGACAATGCCACAAACAGCATGCATCAGTGTATAGAAAAATCTTTTTATTCCTTCATAGACACAGGAACAGCTGGCTACTTGGCGGGTGAGCCATAAAGCAGTGTCAGGTCTGGTTATTCACCCATTCCCCAGTTTTTGTTACGTCCTCTGTGAGGAAGAAACATGCATGAAATTTTGCTAACATCTCTGGTGAGTCCCTGAAGTAGTAGAGCTTCCTCTTTTCTTTTCTCAGCCTCTTACCACTTCCAAGGAAGAACTTCAGGAAGAGTTTTACCTACTTGAGCTCCATTGAGTAGAGGCTGGCAAGGGTCTCTAGTGTGACAGTAATATGTGGATCCAGAGCTCCTCATTGGAATCTATGACATCCAGACAGGAGCACCTGAACCCTTCCTCCAAGTCAGTTACCCCTGCTTCCACTCTGACTAAGACTGTTCCTGGCCATTGGGAAACCCCAGCAGAGGTGCTGGCCACCACTGTTACTGTCTCCCAGCCCATATGAACAGACCTCCCTCCACCACCTCCTCTACCACAGGTCCACTACACCAGATTTTGGCGGCATTTTAGTGGATTTGCCCCTCCCACCACCTTCTGCAAACAAGGCAGGATCCCAGTCTGTTCAGGTGGCTGCTGGCTAGCAAAAGAGAGTGAGGAGCAGCAGTGGTGGTCTGAGATATAGAAGGCCTGCCTGGACAAGGAAGCAGAGAGGAAGCACAGGAAGCAGGAGAGGAATGGGTGACAGATGCACTCTCATTCCCTGAACCTGCTTCCTTCTCTTCTTTGACCACACCGACCAAACCAGGAAAACCTTCCACACTGCAGAGGCCCCAAGAAACAGTCATTCTGGTGTTGTAGTCCCCGCAGCAGCCCCCCACTATTGAGCACAGGGATCTGCAGTTCATAACTATCAGTAAAGAGGAGTTGTCCTCTGGGGAGTCTGTCTCCAGACCCATGGAAACAAGATGCCAGGGAGAAGCTGGAGAAGCAACAGCAAATGCACCTTGTGGATATGCTAAGGAGATCCATGAGCTGCAAAACAAGGGGGACGGTAGTGCAGAGGAGAGTGACTGCCTGTGGAAGAATATGCTGGAGTGGCAGTTCCAGAAGAGACTTCAGACCATATTTCTTGTGTTTCTCCCAGGTTCATTTCAGAATACTGTTCAAGAAGCTCAACATTTGACGTTTACATAGTAGAAATTTATAACAACAATGTTTTTGCCCTTCTGGCCTTAGACAGTTCTACAGTGGTGTCTATGGTTAAGTGCCAGGCAGTGAGAACCCAGGAGTGATATTCAGAGGTACAAAGGATGACCTGCAGGTAAGGTGCTCCTGGGGCCCAGTGTCCTAAATGCAGGTCCACAACCTTACAGCTGCCCACTCCAGCTGTGCCTGGGATGGAGCCAGTGCTACCGACCTAGGAGGCATCTCAGGGAGTGTGCTTAGTATGTGCCCCATTGCTTCAGTGCATGACAAGGTTAATCTGCAAGAGCAGCAAGGATTTTAGCCAGCTCGCGTTCTGTATCTGAGAAAGAACATGTCTTTAAGAACATCAATATGCTCACCTCTAGCACATATCAGCTTTATATGTCAACGATATCATAATAAAGCTGTTTAAAACATAAAAAGTTATAGGGTAGCTCAAGTCTAGGATGTACTGACCCTGAGTATTATATCTAATTACACACACATACCCACACACACACACACACACACACACACACACACAGAGAGAGAGAGAGAGAGAGAGAGAGAGAGAGAGAGAGCGCTAAAAAAAGTTGGAAAAATTAACAAATCTTAAAAATATATAAAATACTGTGTAATTATTAAAAGTCTGTATGAGAGTCAATGTTTTTCGCCTCGCATTGAGGAAGGGGCTTAGAGAAATGAATTATCCCCCTCCAACCTCCAAAAATATACGCACACACACAATCAATGACATGTGTAATTGTACCAGGAAATACCCGTATTTTATAGAATGCCATAATGGAAAGTAAGAACCATCTTTTTCGTTAAGGGTTGCCAATATATTCTTTTTTCAAGGTGTGTGCAGCCGTGCCAGTCTTGTTCACCATGGGATGGAAGAGGTCCCTGACCTGTGAGCCTAGAGGTGACCAGGTGCTCCATTCTGAGACTGAGAGAGGCAGGATGCCCACTCAAGGGTCCATAGCAGGGAAGGTTTTCAAGCTATGTACAGTGTTGGAAAAGCCTACACAGGGCATACAGTTAGCAGTGATGTGTTTGCAGGGAGTCCAAGGAACCAGCTTTGTACTGATGCAGGTGGGCAAGCATTTATCATCCACCTTCCACTCTGACAGCAATAAGAGTATTGCTTAAGTTTTATTTCATAGATTTGATCCCTGACCAAAATACCAAAAACTGCACCCTTAACGATGTAGCAAATACAATAGTGGATACTAGGCCAAGAACCTTTGACTCTTCTAATACCATTGTGTATTTCAGAGCAAGGAAGGAGAGGTATCAATGGACAGCAGTCTGCTTTCCCCACGAGTGCTCTACCACTGAGTTAGTAGCCTGAGCCCTCCTCACCTTTAGAAAAAGGGTGTGACTAAGTTGTCCATGGTGACCTTGAACTCATGCTGTAGACCAGGCTAGCCTTGAACTTCTGATCCCCCTTCCTACTGAGTGTCTTGATTGTCTGGTATTACAGGCCCATTTCTCTACAGTTGACCAGCTTGCTTGCTTCCTCCTTTCTTTTCTTCTCCTTTTTATCTCTCTCTTTCTTTCATTCTTCCTTCCTTCCTTTCTCTCTCTCTCTTTCTCTCTCTCTCTCTCTCTCTCTCTCTCTCTCTCTCTCTCTCTCTCTCTCTGCCTTTCTTGATTTTTCGTTCTTTCTTTCGTTCGTTCTTTCATACTTTCCTTCCTTTCTTTCATTCTTTTCTTTCTTTCATTCTTTAACTTTCTTTTCTTCCTTCTTTCATTCCTTTGTTCCTTTCTTTTAAGATTCAATTATTTGAGTGGTCTATCTGCATGTACATCTGTGTGTCCAAAGAGGGCATCAGATCTGATTATAGTTAGTTAGTATCCATAATATGGTGACTGGAATCAAACTCAGGACCTTTGAAAGTGCAGCCAGGCTCTGAACCACTGAGCCTGCTCTCCAGCCCCAGCCCATTTTCTTAAACTTAGCACACTTGGTTCACATGAGAATTGTCTGTCCATGAGCAAGATAAGGTTAATCATAGCAAAGAGTGCTTATCCCTTGCCAGATCAACCTGGGGTCTCCTGTGACTTATGCTGTCCTTTTCCAGGCCTGTCACCAGTGCCTTGGCGTTTGTGGGACTCATCCACAGAGGCATGCAACTCAGAGAACTGCACCCCAACTTGGTGCACAGGAACTCTTTCAGGTGTCACTTGATTGTCACAGGTTTCTACTCGGTCAGCAAGGAAGGGAAGCCTAGCCCTGTGCCAGGTCAGTTCCCAGTACAGAAGTTCATTCATGGCAAACCCAAGTGATCATTGCAGTGAGCGTTGGCGGTCTAGAGCCCACATCAAGGAGGCCTTCCACACTTTGGAAGTGGAGAGGGAGGGAAGAAAACAAAAGTATGGTACACTCACACTTTGGAAGGACACACATCCATCCTAAGTGAAACACAAGTTCTGTTTTCCAGTTGACAAGTATATAACATGGCTCTTAAGGCTACACCCACATTGTAAAAGCCGGTGATGTCAATCACAGCAGGTAAGATGTCAGCCACCTGAGTCATGCAGAGTTTGACCACATGAGACTCACCCCAGGACTTAAATGCAGTGAGTTCAAGGACTCACATGCTATGCTGCGTGGGCTCCTCCTTATGCCACACCTTGACCCCATTGCACCCTGGGCCTCCACACCATAAGCCAGAGTGCAGATCCCTGGGCACAGTAGGACACACCTAGGCTAGTTTCCACTCCCATGGATGTTCTTGTGGCCTTGTCAGAGCACTGTGACCACATCCCACATCTGAACAGCAAGCTAATCAACAGGATGCTCTAGGAGTCCACCCGTTTGTCTTCATCAGAGACCCCATAATAGAGGGGGCAGAAATCCAGGCTTTAGGGAGCTACCACAGCCATGATTGTTCATTTGTCCCAGCCACTCCACCTTTGGCCAAGTTACATCTCTGCCAGGCCCTGCCATGTTGTCTTCAACATGTTTGTGTGTCAGTGATACTTGTATGAACTATGCTACACGTTGGCCTAGAGGCTGGGCTTTCCTCTTGCATTTCCAGCAAGACTACAGAGTTCCCGGGGGAGACTCTCATGGCTCTTCATGTTCTGGCAGCACAGTCTGCAGATGTCTCTAAGGTATTGGACATCAGACCCCACTGAGGAGTGAGAGGCTTTCAGTGGGTTATAGACCCAGGGCCTGGGCATGATGGCCTTTATTGTGTGTTTGATAGCATGTATGCTCTGCTCCAAGTGTAGACAGACACTCCCCATGCCTGTAGTCTGTGCTTGGAGTGTGGGTACACACTCTCCATGCAAACAGCTGTCTACGCACACACAGATGCCATTTTCATGATTTACACCTGTTATCTTTGATGTTTCTTTTAAAAGACAATCATATAAAGTTACTGTGATTTTGTGCTGGCTTTCTTTACCCAGCCCACAGATGAATATTGGAAGGAGACTTGAATCTGCGTGGGCTCCTCCTTATGCCCATACCCTGACCCCATTGCACACTTTTAGGCAGAGGCATGGCAGAGCGTGGCCTGTAATTGTCCTGTCCATTCCCTATGGATTGTGACCACAGTCTGCAGTTCTGCAAAGCCTGGCATCCAAGGAAATTGGTATAGTTCCCTACAATGTCTCCACAGGCCCAGAGGAAGGACATAAATAGAATCTTTATGAGACCCAAGTGGCTTCTCAGGGTCAGCCAATGCTCTTGGCTCCTTCTTGTCTCTGAAGACACAGGGCACAGGTCCTGACCTGCATGCACCTGTAGCTGCTGCACACACTAAGGATGACTTGTGCTGGCCTCTGATGCTTCTGGGAGTCCTGAAAACCACAATCCCTGGGCCAAGGGGACTAGTGAGGGACAAGTGAGCACAAGGCCTCTGCATGCTCCCTGGAGACCAGAAGCCCCAGCAGGGTTCTCACTGCTGTGTTCCCCAAGATAATGACAAGCACCTGTTACAGCAGGTCATGCTCTGGTGGGAAAGGCAGACAGGCACATCCAAGGCTGTTCTGTGGCCATGCTGGGCCTGCCTGCTCTTCAGGGGCATACTCTGCCATGCCACTCAGCATATCCCAAGCTGTGTCTGGAGTGCTTTGGTCTCACAGGAATGCTGTGTTCATGGAGACACTGACAAACTAAGGACCAAGACCCTGTCAAGTACCCATCCACACATGACTCCTGCCAGGAATCAGCAGTATGGGCAACCACGTAAACATGGAGACATGGATTATTTCTTCCTTGGGAGCACTTGTGAACCACAGGGTCAGGTGACAAGCTCTAGACCAGGAAAGGATCAGGAGGAGCAGAGTGACCTCACCTGAACTTGAGGAATAGGGAACCCAGCAAGGGGAGTGACCACCCTTGGTTCACACAATTTAGGGACATATGTGGTGGGAAGAAGCTAAGTTGAGGCAACCTGGACACATCCCAAGATAGCAGGTGATGGGGGGGGGCGGTGTAGGCTTGCATGAAATGAAGTGTTTTTGTGTGTGTTTGTCTGTGTGTGTGTGTGTGTGTGTGTGTGTGTGTGTGTGTGTGTGTGCCTGTGTATGTCTGTGAATGGGCCTATCCTGACACCAGACCTGACCGATGCCAGGCACCCACAGTTGGCACAGACCCCACTTTACACTAGGGTTTTTGTTCCCAAAGGTTTTCTAATGGAAGGTAATATGCGTCTTGTGCAGGGCTAGTTCACCAGATTTTCTACGAAAGATGAAATCTGATCTTTAGAGATTGGAGTCTGAGCTAGCCTTGTGGACCCTCCTCTTCCCACTGTTCCCAGTCTGTTTCGTGTCACAATGTCCAGGGAATAGAACCCTCAGTTCTGCCAGCACCTCTGTGTGAGGCATTGCATCAGCTGACATCCAGAATGGTTGTCCCAACTCCACATGTTCTGGCCGAGGTCAAGATGCACACAAGAAGGCCTAGATGAGGAGGTACTGCCCCACCCAGCCAGACAGACTTCATCTACTCTAACAGATGTTAGGAGGAGGTGCAGATATGACTCACAAAAATGCATCCACTATTGGGCTCAACTACCAAGAACCTGTGAGCAGCAGTGACATTCAAGTCTCCTCTCATCCAAGTAGAGGGACATCAAATACTTCTTTGGACCCTGGGCAGTAAAGAAATCTTGAGGGCTCCATGAGTAGATAACATACCATGAACCATATCAGAGCCCATGGACTGTACCTGCTTGATGACCCTGGACCTCCTTGGCTAAGGTGAGGAGAGGAGACCCCAAACAGCCCTATACCAGTGACTCAGAAACACTGTCAGACAGGATGGACCAGCCTCCACAACCTGAGATGTGCAGTAAGGGTTCTTTTCCATTCCGTACAAAGATGTCTGGTTTGCAGTGTCTCAAATGGATCTGAGACATACTGCAAGGGAGGCTTTGTGTTGGGTGCAGTAGTTAAAACCAGGACATGAGAAGGGTAACTGCAGAGCTGTGATCTCGGAAATTCTGCAGTACCCAGTTTGGATTATTGGAGCCTAGGCAGGCTTTGCAGTCATAGACCTCCCTCTACTGCCCATGTCCCTTCATGACACCTTCTCTAGCAGATAAGACCAGAGTCCAGGCTGCTTCAGGGCTAACAAGACACTTGTTTCTCTCATACACTTACGCTCCTGAGAATCCTAGTAGCTTACAACCAGAAACAGGAAAAATAGAGCCCATCCAAAGCCCTATGATTAAGTCAGAGCTAGTCCCATCTCCTACAAGTGGGCAGGGAAAGGCGACTGATGTGGTGGGCAGAAGTGGTAAGGGCCAACAACTGACTTGCTTGGAAAAGGCTGGAGACTGGTCATGATGGAATGATCTCAAGCAACCTTCAAGGCTGGCTGGCACAGAAAGGGCTGCTGGATATCTCTTGCCCAGACCACAATGTCCTCCAGGGTTCTGTCTTCACCAGGCCAGTATAGGAAGAGGTAGCACCTGAACTTCATGCCATTGAGAGAGCTAACCTCTTGAGGAACCAGCTGGTCCACCAGTGTGCAGTCTCAGGTTTCGCTGGGTGAGAGAGTCGTGAGCTGTCTGTATGATTGAGTAGACACTTGTTGTCCAGGCTGAGGACATACTGGGCACCTCTGCGGTTGTTCTCTGCCTCTTCAACCTACAGGGAGATAGAAAACATGGAGGTAGTCTGCACCCTGACTTTTGGCACTTTCTATGCTCCTACAATCCCAGGACTGAACGTCTACATAGACCATCTAATTCTGGCAGAGTCGATCTGTCATGGGCCAGATAAGCCATCCTGTTGGTTGCTCTGTCTTAGCTTTCATGACACACTGCCCTCTATTTTACCTCAGGCTGTCTCCTCCAAGCATCCCAGCATGCATCAGCTCCATATCCTGCCCAACATACCTTAGGGTCCCTGATAATTCCAGATACTTTAATGTTCTCCCAGGCTGCACTGTGGGCTCTTGTGTGCCTCAATTCATCCTAGAAGTTCTTGGGAGCCTCCATGCCATGGCATAGGATATCTTTGTGTCCACACTGAGCCAAGTGATTCCATCCAGTATAGGATTCTCTCTCTATTGTTGAATTTTGGCACTTATATCTTTAGGAATGACTGCATATGGTCAACACACACTACCCTGGAAGACCCGAGAGTTCAAGGACGGCCAACTTTCACTTAAGCAAACTTGTCCACAGACTGCGTGGGTCCCATCAGCTGAGAGTAGCCTCCAAATTGCAGTGATGTGCAAACTTCTGCCTTTCAGCCATGATGGACTTTAGGATCTAACCTGAGGACCCTACACAAGGCACAGGTAGGTGATGTGTAAATGAGGCATGTTACTGGGTCAGGTCTTCAGTGCAGTGTCTTAAGCTGTCAGGCTTTTGGGAGGGCATATGCTTCTCTATTAAATGAGCTGGCTCCTCTGAAGGCCTCAACTCTGCTGTGTCTGCCGCTCATGCTCCCTCCTCCAAGAATCTAACTGTCCCTAGCTCTCTGTGACTGGCTGGTCAGTCAGCCTTCATGCCACTCCACAGCCACTCTACAACACAGAGCCCACACTGTCCTCTGCAGAAGTTTCACAGGGCTGCTGCTTTAGTCTCTCTGTTGCGCTATGGGGGTCCAAAGTCAAGTTTCTTAGGTCCCTAGGTGTCCCTGAAAAGGCTTTAGAACAAGGTAGAGGTGAAGAAATCGGGAAATAAACTCCTGCAGTACTTCATGACTACCACTGGAGGGCTCTACACCTTTCTGGTCCTAGTGTGCCACTCAGCAAGCCCTCTCACTCACTCTACGGTTCTGAGCCTGATGGAGAGGACTCCTGCTAAACCCAGTGTTCCCAAGAAACTGGCTGTACCGGCAGGGCTAACTGTAGAGGATTCTCCACGACCCTGAGAACACAATTTGGAAATCTCAGGTAGGCAGGGTGTGTGGGGGAGCAACCAGGGCTGGATGGAGACCTTACCCAGAATTTGATCTCCAGCCCTGCATTCTGATTAGCATGAACTACACTCCTGTGAAGGTCTCTGGGTGGTTCCCGAAATTAGGTGGAGGAAGAGGAGGAGAAGGAGGAGGAGGAGGAGGAGAAGGAGAAGGAGAAGGAGGAAGAAGAAGAAGAGGAGAAGAAGGAGGGGGAGGAGGAGGAGGAAGAGGAAAAAACAAGTAAGCAAGGACAAGACAGGCACATGGCCCGTACTCACTGCAGTGGCCCATCGTATCCTAGGTGTTTTCCTGCCCTAACTGTGAAGCAGGAACCAAACACCACTCCTCATGGGACTGTCTGAGATGAGGCCAGCTGTGGATCTGAACTGTCAGCAAGGACAGGAGCTGTCTGTGCCATACATCGAAGCATAGTGTCCCACATAAGCCCATCTCACAAATGATGCCATCTCCTCCCCAGAGTGGCTCAAGTAAGGGTTAGGAGTGCCTCATGAATGCCAAGCTCTCCCCCACTCCTGCAGACCCATGAATGGTGCCTTCTCAGGGCCCATCTATCCTGAGCCCAGGGAGCAGCCAGAGGGCATATTCATGCGATTTCATACTCAGGTCAATCTGCTATCCTGTACCCCATGAGTCGGGACTGAAACTCAGTGCTCAAGACCACTTGTTTTTTTCTGGACAAGACTTTCAGAATGTGGTCACACACAGTGTTAGTGACACATTGCATGCCCATGACTGGCATTCTTTGTAGCCCTGAGCACCCAGGTATCCAGATCAGACTCTTTGCTACCTGGTCCTAAAGCTCACCTCCACTGTAGTTCCATGTGTCCTGACTGCTGCAGCTGCACCAGAAGCTACCAGATGTCTTCCCACAGAATCGTACTGTAATGTGGGCTCATCCACAGACATCTCACACTCTCCCTGCTGGGAGTTAGGTTGGATGCCTCCGGTGTGAGAGCTGCCTTGCCTTGTGGAGCAGAGAGAGAAGCAGTGGAGGAGATGTTGTCTGTTGCTCTTATTGTCCTCAGTGCCCAGGGCTTCCCTGTGGTTTGGGTTCAGATCCAGCTCCAGTGAATCACTGATTAAATTCAGCCCATAGAAGCTGCAAACACCATGGGGCACAGGGTAGACCAGGAATGAGGGGCAACCAAGCAATCCAGGACCCTGTGTGGACCAGGGAAGCCAATAATCCAGGTCACCTCTCAGGCAGGATGCAAGGCCAGGAGCTCTGTGTGCCCAGACAGACGTAGATGGGACCCTGACTCCCACAAAATGCTCCTTCAGAACTATTACATCATCAGCTTTGAGAAAGTCGTCCTCATTAAGGACTTTCCGCACAGCTTGCACTGCCATCTAACTCTGTCTTCCAGGGGTGATCCTCTTCAGGAATATTGACATGTCTTCTATGAATGGTTAATATTCTGATAATTTGTTTCATAAACATTGCTCAGCATAGTATCTGTCTCCAAAAGAAGTCATTCAGCAATTATCCCAGGACAGGGAAGCAAAGTCCTCCTCCTCTTCCTCCTCCTCCTACCCCTCCTCCTCTTTCTCCTCCTCCTTCTTCTCCTCCTATTCCACTTCTCCTATTCCTTCTCCTCCAGATTTTTCTCCTCCTCCTCCTGCTCTGCCTCCTCCTGCTCTGCCTACTCCTCCTCCTCCTCCTCTTCCTCCTCTTCCTCCTTCTGCTACTGCTAATGCTGCTGGTGCTATTGCTGTTACTCCTGTTGGTGCTGTAGCTTCTTCTGGTGTCTTTTCATTGGCCATGTGTCTGAAATCACCACCTGTTTACACACAGGATATGACAGAATTTCAAGATGGCACTGTGAAAGAAAAAAAGAATTTATTCTAAGCAAAAAAAAATGAGGTAGAATACTTAGATTACCATTTGCAGCTTTGATTGCTTTATTATTTTATTACTTCTTCTCTTCTACTTCTCAGTTAAGATTTTTGAAAGAAATCATTTAGAAATGTTACCAATCAGTAGGCCTTAGGAACAAAAAAAATCAGTATGCAAAAAACTATGCATGCATCCAGGATTCTGACCATCAACAATAACCCACAAACTAGGTTGTTGATACTTATTCAATGACAAACCTTGTTATTAATTTTAAGGCTTAATGGAATGGGACGTCACATTTGAAAAGATAAGACTCTGTTCTGCAGCACTTGGAATTGATGACCACATGTGCTAGGACCAGTAGCCCATGGAAGAGTCCAAGATCCCATGAACCTCTAGTCCTCACCCTGTGGGAGCTATTGGCCTAAGGGGGAGCTGGAGTCCATCTGAAGGGATGGGTCAACAAGACAACTCTGTAGAGTGGGGAATTCATCATTCATATTGGGTCCCTGCTGGGAAGAGGAGAAATCAAGAAGAGGCAGGAGGCTTGGTGTTGGGGAAACCTCATAAAGAACTTAGAGAAGATACAAGGTAAGAATTGTGGGGAAAATGGAAACCAGAGACAGAGGAAGGAGGAGCAGAGAGCAAACTGGAAAGGACAAAGCACAAAGATACCTGGGCTATGCCTGCTGCTTGTTCTCTGGACTCTCCCTGTGGCTCATTTCTCGGGTGAGATGCTGTTCTGCCCCAGGCGAGGTTTCTTTCTCCTTGGCAAGCAGCAACAAAGATTAATCAGGGCATTTGCTATATTCATGGTCCACACCTTAAAACCTCTGTGCCGGACCCTGCTGGAGATGGGCTTATCCTCTAATGGGGCTCTGTGGGAGAGTAGATTATCTTCTTTTATTTCCTTGTTGCTACTCTTCTCACTGAAGATGCTTGTTGTTTGAATGCATGGGACACTCATGGCACATTTGTGATAGTGGTAGTGCCCTGAGAGGACCAGGCACAGTTGACCTTCTTCCTCCTTTTGGATGAGCCTTCTGGCCATACTGATATACTTGACTGTGGGAGAATGACACCTGCAAGGTGCCAAAGACTGGCAGGCTTCCACTCCTCTTTCTTTGTAATCTAAAAGCACCTGCAGGATCAAGGCTAGGAAATGGGGCTGCAATGGGACGCACTTGCTGTGCCTGGGCTGTGCAGCCATACCCCGGGAGGGCCTGCTGTTGTAGGAAGTAATAAGTTGCAATTTCCTCATTATATTTTCTTTTTATTAGGGAGTATTTTATTACAGAGGTTTGAAATCCCATTCATTTCATCGCACCCAAAATTTCAGGGTCTGGCCTGAGGGGAAGCAGTTCTTCACAACGACCTGTGAACCCCTTCCCGTGTTCTTTGAACCAGGCATGTTTCACCACCTCACTGGCTGTTGGTCTATACATTGGATTTACTGTTAGTAATTGAGTAAGGAGGTTCTCCAGTTCTTCTGAAACCCCACAGGGGGTAGGATACACCCCTGCAACAACTTGTATTTGTAATTCTTGGATGATCACTGAATCAAATGGAAGCTTTCCCACTACCATATAATACAAGACCACTCCTATTGTCCACATGTCATTCTTCATCCCGTCATACAGAAGTCCAAGGAAGAGTTCCGGGGAACCAAAAGAGTACGCACCGCAGTGCTGGTTTAGCATATGTCCAGGTTGTGTTTCGGTGCTAAGCTGAAAGTCGATGACTTTGACCTTTTTGTTTTTATTGATCATTATATTGTCCACTTTCAGGTCTCGGTGAACAATCCCCTTTCCATGGCAGTAGCTCACTGCTGACAATATCTGTTCAAATATTTGCTGGGCCTCATCCTCCTCTATGTGCCCTGACTCTCTGATGTACTGGTAGAGTTGTTGGCCTTCCACCAGCTCCATTATGAGGTATATTCTAGTTTTGTTTTCAATAACTTGTAAGAGAGAAACAATGTTGGGGTGATTGATCTTTCTCATTATGTTTGCTTCTGTCATGGCTGGCTGGAACCACTGCTTGTTCTTTCGGAGAACTTTGACCGCCACTGGGGTTCCTGTGAGCTGGTGGTGGGCCAGGAGGACCTTGGCATGGCTTCCTTTTCCAATAGTCTTCAGTACTTTATATTGGGAATGAAAGGTTCCCTCCTGAGAGATACTGGGATCGGGCCTAGGAGGGGGTAACTCCTTCTCAATCTCTGTAGGCATTTTATCAGTACTAATGCTACCTAAAAATAACAAAAAAATGGAATCAAATAATGAAAAAGATGGAGCAATTCAGGAACTAAAATTACACATGTGGAACCTAAAAGAAACAAACGAAACAAAAAGAAAAAAAATAAAAACAAAGAAAAGACTAGACTAGAAAAATAGAATAAAATTATGAAAAGGGGGAAAATATGAAGAATCATAAGTAAAAGCCACCCAAATAACCAACCCCAAAAGAGAAAGCCAAGAGCACACACATACTAAATGCAATGATGAAAATAAAAATCGTCACACTACAATAGGATTGGGCAGCCAAAGCTGATCAATACTGTGAATGGATGTAGTTTGAAGAAAAAGGTCAGATGAAAGAAACGGGAGGAGAAACAATTAGTATAAGACAAAACAAAGAAATGTAAAAAGCCAACACTTAAGGGAAACTCCATTGAATTTCAGGACCTAGTGATCCACAAAAATCCACAACTCTCCAGAGCAAAATACTGAAAATTAAAATTAAACAACCACAAGGAATAAGGCAGTTAAATATCAGTGAACAGTAAACCTTAAACAAAGGCTGAAGAGTCAAAATGTCACAAAGGGCAAATTTGTATCAAGACTAAGCCAATGATTGCTTGTACTCAATAAATAGAGAAACAGGAATAATGTAAAAGGATGAAACCGCAGGACATTGAAAATGGAGATAGAGTGAATCATCCGACTGCACAAATGTATATAATCAAAGCAGTAATATAGCATGTGAGAACATAAAAACCACCACCAAAAAATGAAACCAGCAATCCATAATGAAGAAAGATAGAAAGAAAGAAAAATCAAAACCACAATAAGGAAATAGCCAGTGGTCTTGAGAATATATGGCCTAATTCTATCTCTTAAACACAGAAAAAAAAAATCAAACCATAAATGAGCAGGCAGCCGTCTACGTAGGCCTTTAATCTGATATTATGGGGTTGGCATATCAAAATCCTGGGAGCCACTGGTCAGCCAACACAGGTACTTGGGCAGCTCCAGGCCAGTGAGAGAGCCTGTCTTGAAAATGAGGTTGATGACCTACCTTAGGAACAGGAGCCCGGGCTGACTTCTGGCATCTACACTCGCTTGCACTGAGGTGAAAGTAATATAGATACAAGAAGGGGCAAAAGGGGATGGGAACGTGTGTACACACACACACACACACACACACACACACACACACACACACACACACACACACATAGGCACACACAGAAGCACACACAGAAATACACAAAAGTGTACTTATACTCACACAGACAAACTCTTACAAACACCCAGATTCACACAAAACCCAATCACATATGAACAGGTACACACATACTTACACACAAGCACACCAATAAAAACGCACATCACAGACACACACAAACATACACACAGGGACACACACACATGCACAAGAAAACGTACACACATACAAACACATACACACAAACCTGTAAACTCACACACTCCTACATATACTGACAAACACGGGCGAAAGTGTACACACAGTCACACACAAGCAAATCTGTCAACACACATCATCCTACACACATAGACACATACACATATACACAGTACAGTAAAATCCGATACAACCACACACAGCTCACTAGATAAAACCAAGTCGCAGAGGGCTCCACTCCACACCTCCTCTCAAAGCACTCAAAGAAATCCAGGCCTGGCTACAGCTTAACATCTGTTGGCTGGACCTCCTCACAGTCGCTCCTCATGAGGTCACAATAGGACCTGTCATGACATGGTTGGGAAGGGCTTCAATGCTCTGGCTTCTGTGGGCTATGGAGAGACTAGGCTTTTAGAAATCAAAGCCTGTAAGATGTTTACCTCTCCTCAGTTCTCTGTTTTGAATATTTGCTGTGCCCCCTGCTTAAAGTCCTCATTTCTATGCTCGCTGTGTCACTTTTTCTTTGAATTCTGAATGATTAGCCTCAAACTGATGGTACAGATTTTAAAAAATGAAAAAAGACAAAGCTGTGTTTCTAAACTGACCCATCAAGATGACACTGTTCTCATAAATCCTCAGAAAGGCTCTAGGTTATCATCAAACACCTGAGACAAAGCTGCAGGGATAGGCAGAGCACTTGCCTCCCAAGGGTGAGGACTTGAGTTTGAATCCCCAAAACCCCAATCAATGTTGGATGCATCAGCAAAGCCCACAAGCTCAGCATCTGTGCAGTGGGGAGGGGTTGGGGCTTGAAGACAGGTGGTCTGACATGCAGGCGTGAGGACCTGACCAGAGGATGGCCCCTGACAGGACATGGGGTAGTGGTAGCATGGACACCTAGGCACATAAGGGGGTATGCATACACATGCAGACACTTCCTCTCACACAGAGGTTGGCATGATGTATAGAAAACCAAGTCCATCCTGAGTGTAGGGCTCACTTTAAATATTAAGGTCCAGTGATGGAACAGGCGTGTATGAGGACAAGGAGCTCTGTGCAACTTGGGACCAGAAGGAACAGAGTGGCTGTGCTGACACAGTTGAAATAAATTCTCAATCACAGTCTGTGAGAGCCAGGTCACAGGACCCAGGCAGCTGTGTTATTTGTGAGCAGCCAGTGCAGACAGAAGCTAACTATTGAGCACTGACTGGCCCAAGCCCAGAAAGGGTCTCTGTTTTTCAGAGTGCTGGGGGCAGAGCAGTGTGTAGCGCTTTCCTTCTGAAGACTCTTCTGGGGTTTTGAATCCCCTGGAGAGGACCCTCCTGGCTGCAGACACTAAGCCTGGGAGGAAAGATCCTCATCTGTGGAGTTCATTGAAAGACCTGAGAGCAGAAAAGGAAAGAAACAGGAAAATGTGCCACCTCTAATCACTCTGGTTCAGCTTCTGCCTTTGCAGCTGAGCTCAGGTGCCCTGGAGTCCTCCCTAGCCTGAGTCAGTGATCTCAAGTTCAAGTCCCTACTTCCTGGTTTGTAGTATCAAACACAGCACAGTTTCAGGCAAGAAAAGCTGTGAACACCATCTAGACATTGCTGTCTACATTTGGGGGGACTGTTGAGCCCCAAAGGGAGCAAGGGCTACAAGGTCAGGTATTACAATAATGGCCAAGGTTGGAATCCAAGTCCCAATCTCCCTTTGCTCTGGGCAGAGGGTAGGCCTGGCAATTGGTTCTTGCTGTGTACATGGGGAGAATTAAAGGGACTTATGGGATCGCTGGCACAGACCGGCCCAAGCATGGCTTAGGGAGCCTCACACCAACTCAATATTTGATGTGTTCCCAGCTTTGTCTACCACCCTCAGCTGTGTGCCATTTTCCCTGCCTCGTGCAAGGGACTCTAAATATCTTCCTATAGAAGGCGATCAAGGAGGAGTTGCACAAGGAGAGGTGGCGCTCTGTGGGGAGGTTCACATGGGCTAACATATTAGAGGGCCACAGTCCCAGGACTGATACTGGGTGGACACTCTCCTCTGACATCCAACACAGAGATCTTTGACAGAGATCAAGAGAAGGCTTCTCTGAATAGCTGTGCAGAGCACCTCCGATTCATGGACTCAGGACTGACACCCATAGGATGCTTTTGAGGAGCCGATTGTGATTCAAGGGCTCATCTGCCTGGGTCCATGTGCCTCTAGAGATGAGCCCAGGACTTGGCTGTGGATGGTTATGGGGTCAGATCAGAGGATGGGAGGGGGCTTGTCCTTGGCTCCTGGGAGTAGTGCAATTTTTCTTTCCGTGCTCCTGCTTTTTTTGATTTTCTTTCCCTTGGCATAAGGAGGGACTGGAAGAAGTCTGTCTTTGGGGAGTGAGGCTGTCTGGGAAACTGCTCGCTATTCTACATTATCATGCAGCTGGGGGCTTGGGGTTGTTGGCAGGATAACCTCTGTACCATTCCAGTCTGCTTCTCTCTACTTTATCCATGCATCCCTGTCCCAGGGCTGGGAGACCTGGATACAAAAGTCCCACCTGTAGCTTCCAGTCCAGGGATGGAGTCCCTCAGTGAATGGATTCCAGATGGTTCTGTGTAAAGCAGCATCGAACAGGGTAGTTACTGAACATGTAGGTACATGCAGGAGGATACTGCACTGCACCCACCCACATTTCATATAAAACCAATCCTCATGCTCAGGTACTAATTGGTTCTATTTACACCTTTCACCATTTTTGCTACTCACTGTACTGTGAAGGGTGAATTTTTATTGTTTCACTTCTGCAAAGAGACAGAGTTTAGCATTGGAGACTCCCTATAGCCTGGCTGGAAGGGAGGCCTTAACACCCATGTGTCCTTCTAGGAAAAAGCTCTTTCATAGGATGCCTCCCTGAGTCCCAGGATGTGTGGAGGGCTCTGGGCCCTATCCAGGGTTGACCTCAATATATTAACTGGAGCAGAAGTTTCTCTCTGATAGAACAGTACCACCCTCCTGCAAGATGTCTATGATGGTTTGTATATGCTTAGCTCAGGGAGTGGCAATATTAGGAGGCGTGGTCTTGTTAAAGTAGGTGTGTCACTGTGGGCATGGGATTTAAAACCCTTTTCCTATCCACATGCAAGCCAATCTTCCCCAAGCAGCCTTCAGATGAATATGTAGACCTCTCACTTACTCTGGCACCATGACTGCCTGGATGCTGCCATGCTCCCAGCTTGATGATACTGGACTGAGTCTCTGAACCTGCAATCCTGTGTCCATTAATGTTGTCCTCATAAGAGCTGCATTGGTCATGGTGTGTCTGTTCTCAGCAGTAAACCCCTAACTGAGACAATGTCGATGTTCCCTGCTTCAGCTTCCTGGCTATAGAAGCTTCACACATGAGCGGCATTCTCTTGGGATATGGGCCTAATAGGCTCTAAGCTGTCTGCTTGATCTGAGAGTGCTAGGACATCCTGCTCCTATGGGCATTGTTACTGTTCCCTTGCAATACTGTGAAAACATCAGCAGGCTCCTGCTTTCTTACCCCCCTGAACACAATGCTGCCTTTTCCAGGATTGGATCCAACAGCTCTCAGAACCTCCTCAGGAACTATGTGTTTCCCAAGGATTACCTGCACTTGCTTACACACCCCTATCCTGTGTTCTGAAAACTTTTCAAAGCCCATTCTTCTGAGACTGGTGAGTTCAGGACAGTAGTCCCAAGTGTCTTGTCCTACGCTGACAGTTCATTCTCATGAGGCATCACCTGCACTTGACAGAGGATTTTTCCAAGGGGCATTGGATGTGCAGGAGAATTGTGTGTGCTGACTCCTGTCAGACCAGCACAGGATAGCATCAAGGCCCCATTTGCTCTTGATTTTGGAACTCATGGTCTTGGCACTGTCTTGTTGGTATTTAGGTCCCTGTCAGTCCCTAATTGAATTTTAGCATGGGAACCCAGGGCAGTTGTCTACAAAGATATTCCTAGTATGGACCACATCTTCACCGTGCCATACGTAAAGCACAACAAAACACCAGGCAGGCAGAGAACCCTCAGGGGCTGGAACTGGCATGTTCAAACACTCTGGCTTGACCTTGGCCAGCAGAGATTCAGAGAACAGCTTCTATGTAGGAAGATCTCCTTCCTCCTCTCAGAGTTTAGGACATCTAGAGGTAGGCTAAGGTGCTGGCACACATGTGAGCAGGGTCAGCACTCTGGGCTTGTTCAGTGTCAAAGCCTCCCTGCCACCCCTGTATCACAGTCACAGCAGCCCATCTCATGAGAATTCTAGGGGTGCTGATATCCTGGATGAATAATCCATGTTCTGCTGCTAGTTTCTTTGCTTCCACATGGACAACTGAGAGAAGGGATTGATTAAATGTAGGTGAGGAAGCCCTGCAAATATCTACTTGGTGTTACCAAAGACAATGGGTTCTGACTGGCAAGATCTTTGAATTAGATTTTGAAAAATGCCACCTCGGGACAGTTAGTAGGTACTCTCAGGAAAGTGCAGCATGGTGGGCACAATGGGACAGGATCCCTGAGGCTGCTGCAGTGGGACAGGGTCGTTGGGGCAGGTAAAACTGAGTAGGAACCCTGAGCCAGGGACAACAGGGCAGGGACCCTGGTTCAGTTACAACAGAGCAGGGATCCTGGGGGAGATGCAATGGGGCAGGAGTCCTGGGGAAGGGATCTTGTAGTAGTGGCCCTGTGGCATGTGCAACTGACAGGGACCCTGGGGCTGGTGCACTGTGACGTGCACCCAAGCTGGAATGTTCAGACAGGTGTATGTTTGCTTCATGCAGCTACTGTCTGAAGTAGAGGACACTGGAACTGCCCCAGAGGGGATTTTGGGAAGTCCTTCCAAGAATCCCTCAGCTCCTAACTGAGAAACTATACATTCCGCAGATGGGCCTTTATTTAGAAGAGCAGATTCTAAGGGGGCTCCCTTCAATGAACAGCCAAAGAAAGCAGAAATGTAGAACAAGCAATTGCAGCAGCCATGTCCAAGGTGTTTAGCTCAGAAAAGTAGGACTGGAAGAAACTGATTAAGTCAAATCACTTATCTGTCTATCCATCCATCCATCCATCCATCCATCCATCCATCCATCCATCCATCCATCCATCCATTTCCCTGAGAGAAGTCAGCTTTTCTTTCTGAGAAGGTCAAAGCAGCGCTCCCTTGTGGTGACAATGAGGATTGCAGGCAGTGAGATAAGTGGGTATTTATTTATTTATTTATTTATTTATTTGTTTATTTATTTATGTATTTACTTATTGCATGATCTGTGATAGACTGCCACTTGTGTCCAGTCCCCATCTGCATCACCTGTACAACAAACCCAGTCTCAGTGTGACACAGAAGAGGCCTAACTGGAAAGTATGTCCTCTCTCTAAGGGACACTGTACGATAACATACTCTGGACTGCAGGTCAGACAAGGCCTGTGTTTAGGAGACTTGTGGACAGATGAATGTCTGTGAGTCTGGACTTAGACTCTGTGGAGGGCTCAGGTCACCTGACTGTCCTGAAGCTTCCCACTGTGATTTATTTCCCTCCTACAGAGCCAGACACCTGAGCAACTGCATTTCCTGGTTATCCCCTAATCCTCTTACACTGTGTAGAGTGTTCAATCTCAGGGAGGGCCTGGGAATCTGAGAGACACCACTGAGCCCCCTGGGCCTGGCTGACTCAACCTGAGGCTACTCTGTGTGTCTTCATTTTGCTCACCCTCCAGAGACCTCAAAAGGCAGCAGTGAGCTTGCTGAGAGGTCAGGAACCTCCATATTGGCCCAAGAGCAACTGTCCTTCTTACAGGTTAATCCACAGAGCTTGTAATTCTGATTGGTGAGACAGTCTGGAAGAGTGAAAGATGTCACCTCCCAAAGACAAGTGCTGTGCTAGTGGACACTGAGGAACTTCAGGGATCAAACCCTTCTACATTCTTCTCCACCCTCTCTTGTTCTTCCTTGAGATGTTTCCTGCAGATCTAAAAGATCCAGGCAATCCATGACATGGTTTTGAACATTTTCTCGACATTTTATTCATTGCCTGATAACTAAGACAGGGTAAAATGTATTTATTTATTTATTTATTTATTTATTTATTTATTTATTTATTTATTCATTCTTTCATTCATTCAATCATTCGTTATACATACGTACAGGGTAGCTGTATTTAGAAAGACCAGAGAGGGCATCAGATGTCATTAGAGACATTTGTGAGCCTCCATGTGTTTGCTGGGATTTGAACTCAGGACCTCTGGAAGAGCATTCAGTGCTCTTAGCCACTTACCAATCTTTCCATTTTCCAGGCTAACTTTTTTAGTTCCAATAATTTCTTCTTTATTCAGGTTACATCCTGATCCCAGTCACTCTCCCTCTTCCCTTCCCAGTCCCACCTTAAAATCCTTTCTACCATAATGCTCTCCCTTCTCTTTGGACAAGGGGAGAGTCCCTTGGGTACCACACCACCCCAGGACTTCTAGTCCCAGGTGGACCGAGCACATTCTGCCCCACAGATTTACAATCAGGCAGTCCGGGTATGGGGAACAGATCCAATGCAGGCAACACAGACAGACAGTCCTGGATCTACTTGTCAGATGACCCACATGGAGACCAACGGCAGATAGCTAACCCGGCTCTGGGGTTGGTTGCACAGGCTCTAGCATACTCCATGGTCCAAGGTATCTGACGGTAGGGGACTTCTTGTAGTGTTTTAACCCAACCAGTTTGCTTGGCACTCTCCCCCACTCTTCCACAAGACTTCCCGAGCTCCATCTGAGGATTGGCTGTGGCTTTCAGCTGCTGAGTGAAGCCTCTGGAGACAGGTGTGCTACTTTTCTGTCTGCAAGTAAATCTGAAAGAATATCATAAATAGCGTCAGAGGTTGTGTCTGTCACATGAGACAGATCTCACTTTGTGTCAGTCATTGATTGGTTGGTCCCTCAATATCTGCTTTACCTTTATCCCTGCACACTTATTGGCAAGACAGATTTCGAGTTGAAGGTTTTGTGAATGTATTGATGTCTCCTTACTCTTCTAGAAGTCTTTCTTGTTACAGGAGGTGGCCATTTCATATTCATGCTCTGGTAAGCCTGCAAGGGAGGCTTTGTGTTGGGTCCAGTAGTTAAAAGCAAGACCTGGGAAGAGGAACTGCAGAGTTGTGATCTAGGACTTCCTGCAGCAGCCAGCTCTGGGTCCTGGGAGCCTAGGCAGGCTTTGCAGTCATAGAGCTCCATCCACTGCCCAAGTCCCATCCTGACACCTTCTCCATCTCTATTACAGACCATTGTAATTCTGGAATAGTCGCTCTGTCCTGGGCCCGATAGGCCATCCTACCCTGGAAGAACAGAGAGTTCAAGGACGGCCAAATTTCACTTAAGCAAACTTGTTCTCAGACTGTGTGGTTGCTCTGTCTTAGCTCTCATAACACACTTTCCTCTACGTTGCCTTAGGCTGTATCCTCCAAGCATCCCACCATGCATCAGCTCCATATCCTGACGAACCTACCTTAGGGTCCCTGATAATTCCAGATACTTTAATGTTCTCCCAGGATGGACTGTGGCCCCTGTGTGGCTCACATTGATCCTAGAAGTTCTTGGGAGCCTCCATGCCATGGCATAGGATGTCTCTGAATCCACACTGGCCTGAGGGATTCCATCTGGCACAGGATTCTCTCCCTATTGTTGAATTTTGGCTCTTACGTTTTTCAGGAATGGCTCTGCATGTGGTCAACACACACTACCCTGGAAGACCAGAGAGTTCAAGGACGGCCAACTTTCACTTAAGCAAACTTTTTCACAGAGTGTGTGGGTCCCATCAGCAGAGAGTAGCCTCCACATTGCAATGATGTGCAAACTTCTGCCTTTCAGCCATGATGGACTTTAGGATCTACCCTGAGGACCCTCCACAAGCCACAGGTGGGTGATGTGTAAATTGGGCATGTTATTGGGTCAGGTCTTCAGTGCAGTGCCTTAAGCTGACAGCCTTTTGGGAGGGCATATGCTTCTCTATTAAATGAACTGGTTCCACTGTTGGCCTGGACTCTGCTGTGTCTGCCGCTCATGCTCTCCTCCAAGTCTCTAACTGTCCCTAACTCTCCTTGACTGGCTGGTCAATCAGTCTTCATACCAGTCTAGAGCCATTCTATAAACACAGAGCCCAGACTGTCCTCTGCCGACGTTTAACAGGGCTGATGGTTTAGTGTCCTGGGTTCCCTATGGGGGTGCAAACTCAAGTTTCTTAGGTCCCTATGTGTCTGACAAAAAGCCTTTAGAACAAGGTAGATGTGAAGAAATCAGGAAATAAACTCCTGCAGTACT